>NC_142534.1:333928-665357 GCF_056151865.1 Erythranthe guttata
TTACTTATATCTGAAGTCCAACAATTAATTTATTTTCTATGATAATCATTTAAAAATAAATAAATAAAATGATAGCATAATATTAATATCCAACCAAAGTGGATAATGCGATTATTATATGAATTAAACCATCACCCAATCCTATACCAGATAAACTCATATTATATATGCCTTTTCTCAATCTTTAGGGAATGAAGTGATAACATTTTTATTGATACTATTATTATTATTATAATTTATTTATATAATAATAATAATAATAATAATAATAATAATAATGGATGGAAATATTATTATTTAAATAGGTAGGAATATATACTTTAAAAGTTATTATTGGAAGAAAGGTGGGGGGATGAAAAAGCAAAAGAAGATATGAACACATACCTAACAAGTGTATTTCAGCAAGTCCCACTAATGTACAGTCTGATTCGCCTTATTCCACTTCTGCTCAATTTGTTATTTAATTTTGGGCCATTCTTTTTTAACTATTGCAATTATTATTTCTGGGCAACTTGCCTACGAAAGTGACTATTTTTTGGGGTTCAATTATTATTTAAACCTTATTTTATAAACAATCTAAAATACATTTATTTTAAAAATAATTTATTATCTAGATGAATTTTTTTTATACAATGTGTATTGGGTATTTTTCAACGAAAAAAATTAGTATAATCCACATAATTTTATAGAACATGTGATCATGCATGTTTTTTTTTTTCTTGGTATAACTTTACAGTTAGGGTTTGTTCTATTGCATGTTTTAAACATTTTGGAAGTTTGGAGAACTTCTTGTACGAATCATGCATGTGTACCAAATTAACCAAACTAATGTTCTAGGATTAGTCTGTGTCCTATTTAATCACACCACACACAAATGCATGTGGAATGTTTACACACATATATACATTGTAATTTCATTAACAACTAAGATCATTAAAATTTGAATGGCTAGTGATGAGGTTCCACCCAATGTTCCTCCACACCGGATCACGCTCTCGTTCCATGATCGGGTGTTTGTTTTCGATGATGTGCCGCCTCAAAAGGTCCAAATTGCGCTTTTACTATTGGGAGGATATGAACTTGGTTGCGATACTAATGGCTCGACCTCTCAAAACAAAAATAAATGTCCGAAAAGAGAAGAGTTTATAAATAGGTATCGTAGCAAGAAGATGAAGCGTTGCTTCGAGAAGAAGATACGATATAATGTTCGTCAAGAAGTTGCAATGCGAATGCAACGAAAGAGAGGACAGTTTGCTCCCAAGAAGATCGAAGAAGAAGCTTCTATGAGCCCTAATTTATCGGATCATGAAGACAATATTGCGTGTACTAATTGTGGAATTATTTCGAATGATACGCCACTAATGCGAAAAGGGCCGACTGGACCGAGGACTTTGTGCAATGCGTGTGGACTTTTTTGGGCAAATAAAGGGTTCATGCGAGATGTTTCTAGAAGATTTGGACGAAATGAAATGCTTCCGGCTTATCAAGTTGCATACAATGGCGGTAAAACTGAATTATGAAACGTGCGATCGGCATCTCGTTTGTTTCTAAATTATGATGGAAATCAATCCCTTTCTACATCCTTAAGTTTTTACTTGGTCAAAATGGCATAAAAATCAACCAAATGAACAGGTCATTTTGTTTTTATAATTCTGGAAAAAATACCAAAATATTTAGTCCACTAAATAAAATATAATATGATTAATTAAAAGTTGACTTTGGATAACTTAGTATTAATATTTTTTATTTTGAGAATTTTTAAATTATTTTTTTAAAATATAAGGTTTTTTTTTTTTGGTATTTGTTTCCTAAATAAAATAAATTGGGCTCCAGTCTAAGGAATTATATACAACTGGATTGGGCTTTTTTTCATAATTAAAAAATAAACTTGATCACAAATTTATAAAGCCCATTTGAATATTCTCGGGCCCATTAAATCAGCAGCAGCTCCGTCGCTCCAAGCTTGACTGCCCTCATTTCCCGTCAAGTTCTTCATCAATGGTTGATTAGGGCTTCTTCCATAACTTGCTTCAAACCACTTCAGTATCAGAATTTGCTTGCTAACTATGGTTTTCTGGAGTAGATTGAGGCAATTGAAGCTTAATTTGCGTATATTTTCGGACGAATTCAGGAGATGTTACACTCTAAACCATGGCCCAATCGTCTCCGATCAACGCATTTTGTCACGCGCCTCAATTCCGGTTTTAGATAACCCTAAATTCGCCGCGCAGGTTAGCCAATTGGAGATTTTCCGTCAAGTCAGATCCTATGCAGCTCCTGTTCAGGTAATTAAGGGCTCGTATGTTATATTCGTGTATGTATTAATGATTCAATTGGAAAAAAAATGATTTTTATACTTTCTGGCCGATATTTTTCAGTATCAAAAGAAGGAAGAGAAGGACGAAAGCGGGATTAAATTGAATGAACAAATCACAGCTCCGTTGATTAGGCTTGTCACTGATGAAGGTCTGTGGTGCATCGATCTTGACTAATCAAACTTAAAATTACAGTTCATTGCTTGAGAGAGATTGATTATGTGTTACTGACGGGAAATAATTTGCTTCTATGTCTTGGTGAAAAACTAATACAAAATGTCCAAAGAATTGGATGAACTTGACTCATGTATTATTTTGGAGTGTGTTTTAATTGGACATGTTCTTCATAACATTGGATGAATATTATCTCTATTACTTTTGTAACTTATGATTTGTATATACATGTCAATTGTCAGCAACCTTTTAGATAAATATTGCAACAGCACTTTAGATAGAATTGTTGACTAGGATTTGATTGTGTATATATGCTACCGTATCGATGAGAAACAAAAAACGTGAATTCTCCCATATTCAGTCTATAATGGTATTAAAGCATTTTTAAGGTACCCATAAATCCCATCTACCATTTTGAAGATACAGTAGCCATTTTTTTTCTTTGATCTCGGAAACCATCTAATCACCATTAACGTGGCTGCACATGTGTATTTGCAGATCATTATGTCATATCAAGGCATGAAGCACTAGCCCGAGCAAAAGATCTAAAGATGGACTTGGTTCTGGTAATGTTTCGTATTTCATAATTTTCGTTGATTCTTGAGAAAATAAATTATTGAAGCAAGCTTCTGGTTTACAATTTTTACTTTTACCGAACTGTGGTATTAGAATGGAATTATTTCCTTCCAAATATGTGAATTTCGTTTCTCTCTTAGCATTTGGAAATAACAAAGAACATGGATATAAATGCAAAGAGCTATATGGAGCAAAAAGTATAGAGCAAAAAAAATAAAAAATGAAAAGTCCTGTGTCTGTTCCGATAGATGTACTTTTATATCCTAGCACATTGCATGAGAGAAAATTTG
Source organism: Erythranthe guttata (assembly GCF_056151865.1). NCBI lineage: Eukaryota > Viridiplantae > Streptophyta > Magnoliopsida > Lamiales > Phrymaceae > Erythranthe > Erythranthe guttata. The sequence goes on from NC_142534.1 coordinate 337,284, forward strand.
ATCCTGCTTTAATCTCTGAATTTTCTGCTTATTCTGCAGGTTGATATGGTTTCCAAACCACCAGTTTGCAAAATTTTTGACTACAACAAAGAAAAGTACCTTCAACAAACAAAGGAAAGGGAACGTTCTAAAAATAAGGTATAATAACACATTAAGTTTTGCTGATTTTGGGATTTACCTTGGTGGGACTCTTTAGAAACTCAATCTTCATGCCATTCAAAATCCATACTTATTTTGTTTGAATATATTAAGTCAATAAGAGTTAGGAATTTCTAGTTCTCCTACTATGAGATACACTTGGGTCTATCAAAAGAAGAAGCTGTAAGATTGAATGTTGAATGCATATAATTGTGTTTATTATATTCTCTATCTTATTTTTTCAACTACTTTTTTGCAGTCTACACTCAAGAAAGCCTGTAAAGAAGTTCGATTTACGGCTAAAATTGTAAGTTTTGCAAGCTTATTTCCGAATATCTCAATGACAACTTTGAAAGTAAAAAACTAAGCAGATTTAGTGTGACGTCTAATAGAACAATAGTACTTAAAAACCATAGGAGAAGATGTAAAGTTTTTTCCACAGTGATAACCCATTCATAATATGTGTGTGTACAAGTTGAGTAGTTACTTTAAGTTTCTTCTCCAGTTCTAGTGGAAGGGTCTGATACTAGCTTGAAAGGAAGCTAAGAGATGCTTTTGATTAACCATAATGGTTCTTCGATTTTTTTTTTAACTTTAGCTCATTTAGGTTAATGCTATGTTTATCCTTTCTGACCACCAATTACTTTGCTGGTTCCAGAAACCAAATGACTTGCAAGTCAAAGCTGATATGGCTAAGAGACTCATGGCAAGTGGCTATCGTGTCAAGGTATTCCCTCTCTCTCTCTCTCAGATATTTCTAGGCTACTGTCTTGGATTAGTCGGCCTGCATTACAAACACAATGAAGCATCTATTGTTCTGCTGTGTAGTCTTGGCCAAATTTACTTGACGATAATTATGTGTTTATCTCCCAAACTCGCACTTTTCTATAAGGGATCAACTATTCCATTCACATTCTCGAAGCCATTTCTCTTTATTGGGGTTTTTTTGGCACTTTAGTTCTATACCAAATAAGCAATTGATAAGCTATGTGCCTAAATTGCCCCTATGTTGCATATTAATTTCACGAGGCTGCTACATGTTTGGTTAAAATATTCTGCGCAGCATTTTTTCTCAATAAAACCAAATTTTGCCTCAAGGATCGGTAGTACATAGTTATGCCTTCTACTTATCTGATAACTGAAAGCAAAATATGAAACTGGAACTTTTGGATTGGTCGGTTAAGGTTAATAAATGTCTATAAACCTTTGAGTAACTAATTACTACATGTTTACGTCTTTGATAGTGTGTGGCCGCTGAGCCTACCAGTGATCTGGACTTGGAGACTTTAATAAATCGCTTTGCTGCTCTGGTAAGAGTTTAATCGCTCCCATTCCGTATTCTTGTTAATTTATTATGTTCCCGTTTGTTTTTTTCTCACTGTATGTTCATACACCTGTTAACATCAGATTGAAGATGTTGCCGTTAGAGAATGTGAACCACTGATCGAAAAAAAACAGGCATGCCTTGTCGTGAGGCACATCAAATTCGGCCCCTTGAAAAATGGTCCAGGAAAGAAAGCTTCTTCTAATGCTGCCACCACTGAAAACCAAGAAAACGGAGAAACAACTATAGAAACTGAGCATGCAAAATCCGAAGAACTGTCCGATGAAGTCGATGACGTCATCATCCCTGCAGTTTTTAACACTAATGACGAAGTTAATAACGGTCCCCACAAAAATCCAGAGCCCGTTATAACAGGCCCTTCGCCATATTCTTCAAATAGAAGTCCAAGAACTGTAGTTGAGCCTGCAGCACCTCCAGTGGCAAACAGGTATGCGAGAGATCCTAGGTCTGGAAAACCACCTGGGATTCCTACAGACACCAATAATCGTGTTCCTAATATTCCGAACCATGGAAATCAGCCTCAGTTTAGTGTGAACGCACCGCCTCAAAGGAGACCAAATCTGCAAGTTGAGGTTTCTAAGCAAGATTCTTCTTCTCGCTCGAGTATTCCCAATTCACCGAATAAAAGTTACGGTGTTTTTACTGGGCAGCAGCAACAGAGGAATACACCACCACCACCACCACCACCACGTGAACAAAATATACCTGGAGAAAATAACCGATACAAGAAGAGCGTTCCCTCTGACACTGCCAGAAGTCAAAGTCAAATGTCAACAGATCCGAGGGTGCACAGAGGGCCTCCTGGTGTTGATAACTCAGGTCAAGGAAAATGGGGAGTGTTTAATAGAGATAACTCGAATGTGATTCCAAACACGAATGAAAATCATAGACGATGATTTTTTGTGCACTCTATTATTTATTTAAACTTACGGTTTCTTGATTTTGGGAGGTATGGGTAATCTAAAGCAGTTTCCCCATTTTTTGTCAAAGTGTTAGAATGTTTTGTTATAATTAAGGGAGCAGGAAAATGCCACTGTCTTGTGACTTGTGAGGTTAGTGTAAGTGTTGATGTTTTGTTATAGTCGAAATTTATTGAATCACATATTTGAATGTGGTTTTTTTTTTTTAAATAAAAATGTCTTGTAACTTATGAGAGTAAATTGTATAATTATGCAATGAGAAATATGAAACAATATCTATATAAATTAAGGTTAAAGTTTAATTTATTTTTATAACTATGGGCCATTCAAAAAACTATTTTATACTAATTAAATATAAAATTAAGATTTAATTAATGAAAGAAAATTTGATGTTTGGGCTCAAAGCCCAAAAAGTCCATCTGAACTGGGGGAGTATATGGAAGCCAGTTGTCAAAGAAAGCCACACAACAATGAACATCGAGATCTAACGTCTAAACTTAAAGTCGTCTGCGCTTTTTGTAATAATCATTTAAGCAGCGATTTCTCGAATTTCTCTGCTATTTTTTTGTTTAGAAAAGAAATTTTGCTGCACTGTACTCCGCTCGAACTCGGGTTTTCGGAACGCTCCTGGTGAAAGCATACTTCTCAGTGTAAAACCCTAATTTGCTATTATTATATGTTTTTTCGTTCAATTATACATGTAAATCTTAGGGTTTTGAAGTGTATTTGGTTTTTTCTAATTCAATTATCTTTCCATTAGTGGAAGCAATGCTCTCGAGTTATGAATTTTTGTTTATAGTTATCAAGTGCCATCAATTTTGATTCACACTGCTGGTGAAATTGTTGAGGAAATGTTTAGATATATTCGTAGATGAACGAGTGAAGTGGTTATAGACTTGTAGTTAATCCAATAATAATTTGTTTTTGATGTTCTAATTTCTGGTGGTTTGCTTGGTTAATGCAGAAATTTGTGAAGTTTTTGTGGAATTGCTTGGCTCTGAGTTTTTATAGAATGGATTTTGACGAGTATGAATACCTGGAAAACACAGTGGAAAATCCAGAGCTTAAGAAATCGGAGGATAAGGTGAATGGGGGCCATCGAATAGCTGAGTCTAAAGAGAAAGATAGAAGTCGGAGTTCGAAGCACACAAGTGATGATGATGGTGATGACTTGGAGCGCCTGTCAAAGAGATCGAGGTCAAGAAAAGAGTCTAATGACCACGAGAAAGATAGAAGGAGCTCGCGCTATGGCTCGTCTTCCAGAGATAGGGAGAAAGGTGAAAAGGACAGACACACGAGTAGTAGGGAGCATAGAACGAGGGACAAGGAGGAGGGAAGTGAAAAGGAGAGAACCAGGGATAGAGATCGAGATAGAGATAGAGAGAGGGACAGTGACAAGAAAAGGGATGGTAATAGAGAGAGGAGAGAACGTGAATATGAAAGAGAGAGGGATGTTGACAAGAAAATCGATGGTAATAGAGAGAGGTCTCATCGAAGCAGAAGTCGCTCAGAGAGGCATAACGATGAACAGGGAAGAGAAAAGAGTAGGGATATGGAGATTGTAGATAAAGAACCTCAAGAAAAAAGAAGAGAAAGGGACTTTAGAGACAGAGACAATGGAAGCAGGTAACTTGTGCATTTCCTTTTCTATGTAAGAGATATTAAGACGGATAATAAACTTGATGTACTTATTAGATACATAATTCTTGTCTTGGGATTTTTTGCTGGATTGTGTATTATATTGGAAGTCACATAGTTGAAAATTCACGGGCATGGTAATAGAAATTGATTTCATATCAGAAATGAATGCCCTTGCCATTCTGATAGTTTATCGTCCTTTAAGGTTATTTAGCTCGATAAATTCTGCTTTGTACTGTCCTAAAATTACTTATTATGTTTTGGGATACGATGATGTACCTGCTTCAGTATTCTGATTCTAGGAATTTATATCCTATTTTTGCCTGTGCTAAAAACCGGGTTGATACTCTTGGATGTGGTTCTTCTGCTGGTTAAGAGTTTGTTTATATTGAATTATGATATATTTGTCATACTATGATGAAGTTGTTATTTAATATGTTGGTGCAAAATGTAAAATTAGGTTTGCCATAGAGGGACCAGCCCGTTAGTTCAATGCCTGAAGTTTTTCCGTGTTCAAATTTCTCTTAATTGGCACTTTTTTAGCCAGGTTGGTCTTATTACTTCAATATCAAGATGTTTCTTGTTTTGACCATGTTAGTTAGTACAACAATTGACGCTATGGAGTTGCCTGCAGGATTGTGATCATGGGTTTGGCTCATTTTAGCGTACTGGAGAATTTTTTGCTTCCTTGTGGAACAATTATCTTTTATGTATGTGGAAGTTTACACATTATTGAATTATTTTAGGGAACAAAGCATTTTACTTTGGCTTTACCCTGCAGATGGTCAACGCTGCGGCTCATGTGTTAGTTAGCGAGACAATTTTCTGGTTATTGTGAGGTACCGTGGTATTACAGCTTTATATTTTTCATTTCTCTGTAGGAGATACAAAGAGAAGAAGGAAGAAGGAGGGGAAGCAGAAGCTGATCCTGAACGAGATCAGAGGACAGTTTTTGCTTATCAGGTATTTGAACTGCAATACGTAGTTTCTTTCTTTATTGTTTAATTGCATCTGGATGTCTTACTTCTGTGTTACAATTTCTGTAGATTTCCTTGAAAGCTGGGGAACGGGATGTCTATGAATTCTTCTCTCGGGCTGGCAAGGTAGACCTACATATTATTATAATTGGTTGAGTTTCTGACTGTCTATAGATCTCATTCATCTTAGAACTGATTTGTCTTTAGTCCCTCTCTTTTCCAGCATCTGAGAAAATAATATGTGTACACAAAACTTACTATGAAGTTATAAGTGCTGCACGTTTTTCCTTTTATCCATGATATCTCTTTGCCATTGCATTCCTTTTAATACTTCACGATTTATGTTTTAACTTTTAAGTGTATCATGATGCTTTATTTGATAAGTTCAGGTTAGAGATGTACAGCTCATAATGGATCGTAATACCAGACGCTCCAAAGGAGTTGGGTAATTTTCCTTGCTTGAGAGAGAAGCTAGATATATTTAGTGTTCATTACTTGTGTTTATTTGCTTGAAGTGCAATTACATTCTCCTCGTAAATCTTAATGCTTCTATGGCTCTTATTCATTATTTCGTCGAAGTTACTAGTATCAGGCAACAGCTATTATCGGTAACTTGTTATGAGCTGAATTTGAATGCACAGGGGTGATATTGACAATTTTAATTATATTATGTGCGAAACCATATTATTGAGGTTTTTTATTTGGGATATGCCCTGGATGATGATTCCTCGGACTGAAGAATGAGCTTGTAAAGATCTTAGAGAGAAGTATATCTTATTTAGGCTTTCAAAGTGTTCTGAAGTATGCTGTAGAGTATCAATGAGAAATTTTTTGTTGGAGTCCAGAGATTTTTCATCCATGATCCTTATTTTTCTTTTTGTAATTGTGGATAACTTCACTTGCATGGGTACACAATGCGCCTGGCTATGATCTATTGTGTTTTATCCCATGATTTTATTTGTTGTAATGTTATTATGTTTTTATCATCTACTTTTAGTTCTCATTTTAACTTCTACATTTTTGCAGATACGTTGAATTCTATGACTCAATGTCAGTTCCTATGGCAATAGCTCTATCTGGACAGCCGCTTCTTGGTACACCTGTGATGGTTAAGCCGTCAGAAGCTGAGAAGAATCTTGTTCAGTCAACTGCTGCGGTCCCTGTAGGAGGTGGGCTTCTTGGCCCATATTCCGGGGGTGCTAGAAAGCTGTATGTTGGCAATCTGCCACTCACTATCAAAGAAGATCAGCTTCGCCAGGTTGAACATCTCTATGCTTGTGATTGAATTGTCATGTTGATATGATTTTGGATCAACAGATACGAATTGGCTTTGTAGTTTTTAAGACCTGTCTTGTAATGACAAAGATGAGATTAACACATTCCACGTTTTGTCTAGGTATTTGAAGCTTTTGGCACTATTGAGCTGGTGCAGATGCCCGTTGACCCAGGGACTGGGAGTTGCAAAGGTTTTGCTTTCATACAGGTGAACTTGAATTTGCTATAATATGACTGTCAATTTGGCGGAGGACAGTTTTTTCTTGTATAGCTGGTTATTCCTGGTGCAACAAAAAGCCATTGTAGGAAATAGAAAAATCCGACGCCGTCAAACACTTGTGTAGTTTGTATTCTGAAGATTTTGCGACTTTGAATTGTAAATGCTTATCTGACATTGTTTTATCGGCAGTATGCACGTCTTGAAGATGCAAAGGCTGCTCAAAATTTAAATGGTCAATTGGAGATTGCTGGTCGAGTGATCAAGGTAGTAATAATATCCAGTTTCCTCTTCTTCATCAATTAGTCTAATCACTTTCTACGAGCAATTTCCAAGAGATTCCTAAAAGTAGTGTCATGAGAAAAAGACTCCTACCTTTCTTTGGATATCAGTCACATTTTGTATCATTCATTATTATGAGGAAATTGTATTACTGTTCCCATGAGATTGCTTGGAGACTGTATTTCAGCTCTATTCCTGGATAGTTAAGGAATGGCAAGCTGAAGCATTCTCTGCATTTTTCACATCAGCATTTACCTCCAACTTAGCTTGCTGGGCGTATATGTATAGACAGTTAGATGATTGTAAAAAAATGTTTCTAGTATAGTTATTTATATCATGTTTCCTTATGTAGTTTTCTTAAATCTGTAGGTGTCTGCTGTCACTGATCAAGCTGGAATGCAAGACGTTGGGGCAAATATTGCTGATTTTGATGATGACGGGGGCAGCGGATTGGTTAGTCATGATTAGCCATTTGCACTTAACGTGTTTATTATTTTCTGTGATCTTGTATATAGATTACTCTTTTAGCTGTCTTTTATTTTGTGCATATCCATAGTTTTCTCATGTATGTTTTACTCAAAATCCTGATCTGGTACACAATGTTGGGCAGTCCTTGAATGCACACTCGCGGGCACTTCTTATGCAGAAATTGGATCGTACTGGAACTGCTTCAAGGTTAATACCCCACATTTCAGTTTCCGATTGTTTTCTTATGTTCCATTTTATCTAATTGTCTAACATTGTTTTTCACCTTCTGCAGCATCACTGGTCCACCAGCAGCACCAGTTTTCGGAGCAGCACCAGTTTTTGGACAAACTTCTGTTGCTTTGCTTCCTGGGTTGGCAGCTGCAGGTCTGGCTATGCCTGCTCTTACTGCTTCTTCGATAGACACTGGTGTACCCAGTGAATGTTTATTGCTCAAGAACATGTTTGATCCCAGTTCTGAGGTTGGTAGAACTACCTGGTCTATCTTGTTTCTTAGTCCCTTTTTGAATCTGCTTGAAATTGAGGATTCGTTTCAATTTGCAGGTTGAGCCAGATTTTGATCTCGATATAAAGGAAGATGTGCAAGAGGAATGTTCCAAGTTTGGGAGACTAAAGCATATCTATGTAGAAAAGTAAGTTCATATCTTAGCTTTAACCGTTTAGTGGCCATAAATTACGTTCCGTCATTTGCGTTCTTTCGTATCAATTGGGTTGATTAATAGCTTTTTGTGTAAGGCCTCGTTTGGATTCCAAGATAGGATTAGTCAAAATAAGAGTATACAATTCTAGGCACAGTAACACACAACTCTGCAATAGGAACTCATTTTTCTCATAATTCCAGATCGACCGAAAATTTATTGATGAACCAAACATCGAATAAGACCTAAATTATTCAGTTAACCACAGCTTATTTTACCCACCAAAGAACACGCTTAAGTAGGTTCCGATCACAGTGTCCTTTTTCCTTTTGCAATGATGTGTTTACTTGTTATAGTTTGAATGCTTATTGAGAGAGTAGATTGAGCTAATATTACTTTATTTGACAAATAGGAACTCAGCTGGGTTTGTATACTTGCGGTTTGAGAATACGGAAGCTGCAATGGCTGCACAGCGTGCACTCCATGGTAGGTGGTTTGCTGGAAAGATGATCACTGCAACTTACATGGTAATAATCAATGTTTAACCTTTTTTATTTTTTTATTTTTTTGATTTCGATAATGTACGAGATTTTACCACAAACTCGCGTTGTTTTTTCTTGCAGCTTCACCAAGATTACGAGGCTCGATTTCCTCCTAGCAGCTAGAAAGTGTGTGGCTAATACAGCAGCCTTGTGCAATTTTGCTTTTTAGGAGATGGTGTAATTTTGAGTTTGGATGGTCATTGTATGCTGAAAAGTGTTTGACTTCTTGATAGTGGCAAAATATATCTACTTTACATGGCTTCTGCCTTAGGATTAATTATTTAATTAGTTTGCAATGTTATATTTCATAATGCTTTAATGATTTATGATTAAATTAGTTTATAATCCAGGATTCATTTTTCATTATGATGATGTAACCAAATTTCTTATTTTTTGTTCATTAAATAGGGTGCTAGTGATGAAGAAAATATATATGTGTGTGTGTGGGTGGGTGTGTGCATATTTATTTGAGCTCAACTAATTTCAAATAATAATTTATTTATAATTATAACTTATAAGTTTTAATTTATAAACAATAATAAGCCCACAAGCACGAAATGAAATTCTTCTCCTCCTTTTGTCTTCTTTCCTGTATAATTTATTTGGACCACAAGATTTTCCCAGCTGCTATGTACTCAAGACACGTGGCAGATTGCTACGCTGCCACATCAGGGGAAGCAAGCACCAATCATACTTGAAGTTTCAGAGTAAGAAACCAGTAAATGAAAATGCAGTTGCCTCTTCTCTGTCAAAATATAAACGGAAAAGGTATTTTCTTATTTCTTTTTCTAAACTTGTGTTTGAATTCATGCTGATTTATATTCCATAATTCTGATTCCGTAGGGGTATATATATAAATTCTAGAATGGTGATGGAAGAAGTTGTACAAGACATAATTATTGTTGGTGCTGGAATTTCTGGCCTCACTACCTCCTTAGGACTCTACAGGTAACTTTCTTACTTAGAATATTCTAAGTAAATAAAATTTCATTTCATTTCATTTTAATATAGATTGGGAATTGGAAGCTTGGTATTAGAGTCATCAGATACTTTGAGGACTTACGGCTTTGCTTTCGCATTGTGGACTAATGCTTGGAATGCATTAGATGCCGTTGCCGTTTCCGATATTCTTCGTCAAAATCACCAACACCTCACTAGGTACCTTCCTATTTTCCTCCTCAATATTTCTGCATTGATTACTAAGACCTCGTTTGGTTGGTTGGGGAGATTAGTCATGATTAACTATATAATAGGACTTTGTTTGATGTTTGTTATCCCCAATAACTTTCCTGGGTCGACACCCAAATATTATGTTACCATCTACGCATGTTTTTTATTGAATTATTATCGTGTCTAATCTTGTCTTGGGAACCAAAATTTATATATTACTCTGTCGTGGCTCTTACATTTACGATACTCGTTTTTGTAGACTAGTTAGTACATCGGTCGTATCGGGATTACCAACTGCAGAACTGTCTTTTGAGTGAGTTTCGTAAATATCCCCATTGGGATTTTTTGTTTTTTGTTTTATTTTTTATTTTTCTATTTTGGGATGTTGGCGTAATTTTGTTATTTGCAGTGGTGGTCATGAAGTACGACGAATTAATAGGAAAGTGCTGATTGAAACCCTAAGTAATGAGCTTCCTCCAGGAACCATTAGATATTCCTCCAAAGTTGTACATATCCAAGATTCCGGTTTTCTCAAGCTAATTCATCTGTCCGACGGAACTATTCTCAAAACTAAGGTGATGAATAAGCCATCGTTTATATTGGTGCGTCTATAGATTGTATCTATAACATAACTGACCAGTTCTCTTGTATGTAAGGTTTTGATTGGTTGTGATGGAGTAAACTCGGTCGTGGCAAAATATCTAGGCTTTAGTAAGCCGTCATTGGTCGGGCGAGCATCAATTCGAGGCTATGTATATTGTAAAGAAGGCCATGGTTTTGAGCCTAAGTTCCTTCAATTCTTCGGAAATGGTGTTAGATTTGGTGTCACTCCGTGCGATGACCATGGTGTCTATTGGTTTTTTACGTATATACCCTCCCCACAAGGTAGTATTAAAAAAAAATCAAAATTTTTTTTTTTTGTGGTTTTCTTACATGAAGTGATGAGTTTTTTTTAATGTAGAAGAAGGGATAGAAAAAGATGTTGCGAAAATGAAGCAATTCGTGCTGAGTAAGCTCGGAAACGTTTCCGACGAAATAAGGGCTGTTTTCGAAAAAACCGATTCAGACAAAATGATATGGTCCGAGTTAAAATTCAGACATCCATGGGAGTTGCTGCGTGGAAATATAAGTAAAGACACCGTATGTATAGCAGGTGATGCGCTACATCCAATGACACCAGATATTGGACAAGGCGGTTGTTTGGCTCTAGAGGATGCGGTCGTTTTAGCTAGGGTTTTAGGCGAAGCTTTTAAAGGAGAATCGAGTGTTTGTGGGGCCCACGGAAACGGCGAAGGACAAATCGAGGAATACGAGAGGATTGTTATGGGGTTGAAGAAGTATGGTAAAGAGAGGAGATGGAGAAGTGTTAAGGTTGTCAGTGTAGCATATTTGGTGGGGTTTGTGCAGCAGAGTGATGGGGTTTTGATTAGCTTTTTGAGAGATAAGTTGGTGCCTAGATTCTTGGCTGCTTTTTTGTTGAAGATGTCTGATTTTGATTGTGGCAAACTTGAATGATTCTTGAAAGTTTGTTGAATGAATTTTGTGATGTTTGGAGTATATCAAGAAAATTATTATTAATTTGAAATGTTGATAATGTAGGTGAAAAAAAGTTGCAATTTATAATATCAATATCATGATATATTTTATAATATACATGTGTGAAAGAAATAGAATTCCGGAATTCCGTTGATTATGATCTGAATTTTTTTAATTTTAGAACAATTTTCTTCATTCCAATTTATGAAATTTCGATTTTCGATTGTTGAGATGTTTTTGAAACGGAATCGAAATTAGTTTTACTTTTCAAAAAATTAGAAAATTTTCAAAAGTTTTAAATCCGATACGATCTGCCCGATTTTAACCGAATTTCTATAACAATATAATTAATATTTTTCATTTATTTAGAACAAATGAGATATTTGTAGAAATTGTGAAAGGTATGGAGTAGTGCATAAGAAACTCGCTAAAATGACCAAATTGACCCCATCGCTTGAATACGGGCAACGAGTCCTTTCTTTTCTGCTTTAGTTTGAGAAAAAACCCCCAAAAGCAAGCAAACAAGCCCTTCAGCTCCAGAGTTTCTCTTCAAAATTCGCACACCAAAATCATCGAATCTCAGGTTCGGATTCTTCTTCGCCTTTACTCTCTCATCTTCTTGCTTTATCTGCTGTTCAATTTTCTTTTGTTCTTTTCAATTTAGGAAGATATTCATTTTTATCCTCTAACGTGTAGCCAAAGAAAGTAATCAAAACCTAGTAGTAGCTTTTTCACATCGGTCCAGATCAAATTTCAATTCGAGAATAATAGGTAACAAAATGAGTTAATCTGAGAGAATAGAGGAACGAAAATGGAGTTTCCGGCTTTTATTTCTTTGTTTTATGCGTCGATTTTACTGACGTTGATTTCTCAGATTTTGGCGAAAATGACTCAAGACGTTGAGATGAAGGAGCAGCAGCAGCAGCCTACCCCCTCCGATTCAGTCGCACCCCCTTCTCCATCCACTCTTCAGTGTAAGTGTTCAATCTATTTGCGTTCGTTTTTGGTTTGATTGTTAGATTCTAAGAGATGTATTATTCCGTTGTATATTTAGTGAAGAAGAACTTATGTAAAGGTTTTTTTAATTCGATTGATTTCAAAGGAGAAAAGTAGGAAATGAATTATGTACAGTTATAGCTACTATTGAAAAGTTTGAATTATTGAAGATTTTTTCGGTTATAAAAGTTTAATTTAGAGTAGTTCTGGTTTTTTTTTTGTGTTGTTTTCCTCAGTGAAACCCTAGATCCGACTTGACTCTAGTTTTTTTGGTTGTTTATATTAGATTTGAAGGATATTGCTGCACTGATTGAGACGGGAGCTTACTCTCGGGAGGTCCGAAGGATTGTGAGGGCTATTCGGTGGACGATTCAGCTGAGAAAGAATCTCAATGCTTCTGTGCTTTCTGCATTTCTCAGTTTTGCACTTGTGCCTGGATCTGAGGTGCATTCGCGCTTGTCTTCGTATGTTCCTAAGGTAAGAAGTTGCACTTTTGAGTGAATTGTTGCATTGAGGTAAATGATTACATTGGTATTAAGTCAAGCTACTCGATTTTTTTTGTATGACCTGACCGAACTCACATGCCATCACAGTTGACTGTCAACTAGCTAGAATGTAGGCAATTGCCTTATAAAAGATGGTTTCCTTAATTGCTTATTTTGTGGGTGAACAAGGTTTGATGTTAATGAAGTGGATTAATTTATGCCTCAAACTCACAGTATCTGAGCTAGTTTTTTTTCTGGTTCACGTCAGGTTATGGTTCTGCATATGTATTTTTCTGTTCTAATGAATGTCAACTTCTGATGTGTTACTTTAAAAAATTACAAAACCATCACTAGGTATATTTCGTCATCGATAAGTTCCACAAGATTGACTTGTTTGGGAATGGTATAGTCAGTCTTGCCTGGGGAATTCAGTTAATTGTTTAGCTATTGATTTTGCAATCATTAAGATGATGTAGAAGGTGAATGGAATTTTAATGTATGGATAAACCATTGTTATACGAGATGCATGATGCTTGTAGGAGGATGGGCATGATATGGATGTTGATAGCGCAACATCTGGTACTCCTGCTCCCACAAAGCACTCCTTGCCCGAGCTTGAGATCTTCTGCTATTTGGTGGTTCTAATATTCTTGATTGATCAGAAGAGATACAGCGAGGTATTGTTATATATGATCAAACATCTATGGACTATGGGGCTTCCCATCTTAAGTGATGTCTTAACATTTGGTAATCTATTTATGATTCTTATTTATTTTCAGGCTAAAGCTTGCTCTTCCGCGAGCATTGCTCGTCTCAGGAACCTGAATAGAAGAACTGTTGATGTACTAGCATCCAGGCTCTACTTTTACTACTCTTTAAGCTATGAAATGACTGGCGACCTTGCTGAAATTCGAGGGTATGCTTATCTCAATGTCAGTTTGAGTATTTTTCTTAATGGTGATTAGTTTGATCTAATTTCCTCTGCTTACCGTGCTGTTGTGCTTTACATTTATTTAATGGAGAATAGTTTTTCTTGACAGTAATCTTCTTGCTTTGCACCGAACTGCAACTCTGCGCCATGACGAGTTGGGGCAGGTTTGTTTGTTATCGGAGATTCAGTTAGTTTATCATCTTGGTTGTCGTTTGTGTAATTAATTGCATGCTTGATATAATGCAGGAAACTCTTCTCAACTTACTGTTGAGGAATTACCTCCACTACAACTTGTATGATCAAGCTGAGAAACTGAGATCAAAGGCTCCTCGTTTTGAAGCGCACTCAAACCAGCAGGCAAATCTCTAAAAAATTTCCCATTAATTTATGCTTGCAATGTTGGAACAGAGAATTTTATGCTTTCATTGTGTTATTAGAAATCATTAGTTGGACTGGAGTATCAAATGGAGTTTGATACAAAGAGGAATCCGTAGTAATATGAATTGCAATTTTTTTGTTTGTCCAGGATAACCTAACCAAAAACAATACATCTATGTAGTTAGAGATGAGAAATTGAAAAGGGTCGTGTAATGTAATGGCGAAGTTGAAGATAACTTTGAGCACATCTTATGCTAATTCTGAATTTTGAATTTATGTACAAACTGAGTATACTGTGTAGAATTATTTCGATGGTAAGATTCTGAAAGTGAAGGAAACTGAGTATACTCTAAGCATAGCCATTGACTTTTCTTTGGTGGAGGAAATGGAAACAATAGCAAACTGCTTCCTGTAGGTTTATTGCAAGCATGTATCAGTTATTATCTTCTTTCCTCTTGCATTTTTTTTGTATATTAAATATAATTAGTACCGTTTCTTTGTTTTGGTTCTTGGCATCATTTTTATTTATCTGATCCTGTCTGTATCTCTGTAGTTCTGTCGCTACCTGTTTTACCTTGGAAAAATCAGGACGATTCAGTTGGAGTACACTGATGCTAAGGATTCCCTACTCCAAGCTGCCAGGAAAGCACCCATTTCTGCTCTTGGATTCCGCGTTCAATGCAACAAATGGGCTGTGATTGTCCGCCTCCTGCTTGGCGAGATTCCAGAAAGAACTGTCTTTATGCAGAAAGGGATGGAAAAGGCACTGAGGCCATACTTTGAGCTTACAAATGTGAGTCAGAATTTCAAAGTTTACTAATATCTACTGACAATCCGACAATTATGTCACATTTAACCTCATGTTTTATGTAAACGTAAGGCTTATGTTTGCAGTTATATTTTTGGTCAATCTTTCTTAGACAACACAGTGTGTATTCTATTTGGGCTGTTGGACGTTTTGATTGATCCTATAAGCTAAATGACGATTTTGAGAAATTTCATTATCTAATTATAGAAAAATTCCTGAAATTTTCTCGGGGCATGTATTGGTTTTCTCCATTGGGATCAAGTTACTATACCACAATAATTTGGTACTGATTTATTATGTGTTGATTTTTCAGGCTGTTCGAATTGGAGATTTAGAGCTCTTCAAATCAGTGGCTGAGAAGTTTGCTAGCACTTTCAGTTCCGACGGAACCAAGAACTTAATCGTTAGGCTACGTCATAATGTTATCAGGACTGGCTTACGCAACATTAGCATCTCATACTCGAAGATTTCGCTAGTTGATGTTGCAAAGAAGCTGAGATTGGATTCTCCAAACCCCATTGCAGATGCTGAAAGTATTGTATCCAAAGCAATCAGAGATGGTGCAATTGATGCTACATTAGATCATGCTAATGGTTGGATGGTATCAAAAGAGACTGGTGATATTTACTCTACAAACGAGCCTCAGATTGCATTTAATTCGAGGATTGCCTTTTGCCTCAACATGCACAATGAAGCGGTGCGGGCCCTACGTTTTCCACCTAACTCGCACAAGGAGAAGGAGAGTGCAGAGAAGAGAAGAGAGAGACAACAGCAAGAGCAAGAGCTTGCTAAACATATAGCTGAGGAGGATGATGATGAATTTTAATGCATCATATATCTATCGGTTGTTGCCTATTATCTCTCTTAAAATGTTGCACTAGATTTATCGAAAAAAATCCGAGCCATTTCATTCAGAATGATGGGGCTACCAATTCCCTTTTTTTTTCCTTTTTTTTTTTTTAAATCTTTTGGAGTTTCATTTTCGTTTATATGAGAACGTTAATTTGTTTCGCTCTTGCAGTGGACGTTAAAAGTCCAAAACTTATTCCTTGTTAAAATGTTTGACAGCATGTTTCTTATTCTAATCCTTATTTGCATCTGGTAAATCTAGAATTCTTGGATGCTATCGTTATAGGGTTTGTGAGTTTGATTTTGAATAGTTTGAAACTCTAATTGTGATATACGCACGATGATACTCACTAAATAGAACATGTAGATGGCAAGTCGTTCGAGTGGCATAATTTCTTATAGAAAAAGAATGCGTACATTGAGCAATTTTCATGAGAAAAATGCCTGATACAAACACAGCTTTTGATTATGAATCTGGTAGTAAGTTATACATTTTGCAGTCATCTTCAGCATCTGATATCAAATGAAAGCTACATTTCTTCCAAAAATAAAGATATAATTCCAAGGTGAAGTGCATATGGAAGTGGAAGCGAAAAACAGAGAGCTTCCAGTATGAGAAAATGAGTCGAGAGTTTTTTAACATTCAGCTTGCTGAGCTTAAACCGAAGGACTTGACAATTGTGCTGACTCTTTCAGCAAAAATCTTGGAAGTTATCTTTTTACCCGGGATGTGAAATGGATTTGAAACTGCATCCACATAGGCTGAATGGAACCTCCTGAAAAACTGGAAGTAATTTTCCGAAAACAGAAAGGATGTTAGCTACCATGTTATGGATACTGAGCAACATCTAAAGTTATATATAAGCTAACCGATAACAATCACAATTAGAAATCATAGGAGCCGGAATCAACGAAATAGCAAGTGTTGGAAAACTCATAGACAGCAAATTGTTCGAACTTAAGCTCACTTCAATAGCTGTGACCAAATGATTTAACAAACTTTTAGACCAGTGAAGGTTTTACAAAAAGCTAAAATACAATAAGGACACAATGAAAAGATCTTCCAGAGCATGAAACACGAGAAACAAGTTTTGAGTTCTTGTCAGAACTGAATCATGTATAGCAAGAAATAAGTTCAGTGATTGGGTTTCACATTTAGTTCCAGATTACATGTATTATGTAGTGTCATTGTTTTCAGGAAAACTTTCAAATGAAGCGAGGGAAATGCCAAAGGTTAATACGTGAATCAGCAAAACGGGCACAATCAGGACTAGAAGTTAGGATCCAAAGCAACCAGAATAAGAAATCTAAAGATAGTAACAAACTAGTGTTCACAATTTTCTGTATCTTAGCCAGAGAGACCACAAAATGGTGTGCAACAAGTGAAATATACGATTACTTCTCCAATGTGCAAAACATGGGTTAAACAATTTCAACAAAGATTTCTGAATTGTGACACTTACATTTCTCACATCAGCATCTCGGACATCAAGATCTGTCGTAACCAATATGAACTTCACCTTGGTATTAGTCAAGTACCCATACCTGTAAGCATATTAGACCATGAGTACCACATCGTACTTGCAAAATTTTCCTTTTTCAACCCAAGTTACAAGAGAGAAAACTCTTCGTGCTTACACTTTGTAGTTTTCAGTTGGATATAGCAAACCAAGAAACGTCTCATTTAGTGTTGGACCGGACTTCTTTGGGTTGTTCACTGATGAAACGAAGAGCCAAAAAGAACAAAAATTCATTCAGCAATCATACAGGTACAAGATCATGGCAAAATTCTAAACGAGTACAATTTCAATCGAACACACACAATAAGTGAAATAATGTTCAAGGGTTATGAAATTACAGAGGTTCAAAATCCATTTCAACGTTTTCCTAAGTATCTCGCTATAAAGAAATTCAACCGATTTGGATAATCAGTGTGCCTAATATCCTCCTCTAAACATCTCAAAATTTAACGAGCCTGAACTTCTGACTACAGCCTTTCATTTATCACCTTCCTTCCATCACAATATCATTATAGATCCATGTACTGCACAATATGATGATTCTGTATGTAATTGTTTAGGGTTTCAAAGGCAATCTAATTGAATTATTTGTCCTTGATACACAGCTTACATACAGTTCATGAATAAACAAAGAATCGTGATTTTGTTAGGTCTTCAACCAATCTGTGCAATCTACCAAAATTCACTCGCGCAATTAGAAAAAAAAAAACTAAAAGGATCTAATAAACGAAAGTCACCTCTTTCATCAACAACGTCGAGAGAGCAATGAACAATGTGATGAAGCTTGAGCGCATCGTCTGCCTCTGTAAAACTCTGTATGTATAGCGGATTGTTCTGCCAATCACACGAAATCAACCAAAAATTTACTCCAATTACGTTTTTCAAGATTAAATTACTCAGGCAAATCGTACGAAACTGATGAATTCAGATTGAGAAACGTGAAAATGAGGAGGGGAGAGGAGGCGCACCTGGTGGCCTACGACGGCGACGCAGACGATCATTTCTCCACTGTGATGGTTCAGCTGAGATTCTTCTGTGCGGAGAAAATGCTGAAATAGAAGTAATTTGGACTATTATTAATTATTATATTAGCATAATTACCTTTTTAACGATGTATTAAACTATTAGTAATGACAATTTAGTTCTAGAGGTTTTTAACAATGGGCCTCGCTGCACTTAAACTACTAACTTTGGGCTCTTAATCTGAGGCCCAAATTTCAATCGGGCTCATTTAAATTAAACTACCAACTTTGGGCTAATAATCTAAAGCCCAAATTCTATACGGGCTCGTTTCAATTAAACTACTAACTTTGGGCCTGAGGCCCAAATTTCAATCGGGCTCGAGGATAAACATCTTTTATAGTACACATTTGAGTTTCTTTTCTAAATATATTAAAAAAAATGAACATTTCAGCAATTTTCAGCAGAAAGGTACGCTATATATATTATACAATTTTTTGTGATTTTTTGACGATTCAAAAAATAGTTATACAAAATAGTAGTGCAAAAGATTTGAACATTTGAGCGATTTTTAGCACCAAAAAAAAAAAAAAAAAAAAAAAACGCATGCTATAGTATACGAGTTTCTTAAGCGATTCAAGAATTAGTGATACTACAAGATCTCAATTATTTTATTTTTTTGCGAAATCTTATTTTGAAATTGGAAAGCATAACCACCATTAAAGTGAAATAAATTAAACACTTGAGAGTACCTCAAAATGGATAAAAAGAAAAAAGAAAACAAAAAAACTTTCTGGACAATACCAAATTCAGCATCCTATTCATGTGAGGTCACAGTATCTTTCCACCTACACAACAACACCACCACAACCACATGATAAACAAGCAAATTCCAGAGTGGTTATAATCCCACCCCATCTTTGATCATGTCTATTTACCTTTTTGTCCCTGCTTTTTCTATCCCTACTCTCAGGCTCCTATTGGCTAATCAAAGGTCAAAAGTGGATAAAGCATCTGTCACTCTTGAAACCAAAATTATATTCACAGATCTTTCCAGATTTTACGGATTTCAAGTCAGAATTAAATTAACCAGTTTAATTAATAAACACGCTACTAAGATATAATTTACATGACAAATGTGTGGATCTTAACGAACGTATTATTAATAATATCTATTTAATTAATTAATTAATATATAATTATATTATCCCTTACTGGAAAAACCCAGGTCGCAACAAACAGCACTAAGATACTGTTCAGAATTATATTATTATAGATCTGTAATTGCGATTACATTTTCTATTATTATTACTGGGAATCCAATCGTAGTTAGGCTGTAAAAAAATTAATGAAGTTTAAATATATTATTATCCAATGTTATTTATTTTTTTAATCAAATTTTAAAGGTTGAGCTTGGTGTATATAGTTTATTTATTATTTTTTATATTTTAAATTTTCATGTTAAGTTGATGAATGAAGCTCAAACAAAATTTTGACAATGAATAATTTCTCATCTAGTAGTTTATATTTTTTTTATTTTCATTCTAATTACAGGAAACTATTGGGAATTTTCTTTAATTACATTATGGTAGGTTCCACATAAAGAAATAAATTTGCTATAGGTATTTGATGGATTTAGGTGGTGTTTGAAAAGCTTTTTGAAAGTGATCATAAGTTTTTTGCAAAATTAACTTTTCCTTTTACTTTTCTTAAAATAATTTGCTTTAAGCTATTTTTCTAAAAGCACTCATAACCCTGTTTTTTTCTCATAAGTTCATTTTCCGGAATAATTGCAAACACCCCCAACTTTTAGAAATAAGCACTTGAAACTGACTTAACTCATAATCACTATCTTCTACTTTTAAATAATCATTTGCAAACACCACCTTAGTTTTAAATAAAGGATTTGAGGGTTTTAAACTTACAACACTAATTTAAAATGGAGCACATAAGTTATAAATCTGACCATGAAAATAATACAATCTAGATTAGATTGAAGTATATACAGTGTAATATCGGTAATTTAATACTCGATTAAATAATAGTTTCTCTTGGTCCCGGTTCGGTAAAAACATGCTAAATTATTAACTAGATAATTTAATAACTCGCTAAATTAATAGAATCTCCCTAGTCCAGACTGTAATAATTTATAGAGGTTTAACTGAATTGGATTCTTGAAATCCCGACTCTCCACAACGAGAAGTAGATGCTACATCTAGTTATTTCATTTGATGAATTCCGATCGTAAATCTGATTAGTTAAGCACAAACACATACAGATGGGTGTGTATATATAATTATATATCTAGATCGACGGTTCAAATTCAGTCCCGTAACAAAATAGTGAATTTAAAATGGTGAACAAATTCAATCTCCCACAATTATACAAAACAATACTTGACGTTGATATATTTTGATAGTAATGAATTGGTCCACAAGAAATTTGCAGGGGGCCAATAATACAGGTCAAGTCATTTTCATTAATGAAATTATTTAGAGTGGCATTTAGGTAAATAGCTTCCTATGTTGAAGGGCAAATTGGTCAAAAGATTAAGAAACTACCAGAAGTCCAGAGAGAAATGAAAGAAACAACACAAAAGCAAAAGCAGCACTACTTTTTGTCGCAATGTCCAAAATTCATACACAACCAAAGCTACAAACAAAACTAAATAGAAAGAGAAAAACAATAGCTCGTACTTAATTAACAACAGTAATAATCTCTCTCTCATTACATATTAATTAAACATAAATAATTTTAAAAAAAAAAAGATTAATAATAATAATAGTAAAAACAAGAATGAAAAACTAATTAAAAAAGGTACAGAGTTTAAATTCATTTCTGAGAAATTCTTCTTAGTTGGTCGGATTGCTCCTGAACGATCCCAACGCCTTGATAGCTCCGGCCCTCAGTACAAACTGGTGGTATATCGCCGCCGCTATTGCTCCGGCCATTGGTCCCACCCAGAATATCCACTGCAAAATCAATCAATTATATATTAATTTTAATATTATTTAATTACATCATCATGTGCTAATTAAATTAGAAATTAAACTGATCTGGTGGTTAATTTAATGGTAATTAAGACAATTACTTACATGATCATCCCAAATCTTCTGGTTGTTGTAGATGACGGCAGCTCCGAAGCTCCGAGCAGGGTTGATGCCGGTGCCGGTGATGGGGATGGTGGCCAAGTGGACCATGAATACTGCAAACCCTATCGGGAGTGGGGCCAGGACAGGCACGTGAGAGTCACGCGCGCTCCTCTTGGGGTCTGTGGCGGAGAAGACTGTGTAAACAAGCACGAAGGTGCCGATAATCTCGGCACCCACCGCCGTGCCGATGTTGTAACCATGGGCGACGGAGTTGGCGCCGCCGCCGAAGCGGTTGTAGTCGCTCTTCATGAAGGCTTTCACCAGCCCCACGCCGCAAATAGCGCCCAGAGACTGCGCTATGATGTAAGAGATTCCCCTAATCAGCGACACCTTCCTCGCCAGAAACAGCCCGAATGTAACCGCCGGGTTGATGTGGCCACCTGAATTAATTAATTAATGTAATTACAGAGTTTAAGAACAAATTAAAATTAAGTGAAAATGTTAGGGTTTCAAATGTAACCTGAGATTCCGGCGGTGCAGTAGACGAGGATGAAGATCATGCCGCCGAAAGCCCAGGCGATGCCGAGGAGGCCGACGCCGTTGCACTGGTCGAGTTCGCTGAGCTTCTTGTGGCCGATGACGGTGGCGACGGTGACGTAGAGAAAGAGGAGGGTGGCGATGAACTCGGCGATGAGTGCTCTGTAGAAGGACCACAGCTTCAGCTCACCGATGCCTAGAAACGGCACCGGCGGCGGGTCCACGTAGTCCTTAGGCGCCGCCACCTCTTCACCAACTTCCTTCGTCATCTTTTGCTTTCTCTCTCTAGAAAGATAAAAGGTGGTTGTCTCTCTCTCTCTCTCTTACTTTTTTGAATTTCTTAGGGTTTCTGTGTTGCAGCTGAGCTGAATGTGGTGTGTGTTCTCTAGCTTATGGGAGTGACCTTTTTAAGGGTGAGGGAGAGGGAGGGGCAACTTGAGGATTTGTGGATAAGCCGAGGGTACTTTTGGAATATAATTCTTGTAGTGTTTTATTATCTCTCTTTTTTTTTTTTTTTATAATAATTATTTATTTATTTATATAATTGGTTATAAAATAATAGATTAACAAATAAATTGCAATAGCTTGAACAACTCTGCTATATGATGATTTAACTTGTACAGTAATTGATTCAAATATTTTATTTCGAAATAAATTTATTCCGACACCTAATGACATGATTTAAATGTTAATTACAGTGTAAATTATTGTCTCTTAACAAAATACAAATAAAATATTACTTTATTATCCAAATTCTTTTGTTAAGATATTATTTTTAAAACAAAATGATGAAAATAAAAAACTTATAATGGGGCCAAACATAGCATGGACGATGCACTTAATTAATATTGCATCTCCTAAATCAAAAAAAAAATGTAATCAAACTTATATCATGAGACATGACCATAACTCAAGGATCTATATTCTTTTACATTTTTTAATGAAATAATTGCATGGTTTCGTGAAAGTGCTAATTAATTAATAAATGAATATTTGGAATTCGAAATAATTGAAAATTGGAATTGAATGCAACAACTACAACTCATGTTTGCAACTCGTGAGTGATCATGTCCGAATAAAATCAAAATCCGGCCAACAAGGAGAGAGAAACAAGGGTTAGGTTAGAGAGAGAAAGTGGGACCAAATAAAGACAGCAAGACCATGTGATGGCTAATCATCTGTTTCTTTGTGGGGTTTGCTGTCGTGCTGTGGGGGCTTTACTGTTGTGGGTCCCACTTCAATCCTAAAACTCCACCAACGGTCCGATTTTTATTTCTCTCTTTCCTCTTTTACCCCCATATAATTTCCTTTTCCTTTTCATAAATTTAATTTGTGATTGGCTAGAGGTGAAAAATAAGAAATTCCCATTATACCCTCAATAAAAATTTCCGCAATTTTATATATAGCAAACCATTAAGGTATGATAAAATTACAAAAAAATTATTGGCTTAATTTTAATTCTCAATTACTCATTTAGGTACCCATTAATTGTTTAATGTAGTCATTGTACTTTGGTCAACCATCAATAGTATGTATGTGCTTCCAAATCTGTAACTCTGATTTTTTTCTAGACCAAGACATTTTACAAATTTAATAATGGATTGTACTTATGTGTACAACTATTCCTTTTTCAGCTGTCATTAACTAATGAATTGAGTTGAACTGGACGTAACTCATATCATAATTAATTTTATTTATTTATTTATTTATTATTATTATTATTATTATTATTATTATTATTATTATTATTAATTTAGTTAAATAACATGAAAGGTATATATTGGGGAAAGGAAAAAAAAAAGTAGAAGAATAATCCACAGAGGGTAAAAAAAAACAACTACCAGTCAAAATAAAATTACTTTGGGAAGTGTAAAATTGAGTTGCTCGAGATTAATTATCTTGATTCTTCTATGAATTTGGACGTATTAAGTACAGGTTCTTTTAATTATTATGTTTAATTAATAGTAATTTACAAAACATAAACTGTAAAAGCACAGCACTTTTAATTAATCATGGGCCTGTTCAAGCCCATTTATTTTCTCTTTCCTTTATTTTTATATTTATTGAGGCCCAGATTCATGGGGGGCCTATGTTGAAAATAAATAAATAAATAACAAAAATTATCACGTGGAATAAAGCTGGCATTTGTGACGTTTGATTGAAAAATAATAATACTCAATTTAGCTAGGGACCACCTTATAAAATAAAATAAATAAATAATAATAATTGAAATTCACATCATAATTTTATTTTCACCTCATTGCTTATACATCTGTAGAAACACAACGACAAATTTTCCTGAAAATAGGTTTATAATAGTATACAAATTATATCAGGTGAAATAAATCGAAATTGGTTGCATTTTTTTTAATCAAAAAAGAAAAATAAATAAATAGACAATTACAATATATATACGTACAAAATCGGAGTGGGGGTGAATTGTGAACTAACAACAATCTATAGTCAGAACGAGCCATGCAGAAGCTGCCACGTGTTGGAATTTTGATGTGGGGGGGGCCAAAACGAACGGGACGGTTTCGAGACGGTTCTGTCACTCTGTGGAATCCGTTAAGAGGAGAGAGTTCTTTTCTGTATGTATATGTAACGGTCGTATTTGTTACCGTTTGATTTGTGTGTATTTGTGGCCGTGAGGAAAAAAAAATGTGAAGTTTAAAAGGCGCACGTTAGATACGGCGGCCCCCGTCCTTCTGTGCTTGAAAACGACCCCTCTAATTATTACACACCCTTGTCAATTTGTGTTTTGCCACTTCTTCTATAAAATAATTAACTCTTTCAATATGATTAATAATTCAAATTTTGTTACCAATTTTCACGATCTTCAATATAAAAATATATATAAGAAAAAAAAAATCCAAATATGCCCATGTGCAAAGAGAAACTGGACAAATAAAATACACATGTTACCGACATATAGTCGAATTATTAAAAATAATAGTACTTCTCAATAAAAAAATAATAATAATAAGAACAATAAATTTATTGTGAATTACTGAAATGATTTGTGCAAGCCAAAATTAAACATTCAGGCACATTTTTTACCATTTTTCAAAAAACAAAAAGTAAAAAAACTCAAAACTCTCTCAACCTTTCGATTTTCTTTCGCAAAGCCCGTGCAAATCGTCAACAGATCGGAGGTAATTTTTACGTTTTTACGATCCTCTTGTTATGTAGATTACGAATCCGGAAAAAAAAAACGAAAAAAATCACACGTTGGCCTGCTCGTGTGAATTTACACGAGCGCATCCACTGTGCTCGTGTAAATCCACACGAGCAGGCATTTTTATTATTTTTTTTTATTTTTTTTAATTGCTCGTGTAAAAACACACGAGTGGTTGCAAAGTGCTCGTGTGAAATCACACGAGCAGTTTGCAACCGCTCGTGTGTTTTTACACGAGCAGATTATTATTAGTTTTTTTTTTTTTTTTTTTGATTTATAAGATGCTCGTGCAAAAACATGCGAGCATTTCAACAGTGCTCGTGTGAAATCAGATGAGCACTGTTGAAATGCTCGTGTGTTTTTGCACGAGCACAAAAATTTAATTTTTTTTTTTTTTTTTTTTTTTATTTTTAATTGGGTAGGAATAGTACAAAAGGTAAATAGTTATGGTAAAAAGGTAAAAAATCATGGTAAAAAAGTGCCTGAATGTTTAATTTGGCCTGCGTATATCACCACCCATTTTCATATTAAGTGGTACCATTTGGGTAATCTCATGCACAATGCACGTTTCGTACATGATGTTTTTCATACTAGAAATAGCTTCACAAAATATGGGCACGTGATTTGTTACCTGCACCAAATCAAAACATGACAGGCAATTAAATTAAGCTTTTACCAAAATATATAATAATATAAAACCAAACAATATTTAAATTTATTTTCTTATTACAATATGCATCAGAACAATAATTGAGAATGAAGAAGAAGAATAACTCTTTTTGGGTTTATTTGTTCAGTAAATTATAAAGAGGAGAATATTCCAACTCAACATTCCACTATATATTATGAATTTTTATCATTGGAAAAATCCATTTTGGCAAGAATACTAGAATAGTAATAACTCTGTAAGGTTTGTTTGGGTCCATTAAGGTAAAATGAAAAAGTATATTCAAACTCTATGCCAAGAAAAGAAAAGGGAGAAAAGAACAATATATTGTAAGTTGTAACTACTGCCAAGAACAACAACCATCTGAGAAAAGATTGTTTCTAATTAAACTACGTCGTATCAAACTATAAATATTATAATTCAATAAATATTTAAATTATTTATTTCAACGCTTTGTGGTCCCTTAATCATTTAAGATTAAAAGTGTTTAGGAACAATTGTCAGGGCGCAGCTTCTGATTAATTAATTGCATACTATTAATTAAATAAATTAAGATTGCAATATTAATGTTATTCCTATTTTGTTTTAGCTCAATTATTACAAAATTGACTATAGAGGTCGGTGAGTGATAAGAGAATTCTTGAATTCTTTTGTCCAATTTATATTATTTCAAAATTTTGTCATTATTCTTAGCAGTACTTGTAATTATTGATGATGATGACATTTACGTATTCGTGTCACAGTACACATCATTCTGTATAGGTCTACGCTAATAAATAATAATAATTTTCCAATAAATTCAATCTGACTATTAGCTGATGAATAACAAAAGGAAAAATATTTGCAGTTCGGCCCATCTTCAATGTGATTTTTCTTTTTGTTATTTGCTTTTTTGTTTTTTACAAAAGGCCCACAAAAAATTACTAATGAGAGCCTGTTAGACCAATATATATATTTTTGAAGGTTATATATAAGAATTCCTGTTAAAATCACCCTCCATTTGTCATATGGATCTCCAGCTTCCATAAATCGGTGACTTATTTGTTCACAAACCGCGTTATGATCCAGTGTACCTATGTAAATGGATGGTTATATATATTAATTTGATTGTGTAATGAGAACATTGTGAATTTATATACATATGTATACTTACAATGTTGTTGTGGGGAGATTTAAGGTAAAATCCTTGAGCAGTTATGACGACTATGTTTGAAGTTACGAGAATGAAGATACTTAGAGAATGCTTCCCCATCCACTCCAACACAAAAGTCAACCATCTCCATCCGTAAACATCAACCTGCAGTGATGAAGATTTCGCAAAGAAAAGTCAACTACATTATATATCACAGTAGCTGTTAAGTTAGCGAAACTGTGCAAAACAATTTTTAATTTCGAGACTTGCCAGTATGTATAGTGTGCAGAAAGTTATTCCAGCAGATGCTGTTGTAACCAACAAGTAACTTATCGTGTACAGAGATTTGTTAAGCGGTATTCCTGAAGGCAACGAAAAAGAAAAAGGGGTTTTCTATGAGAATAATTGACATGATTATAATAAAAATCCCGTATATCGCAATTTCCTCGACTGCACATTGAAGCCTTAGCAGAAAATGTAGTTTAAAAATAGTATAACCATACTTAAAACCTTGTAAATCGAAGAAAAAATATACATACCAAAGAAGGTAAGTAACAGACCGAGACCCATTAATGAAACCGAGAATAGGGACCAGTTCCATAGCCGTTCTTTGTGGTGCTGAAACATAATAATTTACTGCAGTTAGCTCCACAATAATAATTAGAATTTCATAATCAAAATGCATGGAACTTGATTTATTAGTGTGATTGGAAAAGATTATCTATGCCCTTCATACAGAAATTTGCCACAGAAAATTATTATCTTACATTAAACTATGTTTGAAGTTCGAATGAAGCGAAGAAATGAGGAAATCCGGTATATATCTCACCTGTGATTGTATTAAAATGTGGCCGTATTGGAGTCCAATGATGCACGTTACAGCAGCTGTGATTGAACTGTAAGTACACACGGTCTACATAAGGAATTACATATTAAAACTTGACATAAATAAATATCATATAAAGATTTACTTTATTTTGAAAAAAAACGAAGAACAGAGGTGTTATATAGCTTACCTCAAAATACCTTCAGGATCAAAAGGAGTATGACACCATGAAGGTGAATTTTGTGGGACATGTCCTTGGCTGGATATATTGCATTCCTGTAGTTTCAAGACGAATTATGCATCAATTAATAGCATAGTGCATAACATGAAATTTACAGCAAGAAAGAAAATACCTTCAGATTCCTGTAAACAGGTTTAGCGTATAGATGATTAACTCCAAGAATATAACGGTCTATCATTCCAGCAGAGTTACAAGCAGGACTGAGATCACCTCTCACAGAACATTTCACCTGAGTTTCAATAAAGAATAATTGTCGAACAAAATATAAAGTAACATGGACTTGCAAATAATAAGGTTAGACAGAAATAAATGGAATAATTTCTTACTTCGTAAACATTAGTGCTATTTGCAGTCACCAGAGAAGAATCCGATTGCACCACATATTGCCAATCCGGAACATACAGACCATATAAGAACCCTAAATATATGACTGACAGAAACAATGCGACAAACCTACAAAAAGGAAAATTGGATGTGTTTTCAGGAAATAAGATCCTAGAAAATAAGAGAAATAAAAAATAAAATTATCTAACTAGTTTATCCTGAGTGCTACTTCATTTGGATTCGAAAAAGATTGCATAACGAGAGAACCAATTATCACAACATGTGTTTTTTTTTTTGAACTTACCTATAAAACTGTTACACATGCGTAAGTACGCAACAGGCTTATTATTTTTTAACATGTCAGCTCCTATTAATAAAACCAATTAGCATGCCTGTATTGACTCACCATTGAAGATGATAATTTCTATGGAAACCATCTCCTCTCCTCCTTTGCCACGGGAGCCATATTTCACACATTGCAGCTACAACATATCCAACTGCTATCCTCTATATTAGTGACAAAATAAAATTTGTAAGAATTATTTGTCACATGTATTTGCTTCTACAGAAATCCCCTTCGATACTTGATTATAATAAGATGTAAATTGCAAGATTTCACATGTATGAAAAGAACCTGTAAGATGCCAAGGAATCTTATCTTCTCAACGTCCACTCCATATGTCAAAGAAGTAACACCGTGAAAATATCCACCTGAAATGAAGTAAAATTATGATTCTTAACTATCAGATAGCATTCAGAAAATACAAACAAGACCCTTAAGATATATTATCTCATTTTGAAGGGCGACAAATAGTTTTATCCGATTTAGATGTGCAGTTTCTGCATGCTATTGTATACCAAACACATGCATTATATGACTAACAGAAAGATCCAACGGGAGAGTTACTTAATTAATGATACCCTGAAGAAAAACACCGAGCATGAAGAGTTTCAATCCTCTAAGGATGGCCTTCCATGTAGCTTCTACTCTGTCTGAAACTTTCTGCAAATTTAAATTCAAAACAGCCATTCAGACGTGATTCAGAATAACTCGAATTCTATAAATTCAAAAAAAAAAAAAAATCTAAAGCGGAAGTACATATTCCTGTTACAAATGTATATATGGTTACCTTGTATACAATTACAATAGATACTCCAGCAGCGAAAAGGAAAAACGGCATCACTAAGTCTGCCAAATGAACACCGTTCCAAGGGGCATGAGAAATAGCTGGGAAAATAGAGCCTGCGTAATCTACAAGCATCATCAGCTGAAAGGGAAAAAAAATAAAATAAAAAATTGCAAGTTAAGATTAATAATTAGCTTTAGTGTTGAATTATTTGCTCATATATCTAGACCTCATAATTTCTGATTAAATCATTAATGAAAGCATTAAATGCTATACCATCAAGCTCAAGTGGCACTTGATCAACAATGTGAAAAGAATTGAAAAAAATAAAAAATAAAAAAATCAATCACCCCCAAAAAAACATATTCCTTGTTTCACACCCTCAGAATCACAGGAAAAAAATCAAAAAAATAGAAATCAAATTCTATTTCCCACATTTCCCTCACTTCCACATTTCTGACAGATTGAATTCGTATTCCCCTTCCCTAATTAATGTATAGGTGCAAAATCACAATTCAATAATTACTGATCAGATCGGAAAAAAAAGCTCAAATCACTACACAAAGCAAATCCAACATAAAACTAATGATTAAGCAAACCAACAAGCACAGCCACTCCAATTTCAAGTATCGATCGTCGCAGAAAACTATTAAAACTAAAAATCAAAACGGAAATAAAGCATTACGAAAACGCAAAGGCCACGGAAAACATCGAGAGAAGCCACGCGAGCAGCTTTCCGATTAGCAACGCCGCCGCTTCTATTAGCTAGTTCATCCAGCTCCATCGGTTTCTCCTCGTCCGCGGCGTGGCTGCGCATCAACGGCTCCATCTCCGCCATTACTTTTCCAACTTTTTGTATTTATAATTCGAAGCTTTTCCTCTTTTCCCTGGGGTATTTAATTTATATGCTTGCAGGAAACAGGAGAAAATGGGAGCACAATTTTACTACACTGAAATCGCCATTTAATCCTCTTTTCCGAATTGAAACAGAGAATAGCACTGTGTGAAATTGGATGAATATGAACAGAGCAGGTGAAAAAACCTATGGAAGCAAAGAAGAAACCACGCCAAGTGTGAAAGCTCAGGCATACTAACGTATCATGACGTGGCAATACGCCATTCGTCAAGATAAACAGTGACGACACTAGCAACTCTATTTTCCCCTGTCCGAGTTGGACCAATAGGATACTGACATCTGTATGAAAAAATATCTGCTGGCCCCACTTTGTTGAATTGAAATTATTTGAAATAGCGTCATAGCTTGGTCACCGGGTGGTCAAAATCAGGCGACCCTATTTGGCCCAACATTCTATGGAGGCCCATAAATTAGAAGGAAAAAAAATATTATCTATTAATTTTAAATATTTTGTTTTATTTAATTTTATTTTAAAAAAACCCTCAAAAGAACCTACAATTTTCATGTATTAAATTGAAAAGACCATATTATATTATGCATCAATTATATTATAGCAAATTTCATTTTAATATAGGTATTTTTTTATGCACAAAAAAATATGTATTGAATATATTATTTAATACTTTATTTAATATGAAACCATCTTATATAAGCTTTACTAAATGACATTTTCCAATTTTAAAATAATTGGGAAGCTTTACTTAATGATTTTTCAAGTCTTCAATATTTATTTTAAGGGTAAATTACAAACACCCCCCTGAGGTATGGTCAAATTCCAAAAACCCCCCTCTTGTTTGGATAATTACATCTACCCCCTCAACTATGATTTTTTCTTAGACCTCCACCTTTATGGTGCCAAATTCAACATAGTCATCTAGATTCCGTGAAATGTGATCTAGTTTGTACTCTTTTTGTGTAAAAAATACAGTTTCCGATGCACCACAAACTGATATATACAAGCTAAAAATCACATATTATGATCATCTTGCTTCATAATGTAGAGTTTGAATGGGATAAAACGGGTACAAAAGTGATAATATTCCATATAATCTCAAAGATTCCACTAAATTTGATGAGTTGAGGGGGGTGATTGTAATTATTCAAACAAGAGGGGTGTTTTTGTAATTTGACCATACCTCAGGGGGTGTTTGTAATTTATCCTTATTTTAAAGGTAGTCAAGTACCATCTGCCTGCCCTAATGCATGTCTTTGTTAATATCTTTTATTTTATAACTATAAATAATCAAACCTTATATTTAACAATATTCAAGTTAATAAAACTTCAACATATACTACACTCTCGTTTAATAGCTTGCAAAACATACGAGAGACGTACAAAACTCCACCTAACGACCTTCAGTAATAGAATTCGAACTTAGGTCAATTGACAGACCGAATAAAGTCTATATAAATTCCTTAATAAAGTAAAGAGATATGTCCGAACATAAAAATAAAGTTCGAAATTATACATGTGAAAACCAGAAGGGGAAAACAAAAAAAAAAAGTGGTGAATATTTACTAAACTGAATTAAGTATAGAACATTCAATCAAATGCTCGTGCGTTCGTCGTACGAATCGCTTCTTCCTACTCTGGAATATAGTCGTTTTCTGCGTTGAGAGTACAGCGGATTTGTTCTATTGACATCCACTTTAGCATTTCTGCTACCTTGTTACACGCCAGCTCAACCAGGCTCTTTATGTTTAAGTTGTATGCAGCCTGATAAATATTATGTATGACAAATCCGTCAATAAAAAAAATATATAGAAAAAATAAATACAACAAATCGAAATATCACCGTTTGAAGATTTAGTTTTGGCGAATCGACGAAGAAGAAAATAAATACGGAATCCATCGGAAACATAATTAAAGAAAATTCTGTAACTATAACATGAGAAAACAAAAAATAAAAAATCAAATAAACCCTAACCCTAGGGGTAAAAAGGTCAAATTGACTGCAGAGATAAGGGGACGTACATTTAGGAGGTCAATTAGCGTGGACTGGTCAACCTTCAGGAACTCAGTATCAAACCGACGCACGTATTCTTTGGCGATCTTATCGGCCACCGCGCCGTAAACGGCGGCGTTGGATGCGGCTTCGGCGTGGTGCTTGCAGTATTCTATCACCTTTAACAGAATATTCGAGGTGACGTTAGGCAGCGGGATTGGGGTGACGGCGATGTTATTCTCGATCATGTTTTTTATGGTCTCCGATTGGACGGCGACGGACTCTTCAACCTCGAACGTGACTCCGTCGGAGCTTATCAGAGTGATCATCTTTTTGGTTGCGGTTTCTACGGTCGACATTATTTTATTCGAGAACGGAAACCTGTGAGAGAGAGAGAGAGAGAGGAGGCTGAAAGTAATTGGTTGAGAGAGAGAGAGAGGGTAAGCCTAAATACGCGTATATAAAATTTTGATGTGATTATATATATAGGTTCCTTCGACCCTACACTTGGTGAAAAACACCGGGTGGGTCTTCTGCTGCCACGTGTTCTTTTTTTTATTTTTCTAAAACCCCTAAAAATAAACCCTAGCGGGGAATCTATTATAAAATTAAAAAAAAAAAATTATTTTTCTAAAACCCCTAAAGATAAACCCTAGCGGGGAATCTATTATAAAATTAAAAAAAATTATAAAATAAAAAAAAAAAAGACGCGTGGCAGCAGAAGACCCACCTGGTGTTTTTCACCAAGTGTAGGGTCGAACAAATCTATATATATATATATATATATATATATATATATATATATATATATATATATATATATATATATATTAATATTATTTTCTTTTTTTTTCTCTTTTTTTATATTAAAAAAATATTTTCTTTTTTATGATTGGGTTAAAATAAAAAAAAATGGAATTAACGAAGACGGAGAAACTTTAATCCATGAATAGTTATGCTAATTTTTTGAGTATGTGTAGATATCAATATTCGTGGGGATGCTCAAACAATATCGGAACTACGTCGTTTTGTTATAAAATATCAAAATTAGTTATAGAAGTATGTAAGTTTTTTTATAACATTACTTGGTACCAGTAAAAGTAAAATATTAATATATTATTAATACTCAGGTTCACAATGTCGAGTTATTATAATAGAATAATAAATACTAAATATCTCTTCAAAAATAATTAATTAAATAGTAAAATTGAATATTTATTTTTTGTTGAAACAAGAATGAGGATGAAGATGGCAAACAAGAAGAGTTGTAAATAATCAACAATCATCTTATATAATTGATGTAGATATTCAAAAGAACGACTTAAAACAAACAAAATTAAAGTAGGAAATATGTCAAAAACTAGAGATTAACTAATTAATAAACTAAATGAAAAAGATCAAGAGCAACATATTCAATTTTCCTCAAAAACCCAGGGATTCTCGTTGCGAACATCGTCTTCCTCCTCTTTAGTATAGTCGTTTTCAATGTTGAATAACTTGCGAACCTCTTCTACTGACATACCCTTCATCTGGTCTGCTACACGTTGACACTTGTCGTCGAGCAAGCTCTTGATGTTTAAGTAGTTTGCTGCCTGATAAATTAAACGATAAAACCAATTACAGGTTAAATAGCTCGTATGATTTGCAAACTATTATATAAACATTAAAAAAAATTAATCGACCCACAAAGCTACATATAATATTCGAAATATAATAAAGTATTAGGTTTTATTTGTGGGGTTTATTACAATTAATAAGTACCAATTTTTCTGTCGAACGGTTAAAAATTATTCTATTTTATTTTATCAGGAAAAAAACTCCCCGATGACAAAATTCTTTTTTTGCAAAAGCCCCTGAACAACTTTACTAATTGCTGATTTTTTTTAATAAAATAATTTTTTGTAACAATTTAATATAAAACAAAGTACTAATTGCAATAAACTTATTATATGTGGGCTATAAGCCCTTGTAACCCTATATTGGCTCATGTTAGTTGCGAAAAAACCCTAAATATTCAATAAAAAAACGAAGGAAAAAAGAAAGTTGAAGAAAAAAAATAATCAAAAGAGGGATAGAGGAGGTACCGATATGAGTTCAAAAAGGGTGGGGAACTCGGTTTCGGGTTCTTGCGTAGGTGAATCGGCGGCGCCTGTATCGGGGGCTTTAGTGAGGCGCTTGCAGTACTCAATAACCTTGGCCAGAGTCTCCGAAGCGACGTTAGGGAGAGGGATAGGGTTGTCGGCGCATCCATCTTCGATCATGTTTTTTATGGTCAGAGAATGTTCGGCAACATCCTCATCGATCTCGAACGTGTGACCGTCGGAGCTCACCAGGATAATCTTCTTCTTCTCGGTTGCAGTGCTTGAGGAAGATGCCATTGTTTTCTTAGAGAGAGAAGGAGATGAAAGAGAGAGAGAGGAGATTGGCGTCTTCTTAGAGAGAGAAGAGAATATTTTGGAGAAACGTTAATTGTGTATTTATAGAGGGATTGAGTATTTAGGGTTTTAAGGAAATAATTGGATTAATTAATTCTAACTGAAATAGAATTTTTGTCCTGGTTATACTAGAAAACATATATAATTTGTGCTTAATTCCCATATAAGATTACTAGATCTTTTGAAAATAAATAGAGAGAAAATTACTTGATTGGTTTAAAGAATAAATATATATATATATATATATATATATATATATATATATATATATATATATATATATATATATATATATATATATATATATATATATATATATATATATATATTAAAGCCAGAGACGTAGATAAAATATGATATTATGTCAAAACTTTTAATTTATGTAAAAATAAAATAAAAAGGATGTTAATGGGATCGGATATCTCTACCTTTTGTATTTGCGAATTTTAATTATCTCAATTATCTCATGTATGGTTCGGTTTTTATCAAAACAATTAACATAATCAATTTTCGATAAAATGATATTAATTTAGTGAAATATTAGTACTCGTCTACTCTATATACAAATTACAATGCATATGAATTGTTACTTTGTTAGATGGTAGAGAGGCACTCAATAGACATAATTCTAATCACAATATTGATCATTATAATAGAATATGTTACGAAAAGAAAATAACGAAACTGACTTATCTACCAAAGGAATCTCAACAAATTAAACGAAATTGACATATCTACCAAAGGAATCTCAACAAATTAAACGAAATGAATTACAAAATTTGTTAATCCTGAGATTTAAAAAAAAGAAAAAATAAAATTTCATCAATTATTCTCAAATTTCCAATCACGATCCTTGCGAAATTTCTCTTCCTCCTCCGGAGTAAAGTCGTTTTCGATGTTGAACATTTCGCGAAGTTCAACTGGCGACTTCCCCTTCATCGTGCCCGCTACAGTTTCACAAATCAGATCCATCAAGCTCTTGATGTTTAAGTAATTTGCTGCCTGACAAATATCAAAACAATTTTAATTAAATACACCAAAACCAAACCCTAGGGGCAAAACAGTCAAACTGAAGATATATACCAACAGCAGGTCAAATCGGGTGCACTGTTCGACGTCCATGAATTCGGTATCAAAATCGATCAGAGAATCTTCGGAGACCTTCTTGGCGGCCGCCGCCGCGCCTTTATCGGCGGCGGCTTCGGTGTGGTGCTTGCAGTATTGGATAATCATGGCCAGAATCGGGGTATTGACGTTCGGCAGTGGGATGACGTCGTCGGCGCAGCCATCCTCAATCATGTTTTTGATAGTGAGAGAATTTGAAGCAACCGCCTCATCCATCTCGAAAATATCCCCGTCGGAGCTCTTCACGACGATCTTCTTCTGGGCGGCGCCGCTTGAGGAAGACATTTGTTTTTGTTTTTAGAGAGAGAAAGAAAGAGGAGAGAGAGAGGGTACGCAGAGAATAAACGAGACGAAACTTGGAAAAAGGTTTGTGAGCGGTCTCTATTTATAGACGCGACTTCTCGTTTTTGTTTTTTTTTTTAAAAGCGTTATTTCAATTGATAGACTCTTTCGTCTAAGGAGTCTTCTCGAACCAGGACTCTTTTCCCATAATATATATATAATATAGATATTCCCATAACTATTAAATATTTCCACCTTTAAATTCGTGGTTTTTTCGTAAATATATGTATATGTCACATTGTTCATGGAAATAAAATCCTACAAGAAATATTAAGTGTACAGTATTAAATTTAGAAAATTTTGTTGCTTTATAGAAAGCATCTTAAATTAATTAAAATTCAATCGTGGATTAATACATGTATATTTGTCAAAAAGAAAAAATAATAATCTCACTTTCGTAAAACTAATCTTGTGTAGTGCCCTATGTGATAGGGCTCGTCCAAGATAAAATGCACGATCGTACTAATAATTTTTAGATCGAGCTCGTCCAAGATGAATGCACGATCGTCTACGAATCTGATGACCCTAAGTGCAATTTATTGAAAAAAAAAGTTTATGACTAAGACGATTAATGCTAATCGAGCATCGTGCTCTTGATAAACGGAGAAAAACCTAATTTCGTGTAAAAATAATGACATTAGTGAAGGAGGATAAACCTTCAATAACACAAATCACTTCAATATTTACCCATCTAGTGTTTCTTTGAAGATAAATCACATAAAAATAATTATACTATTCTCTCTTTAATTTCTTTCTTTCTTTTTTTCTTCTAAAATTCTATTATATATATATTATATATTATATATTATAACAATTCAAAACTGCACATTATTGAAACAATGAATGAGATCTAAGAGACAAGAATTTCAGCCAAAATAAAAAAAAGGTTTATCAATAATCCATAATGATTATTGATTAATGTAGAAGAAACAAGAAAACCCTAAAGACAAAAACTAAACTACGAAAAAAAAAAGTAAAAAATCAGAGAAAAATTACTAAAATAAAAAAACTAGTCATCAAAAGCCCAACTGTTCTCCTTGCGAACTTCCTCTTCCTCCTCTTTAGTATAGTCGTTTACTATGTGGAATTTTTTACGAGTTACTTCTGGATCTTTATCCTTCAACATCTCTGCTATTGCTTTGCATAGCATATCCATCAGGCTGCTTATGTTTAAGTAATTTGCTGCCTGTAAATATAAATATATAGAGGTTATTAATTTATCAATTGGGGGAAAATTAAAAGGAAACCCTAGGGGGGAGAAAAATAGTAGGTACCAATAAGGTGTCGAAAAGCGTTTCCTGGTCATCAGGATCGACGAAATCAGCGTCGAATTTCTTCAGATCGTCGGCGTTGGCGGCGGCGTCGGTGTGGCGCTTGCAGTATTCGATGACCCTGGCGAGAATCTTGGCAGTGACGTTGGGGAGAGGGATGGTGTTGTCGGCGCATTCATCCTCAATCATGTTTCTGAGTGTCTGTGAATTCGAAGCAACCGACTCCTCGATCTCGAATATTTGCCCGTCGGAGCTCTGCAGTACGATCATCTTCTGGATTTCTGTGTTTGACGACGACGCCATCGATCGATTTTCTTTATTATCAACGAGAAAAGACGCAAAGAAAATAGAGAGAGAAAAAAAAGAGAGAGAAAAGGCAGAGAATATTCTAAACGAAACGAAAAGAAACTTGAGAGGGGTTTGTGGAGGGGGTCCCTATTTAAAGGGTTTTTCGGTGTTGGTTTGTTACAAGGAAAGGGTTTTTCCTAATTCTAATATAATTCAATATTTGTCTTCCCATAATAATTAATTGTTTCTTATTTAGAATTCTTCTCCTACTGGTCTCTTTTTTCCATATTAATTAATTAATTATTTCGCAAGTATATTAAATATTTCCGCCTTTAAATAAATAAAATAAATAAATAAACGAGATACACATTGATTTAACGTGTACATATTTAACAAGAGTTGGAGTGTTTGGCTGTTTGCTTTCACTAATTCCTAATTGGACTATTAATTGCAATCCCGTAATTCACATACATATATACACATTGCTATAGCCTATATGCTAAACTATTAGTAATATATTTGTTATTATTTTCTATATTACTTTTTATATATAAGCTATAAGTAAATCTAGCCTAAGTTAATATAAAATAAACAATTATATGGTGAATAAAAATAACAAGTATAATCAAGCTCACTAGTGTTATAATTAGGAGTAGGAATCAAACGAATCGAATCCAAACTAACATTTTTTTTAACAAAATTAACTTTCTTGGAATTTAAAAATTTGTTACAACGCCATTTTAATAATATTCAAAAAAATCAAAAATCTGGAATTTGAAAAATTGAAATAGAAAATGTGTTCTGAAGTCGAAAAAACATATTCACCTACAAATCGCAAACTAATTCTCAACCCATTAGTAGCATCGATTTTTCTTCTTTTAACGGGGCGCATCCACTCCGAATCCACTCCCTTTGTAAATCGCAAACTTTCGAACACTAGTCATATTAAACATAAATAAGGTTACAAGGCCGAAATTTATTCGGAATTAGCGCTCTCAAAAGAAAAATATTCCTACTACAAACCCGAAAAAAATAAAAAAATCAATATAAGCTAAACCCAAAGAATTGAGTGATGAGAATAGCAAGGCCTAAAGCAATAGCTATAAATGAAGAACCCCAAGTGAGCTTCTCAGTAATTCTAGGCACTCTCTCCTTAAGAGCTTCACTACATGACCCTATAAAAACAGTGTAACTCCCCATAGCAATCACAGTCCCAATCAAGAACATCACCAAAAACGCAGCACCTGCCATTCTCGACGGCAACGCAAGTGCTGGCAAAATCATCATCAAAGCATCTGGCTGCAATCCATGCACAATCCCCGTCGCAAAAGTAGCTACCCCAATCTTCTTCTTCTTCTTCGGAGCTTCTTCTTCTAGAAGCGGGTCGTGGATTATTCCGGAAGCTTCCTTGATTCCCATGGCACCAATTACGAGCAAAGTGGACCCCACAACTCTTGTCCCCCAAGTTCTGATAACCTCGATGTGGAGACGGTCCTTTAGGAGTAAGAAGAGAAGGCCGAATATAACTTGTCCGAAATCATGGCCGCAGCCCCATAGGGCTCCAATGGCAGCACTTTCGAGTCTTGTTCGGCCTATCGAGAGTGGGGCTAATGCGGCGAGATGATCGGGGCCCGATAGTGTGTGTAGGCAACCTGCAAAGAAGCCTGTCCATGCACCCGTAAGTAGCTCGTTGTGAACGAGACTCGTTCCTCCAGCTTTGGCTGCACTTGGAAAACTAGCGAATGCTGGATGGATAATGGCTTGGTGGAGTGATGTCAAAAGAATTGCTGATATTACTATCAGTTTCGCAGCGTTAAACACCTTAAAATATATGAAGGGAAGTTATAGAAAAACATATATATGCAGTTTGTCGAATTTAAATTAGAAATCGGGAACTTATAGCAAGATGCATTTTTTAAGGATTTGTGAAGTCTCCTATATTTTGATTACAACATGCTATAATGTCCATGATATTAGCAAGATAATAAACAAGACGAACCCTCGTGATCACATAAATTGGGAGAATTATCTTATGTTACTAATAAAGTAAATACTTTCAGTTTAATCCCTTACTCTCTCACAATTGTAATGAGATCATTCAACAATTCAAGGGTCTAATGACTATTGTAGGCACAATCGAAACACGATACTTTACCAAAGACTGTTCATCTTCATTAACTGATATGCAGGAAAATGCCTTCATCAAGCTACCGATGCGATTTTTACTATTTCCTACTTGTAAACAACTACAAAAATTATATATATATATATATATATATATATATATATATATATATATATATATATATATATATATATATATATATATATATGCAGTAGATGAATGAGTAAAAACTTAAGCTCTGCTTGTGATATGATACTCATTACTCAGTTCATAGCACCTGAAAGAATACATTAACTACACATCTTTTGGAATGACAGAATTCAACGGTAAAATTATTTCATAAAATCAGGCTTGTGAATTGGGAATTTACTTGAAAATTTTGACAAAGGTAAACTATAAAACAAAATTAACCTCCGGTAAAATTAGTAATTACCTTGTTTTGCCGAGATAATTTCTGAGCAATCAGTTTCGGGAAATTGTAATTAGTCTCCGAAACATTGGCCGGATCCATGCGTAGAGACGAATTATCCGCGCCGCAATCATCAATTGAACTGGTGGGAACAGAAAACGAATCACGGAGATTGCAAAACAGCGGGCTGACTCGGCGCAACGGAAATGAGGTCGCCGGAGAAGAAGAAGAAGAAGAGGGAGAGAGTATCCGGGGTGAGTCGACTCGGACTCGGAAAAACCGAGGAAGAATTGGGGAATTGTAATAGAATTTGGAAGGGATTGAATTTGAATTGGAATTGGAATAGATTAGCCTATCCATTTGTGTGTGACAATTACAGCCCCAAATCACTCTCTCTCTCTCTCTATATTCCCAAAAAATATGTTTTGATTTATTAAATTTAATTTACCCCTCTCCAAAAAGGGGCAGAGGAATTTGCAGGGAAGATGAAGAAGAGTTGAGTGGATAAAAAACCTACTGCTTTACTGTATCTTTTCATTTTAATAACAAATAAAAAATAATATATATATTATTATTATTTTTTTTTTAATAGTTTCTTTTAAAAGTGGGTCTATAAATGATTTGGGCTTAAAAATTCTTTGGTCTTGTCCATGAGAATGAGTTGTAGAAGGCCCAAGATTTTCAAATAACTTGATTTGATTTTGGGCTACACAAAATTAAATTTTGTTCATTATATATTATGTGGGAATAACAAAAGGAGTAATTAAGATTAAAAGTACAAGGAAAAACATTAGATTTAGTTTGAGTCAATGTCACAAACAATGAACCACCACCTCGTAGGCCACAATTAATTCGTGCAATACAAGGCAAACATTTAAAAGCTCAATTTTCATTGTCATAGAAAACGTATATCAAAATAAAATTACGAATTTAAAACTTTTTTCCCATGATTATAGCTTGTAAATTGGATTCAAAAATTAACTTTTTAATAAACTAATTAGTAAATACTAGGAAAACATATATAATTGAATCAATTCTTTAAATATTAACCTAAAAAAAAACTATAAAGTGTGTACTAAAGTGGGAAAATGTAAAGATGAGGGACCATTAATGAAATTTGTACTAAATATTTATTGATTATTTTAATACTTGTGTAAATATGCAGGCAAGGCAACTAGATGCAGAGATCAGCAGCAACGTCATGATTTACCATAAACCGGCAATGGAACAGAAGTTACAGAATTACTGATAAAAACTTGCTGGTAAAAAAAAAAAAATCATCTCATACGAATAATCAAATCAATCAACCACAGCAGATTAAATCCCAATATGGTAAAATAAAAAAAGGAATAAAAAAGATTCTCATATTCTGTACTCTATGATTCATTTTCCAGTTGATTAGGGTTCATAAAAAGTAGTGAAGTAGACATGTTGTTGTAAGAAGAGTTTTCTTTCACCATGAAAAGGGA
Organism: Erythranthe guttata; assembly: GCF_056151865.1. Lineage (NCBI taxonomy): Eukaryota > Viridiplantae > Streptophyta > Magnoliopsida > Lamiales > Phrymaceae > Erythranthe > Erythranthe guttata. The sequence continues at coordinate 378,825 of NC_142534.1, forward strand.
AAGAGATATACAGAAAGATTGATTGAAATATATTAATTATGACGTCATAAATATAGGCAAAGGAAAAAAGAATGTGAGTGAAGTCTGATGGGGTTCTGTACGTTTACTCTGTTTAGGGTAAAAATCTTTCGTCTTCGTTCATTTAAAGATGGAAATATAAATAATAATTTAAAATTAAGATGGTGTTGTAAAAGTTTTTAAATAAGTGGAAGTTTGTAATTCAGTTATTGTGATTAAAAATGCAAAAAAGGAGCTTTAATAATCAATTAATTTCTTGATTGTTGTGTTTTACAAAATAAACTTTAATTTACTGCTCATTTTTATAAATATTAAAAATATTCTTATAAATAGAATTTAGAGAAAAATAATAATAAAAAAAAATCTCAAAAAATTGATGCATGAACACTTCTCTATTTGTAAATCTTTGCAAAAATAATAAAAAAAAAGTCTGAAAAATACTCTCAATATCTATAATAATTATCCAATTCATGAATAAAAAAAGCATTTTTTTTAACTAAGCAAAACTAAAATTAATGAATATTATTTCCCATTAATCCTAAAAAAAGCATAATTAATTAATTAACAAAAAAAAAGGAAAATTTGTATTAAGTCAAAGCAATAATACTGCTTTCCTTAACCACTCTACAAACAGGGCAAGAATCAAGAACCGCCGCACAAGCAATGCATGAACACAGATGCCTACACGGCAACATAATCACACACGAATTCCCATAATTGCACCTTCTGCAAACCATCTTCTTCCTCGTTTCTCTCTCTAAATTCTCACCATTTTCTCTCTCCTCTTCTTCTACGCAGCAAGACCCTGCGTCATCAACCGACGCAGCATTCGCCGCGGCCTCCCTCAGCCGTTCGATCGTGCCGGTCAACGATTTGACCGTCGATTCGTTCTCCATCGCCGCTCTCTGCCACGTTTGGTTCTCGAACTCGATTCTCCTCAGAAAGTTCTCGAGCTCAGTTGTTCTGTACGACGCCGTTTTGATTTCTTCATCCTTTTGTCTGAATAAAAATTGAATCTTTGGTTCTAGTTTCTTTAACAGCAGCGATGTGTGTCGCTTCCTCTGTTCTTCCAAAACCAATCTCAGTTTTTCGTTCTGTTCAATTAATCAATAATCACAACTCCCACGTAAGAATTATATATAAAAAAAAGTGATCTTTAAGAAAAAAAAGTGATCTTTAAAAAAAAACAGAGGAAAATTCTAGAGAGAGAAAATGTGTGAAACCTGCGAATTGATGAACAGATCAATTTCGATTCGTTGATTCTCCATCTGGGCGGAGATGCTCTGAGGAAAAGAAGACATTGTTTGAAAGAGAAATCTGTTCATCATCGGTTCTTGTTGTTGTTGTTGTTCTTTCTGCTGATGTGGAATAAAACAGAGGTTGTTGTTGTTGTTGTTGAATCCACATGCATTGTCGGATAAAAGATCAAAATTTGTATACATCTGTGCTTGAATCGCCATTGATGAATTGAGATTTTGAGATACAAAGTATGTATGTATTGATTTATTGATATATATATTAAATATGTAGAGGAACTTTCTCTCCGAACTTGCTTTAATTACACAACGTACACAAACTGAGCGAAAAAGATGAACCAAATAAAGTGGTGGGTTTCTGTTGAATTGAAAACTACAAGTTTGATTTGTTCTTGTTAACTTTAGAGAGAGAGAGAGAGAGAGAGAGAGAGAGAGAGAGGGGTAGAGAGAGAAAGAGAGGATTTATTGGAGATAGATTTATTAGGCGAAAGGTATGATGTATAGAAATAGTTGTTTTCTTGGTCTGGAGTAGTAGGGCAAAAATATAATTGCTTTGTGGGAAACACAAAAATTAGAAAGGTGGGGTGTTTTCGTGTATTTATTATGTATTCAGGGGTGACAAATAGTATTTAATTTAATTATCTGAATAGAGTGGTGGTGGTGGTTGGGGGGGGGGGGGGGGGGGTGGTGGTGGGGTGGGTGGCCTAGGATTCTTGATTTTTACTCTAGAATAAAATAAAAATTGGTGTGTATTTTCTTGTGAAGCATTAAAGAGGGATGTTGAGGAAAGGGTGTAGACATGCAAATTCTGTGACTCAAACTATTGGGGCCTGAGAAATTCAATTTCAAGTGGGTGATGCTGCATTTTGTTAGCTTTGACGATATAATAAAACGAGGTGTGTGTTTGTGCATGTGTGTCGATTGCAGGAGCGGAAAATTAGGTTTGTTCGATGACACAACTTCTGAAGTATTATTCGATTTATTTATCGTTCCGTACGTATACTTTATATTAAATATATATGTTTATTATTATATAGAAATTAAGAATGAAAAATTAGTCAATGTATCACACGAGATACAGCATTTAGGAGAATAGGATTCCAAAAATAGAATAGGGCATCTCCTCTATTAATGAATAAGTCAAGGGAAAATTGTATTAATATTTAATATATAACAGTGTTTAATATTGCAATTTTAGAAAAAAATATATCTATAAAATTGATTCAAGAATCAAGATCTAAACGCAACTCAAAAATTTGTATTCCATTTATTATTTTTTTACATAACTATTAAATGTTTCTGACACGGAATTTGCCATGTTATTGTGAATCTACGTGTCCACATTATTGAACTTTTTTACACATCTTTTATTTTAATTTATTTTTTACATTTTTGCAGTGTTATGTGTTGTGGTGACTGGTGACTATTAATTTATGACTTTTAAACGGCCAATTTTATTTTTATGTTTAATTTAATTTTAAATGGCATAGCAAAAGCAAAGATATGGCTTTTTATTTTCAAGATTTTATGCTCCTACTATCTATCTATCTATCTATCTATGTGGCTTTGAATTTTTGGAACAAAAGTTGCTTCATTCATATCAGCTTATTAGCTTATAAGCTTTTATATATCAGCTTATAAGCTAGGCCAAACACACTCTTTTTTTAAACCTTGTGTTAATTTTTGTTTTTGGACATTACTAATTGTAGGGACACATCCAGGCTATGGGCTTGGCCCAACTGCCTAACTAATTAATGGCACTTATTAATTTAAACATTTACAATCACAAAACCCAATTCATTATTTAAACAAAAAAAAAATAAAAAAAAAAAATGTACAATATCTAAAATAAAAAGAAATTAAGACGAATAAATTAATTCTTTTGAGTCAAAGTCATTGCATTTGTACCACCTTTTGTGATGTACTTTTGTTCACCTAAATATTGATATGGTCCAAGTTATTAGTATTTCATTTATTAAAATAAATTCGAGGAGTTATTACTTGGCAGTTTTTTTCCGTGACTCCAACCCTCACTTATTTACTACTACCTCAATATATAAATATTCAAATCGTGACATTTTCAATTTTAAGGTATTTTTCTATTTATTACATTTTCAGATAATTGGTAAAAAAAAATATTGGTGTGTGGGGATGGCATGTATTATTTAATATTTATTACTATGTAGTTTGACTCATCTACTGCACCAAAATATTTTAATTGTCTGCAGTGGGTGTGGTGAATAGTAGTAAATACTCAACCCACAACCCAAATTCAATGCTCCCCACTACTCTCTATCTTCCAAATAATTATTTTCTTTTATTTTTTCCTTCGAAAATATTAAATTTTTATAAATTACTTTTGAAATTATATATATAAACATGAGTTGATAAATAATGTTTGTTTGGGGGGCAACCGTTCACGTTCTTATGTGTGACTATTTCTTGAATGTGTCCAAAAGATTGAACTCAATTAACCTATACATGGATCATAATGCAATGTATCATGCCACCATTATCCTTGGTCTCAAATTACAAATTTGATACAACTTCTTGAATCCGAAAATATATTGATCAAGAGAGCTTGTGAATCGAACGGTGGATAATGGAGCAAGCCAAGCAATTAGTGAAAGGAGAGTGTTGAACCGGCAATTAGTTATAATTTAACTCTCCATGCATGTGCCACACGCTATGCTGCACGGACACTTCTAGGAGGTGAAGAGTCTCCGTGTTCGACACTTGGATACTCGGACACGCCCGGACATCCCTCGGACACTCGTGTCGGGCCGTGTTGTAATTTCCCTAAAAATAGGACACACGTGTCGGACAGTATCCGTAATTTTAAAAAAAATGGGACACGGCTCTTATGTTTTAAGAGAAAGACCTAATAAAAAATACGCATTTTCTTTTCCTTGTAATACATATTTTCTCTGTCTTCTTTTAGAGTCCACCCAAAAGTCCAAAATTCTAGCGACAACGGAGATCAAGAACACGAGCAGCAAGGGCGAGCGGCTCTCTTATTCGATTTGGCGACTTATAAATATATTTTTACAATTTATAAATGTATCCCTATATTTTATAATTTATAAATATACCCTTATATTTTTTATATTTACACGTATCCCCGCATATCCATATCCTAGTTTTTTAGGAATGTCGTATCACCGTGTCCATACCCGCGTATCGCCGTGTTCGTGCAGCATATGCCACACGGTTTCAAGGAGCTGATACGAGTCTCTTGTACACTATAAATAGCCTCGATAGGATGCATCATATGAGTGTCTAATCAGTTGCAACCAATTGTACATAGAGAGATACATTGTATGATAGAAAACAATTTAGGATTTTCTAGTGTGTATTGTTGGTATATTGTGTTAGATAGATTAGATTGTTGAGAATTAATGCAATATGTAATACTCTTGAATTATTAATATTGTTCTAGTATCGTTTGGTGGACGTAAGCTCTAATTGAGTCGAATCTGGTGTTCAAATTGTAATTGAGTTATGAGTTTGTTGCACACACACTTTGCAGCTTATTTTCACACACTTGAGCATTTCTCAATACGAGATATGAAAACAAATAATTATTATTTCTCCATATTATATTTTATTAGTATTAATCGTAGCATTTGTTGATTGAAATTGGTCAAAATTGCTTACCTCATCATCCTTCACCCAAATTTGATGTTTGTTGTTATGGAATTTCCATACATGGAGATTTGATTGATTCCACATTTAAATATTATATTAGTATATTATATAGAGATAGGTAGTGCATGCAATGTGGACACATTTGATGGTTCAAACTTATTGGAAGCTGTTCTATTGATATGGGTGCTATCAGGGGCGGACCTAGGGAGTATTGGGTGGGGGGGCTAGAATTTTTTTTTTGGACTAAAATGCTACTAAATTTAAACTTTGGGGGGGCTAAATGGTATAAATCAATAGATAAATAACATAAAATATTAAAAATTTCATAAAAAAAAGGTAAAAAAAAAATTTCTGCAGGGGCGGAGGCCCCCCCAAGGCATACCTTGGGTCCGCCCCTGGGTGCTATGCTACTATTGTTACACTGTTTCATTACAGCTGATGATATATATTACAAAATAAATATTAATAATTAATTAAGTATGTCGGTTAGCTGTTGGCTAAGAATTTCAATTAGTAAACGTTCTTGCATTGTTTACGATTATTACTTTATTAGCGTTTTTAGATACACGAGTCATGTTATTATCATAATATTTTAATATATTTTTTTCCCTTTTTCCCCATTTCAATGCAAAAACAACCTAGAAAAAAATAAAAATAAAATAAATAATTAACAGTATACGTGATTAACTAGCACACGTTTCGAGTGTGTGTATTTGACGTCACTAATATATTCCTTTAAATAAAAATAAATAAAAACTAAAATCTATTTATAAAATTAATTGGGCTACAGCCCATTTTCCATTGGGCTCAATATAGTTAGTTTCAGATAATTTTTTGGGCCACGGTCCAAGAATATTTAAAATATATTTTACTATCTATTTTTATTTTTTAATGTTACAAATACAAACTAGGGTTTTCTCCATGCTGGACTAGTGGACTGGATGAGACGAATTATATAGGGCTGTATTTCATACATGTATTATATACAGATGAATATATAATTATATTTTTAATATTTTACACAAATTCAATGTATATCTGCATGTGATTCATAAATATTAAATAATTTAATTGAAGCGTTATGGGCCTAAATAAATTCAAAATATCAGTCCATAAATTAATTAAATATCATGAAATGAAAAGTCATCAAGTGGGCCCCGGAAACCGTCGACATAGGAAAAAAACGGGTCCCACCCGGATCCGAACACTGTCAAATGGGTCAAGTACTAGTAGTACCGCTGTACCGGAACCTTCCTGTATAGAGATACAAACCGGGTCGGTGCATCGTGCAGGGATTTCCAATGCCATCACTTTCTTCCAATAACAAGACACCACGTGGCGTTAATCTTCGAGCCACAGCTCTCATAGCATCAACGGTCAATATTTAATTATGAAAAAATTATTATTTCTTCTTAGTGAAGGAAAATGGACTACACTTACTATTAGCTTGGCTGCCTATATAAACACAGACAGCCGATAACCTAAGTAGAGGAAAGAAAACAAACAAGTGTCCGTCAAACTGTCAAACGTTAGGCAAAAAAAAAAAAAAAAAGAAAAAAAGAAAATAGACCACTAAATTCTTTTTTTTTAGATATTTGTGAAATCCAATCATTCTTTCGTCGACTACCCATTTTTCACAATCTATTTTAGAGCGAGAGAGCTTCACTACTACTTGGTGGTGCAGTGGTTAGAGTGAGAAACAAGAGAGAGAAAAAAAATAAAAACTCAATCTTTAAAATAAAAATGGGAGCTTTGGATCACCTTTCGAACATGTTTGATTGCTCCAGCGGCCATTCTAAGCTCAAGAAACGCAAACAGCTCCAGGTATATATACATATATATCTTCTCTTTCCAACACACACACACACACACACACGTGTGTGTGTGTGTGTTAATTTGGTATTTTTCACCGAGTAAATTTTGGTTTTGGCTATACTTTTTTTTTTTGTAATTTATTATGTATTTTTTTTTATAATTATTGTAATTTAGTATGTAGAGGTTATGAATGTGTATGCATATCTGTGTTACAAATGGTGAAGTTATTAAAATAATGTTTATTTAATTAGTGAAGAAGAAGGAGAAGAAGATCTGGGTTTTAGATCTGGTATAGAATAATATATTTTCCGGTTTTTAGTTGGGAAGTAATTATCCTCTAACTGACACCCCACCGCATGGTGCGGGCTCCCTATTTTGTCTTCTTGCATCTAATTAGGATTCAGATATTTTTTTTCTTGCAACTACTGTATCTGTATCCCAACTTTCAAATTCAAATTCAAATTCAAATTTAACTATTGTATTTGATACTAAATTTGCATCAACATTTGCTCTTCTTTGTTTTCTTACATTGATTAAAGTTAATTTAGTATCTATTAAACCATGTCTAATATTCTTGGAATCTCTGTCTCTCTCTCTCTAGACGGTGGATATAAAGATCAAAATCGATTGCGAAGGTTGCGAGAGAAAAGTGCGAAGATCGGTAGAAGGAATGAAAGGGGTGACGTCAGTTGAGATCACGCCGAAGCAGCACAAGCTGACGGTGATCGGTTACGTGGACCCCGATAAGGTGGTGGCCCGCGTGGCGCACCGCACCGGTAAGAAGGCCGAGATCTGGCCCTACGTGCCGTACGATGTTGTCGAGCACCCTTACGCTCAAGGTACATACGACAAAAAAGCCCCCGCGGGTTATGTCCGAAATTCGTACGATCCGCATGTCTCGCATCTTGCTAGGGCGAGCTCGACCGAAGTTCGGTACACTACGGCTTTTAGTGACGAAAATCCGACAGCGTGCGTTGTCATGTGATGATTTGATTAGTAAAGAGGCATATCCTAGGTTGTTTTGTTTTGTTGAATTTACTATGTTATGATTTGTGGGATGTGTGTATGCAATAGTTTGAAGTGTGATTCTGTGTTTTTTCGATATGATTATGTAATGAAAGATTTTGTGATGTTATAAAAAGAACTATGGGTTTTGTATAATGTTCATACTTTCTTCTTTTAGAAATCAAGATTTGCTGATTATGTAATGAAATATTTTGTGATGCAACAAAAAGAATTATGGATTTTGTGTAATATGAAATCAAGATTTGCATTCATCATGAATATTTTTCAAAACCTTAATATATCTACTTCATGTTATATTAGCTTTCTTGTGATTGGTTGATTAAAGACACCATTGATTTCAAGATTTGAAAGATAAAGGCATAAAGCTAAGTGGGAGGTTTGGTTGTACATCACTTGTTTGGTATGTAAAAAGGTACAACAATGTGGCTAAAGTGTTGTAGCATTCTAAATATCAACTCAATATTCTAAAATAAAAGAAATACTATTCTTGATCTTTTGTAAAGTATGTTACAAAGAGAATAATAAATGGTGTATGTTACATAAGACGGTGTCGAATCGTAGAAGAAATACCTAGTATAGTCGAGAAAAAGAACGAATAAATAACCGTATATTCTTTTTTGAAAAAAAGAACTTAACCTTCTTTTGGCATTACCACATGGAAGATGCTTATTCTAGTTTTATGCCATCATATCGAACATTGCACTTTTCATTACAACCGAGGAACCCTTGTTGTAAGCCGGAATTGTGATGGGGAAGAACATTTGTCTCACTCCTTCGGATTTCACTATAGGAAATATTATCCCGTATGCATTCTGCACAAGAGAAACACAATAAATTAATAAATAAATGGGGTCGAGGGAAAAATTAAATTTTGATCAAATATCGAAAGAATTAGAAGAGAAGAAAAGAAAGGAGACACCTACCAATAGCAATCGAACTCCGAGTAAGAGACGTTTAGGTGAAGGATAGGGGAGAAGTAATCGGCCCACACCGTAAATAGCAACTGCAAAGAAGTGAGCAACTAAGCTCATAGGCCTAGGGTTCAAACCAGAAAGCAGAGCGATTGGTCCTTGTGAATACATGCCACCTAAGCTCAGATAATCGAAACACGCTTCTCTCATTTCCATGCTTGCTTGATCTGGTGCTGGACAGAACACCTTGTACAGTGCTCCTGCTAGAGTGTTTATTGTTGAAGCCACCGGCTATAATACAAAGAAAAAAAACCCATTAAAAACGTGCCGATTTTTTTTCTAAAAAATTTGAGGATGCACTGCAACATTTTAATGTTTATACGATGCTTTTTACGTTGGGATTTTTTTTTTACGGTCTTCTTATTCTCTGTGGTATAAATGACGTATTTTTTTTAACAGTTCAAAACCGTGAGTATATTATTCCAGACTCTTTACTGTCTTATTTTTTGCTAATATTTATAACATTAATTTTTTATTACCTTGCGGAGGGTGTAAAAGGACTCGAGATGTTTAGTGAGAGCAGCGGCATTGCTGAAATCCTCCACCGGCCGGAGCAAATTCCGGAGCACCACCACGTCGGAAAGAGCCACCGTCATTCCACCACCAGTCAAAGGGTGGCGCATATTAAACGCATCTCCGAGCAAAATCGCACCGGGAGTCGGAAGTGGAGCAGCGGGCATACTCCTATTCGGCATCGATCTAATATCCCCCTTTTCTATCTGATCTATGAAAGCATCGTGTAGCTGATGTGGAAGCTGATTAAATAATTAAAAAAAAACATTAGAGACCATTTATGAAAGAAAAAAAATAATCAAGAATTCAAGACTTTCTTGAAAAAACAAAATTACCTGAGGGGCAACCTTTGCGATCAAATACTTGGCCATATCTCCATTTGAAATGGAGGGTATTTTTTGTCCGGGAATATCGACTAAGCATCGAACTTCGGTGCTACTAACGGGATAGAATAAAACGGGGGAAGGGTTTGCTAAAACGACATGCCCGTGATTTGGGTGTGGGAGTTTCCCGTTTTCTAGATTTAGTACCATACCCACGAAATGGGAGACAATGTCTACCTGCAAAGTAAAAAATGATCATTAAAAAAGAGAGCTTTTATGAATTTAAGTTTTATTTACTAAAATTTAACTATATAGTACCTGGGGTACACATAGATTCTTTCTCAAATTGGAGAAGCATCCATCGCATACGATTGTAAGAGGAGCATATGCTTTGATATCTTGTCCATCTTTGTTCTTGTACTTGATTCCTTTAACTGTGCCTCTTTCCTCGATTAATGATGTTACCGTTCCTTGTTCCATTCTTACACTACATAATTAGGAAACAAGAATCATAATCTAATTAGTATTTAAAAAAAAAGACAAACCTTTTAAAAAAAAAAAAAAAAAAACGGAGTTGTGTAATGTGTTCATACTTGGGAAGAGATGCTGCCTTTTCGCGCAATCTTTGGATAAAACGGCCATGGTGAAAACTACGGCCAGAAACATCTGAGCTGAATTCTTCTAAAGGGTATGTTAATTTTGCATACTTTCCTTCTTTGTAGAGTGCATATCCATATACTTGCTGTGAATCAATCCCACTCACACACTCTGCAAACCATACAAACAAATTATTGACTTGAATTATTTTTACAATGAACTTTTTTTTGCATAAAGTGTTTCGATCATTAATCCAGTGTTGGACACATGCACCTAAAATAATTATCTATTGTAGATTGCATATAAGATTTGTTAAACACAATTTCGATACGGTTAATTTGAGCTTCCCTTTAAAATGATCCACTAAGATTTAATCAAAGTATCAAACATAAAAGAAGGCTCATGAAAATTAAAATATTATTAAAAGTTCACAAGAATTGAACAAATTACATATATATTATTACCTTCCATCCCCAATTCGAGTAATTTAAGGTAGCCTCCTGGTTGAAGCAGCTCACCCACAATCCTATCAGGTTGGCTTAAATCCCTCTCAATCACTTGCACAATCCGCCCATCCTGTGATCACCATACCAGATCAAATTTAATTACACATATTTATTTGGCGCATTTCATCGAACAGTAGGTGTGCACAATGTTTAAGAAAAATACCTTGGCCAAAGAGTAAGCGAGAGCGGATCCAGCAACACCAGCACCAACAATAACAACATCTGGGGGACCATCTTTCTTGCACAAAACATTTTCAGAGCTTTTCTGTGCATCTGATCTAATTGTCTCCTTTATCGTAATTTTACTGCTGTTTTCCAGCAATCTGTATAATAATATCAACCCAATTATCCAAGCAATTAACCCACCAAATACATATTGTTCCATTGTATTAAACTCCATCAGAAAAATAAGAAAATAAATAAAATTGTATATCTATATGAGGAAATTAAGGTTTCTCTAAATATGTTGCTGTAATTTGAATACTCGCCCTTTGTGACACTCATATATATATGTAAGGATGTGTTAAGTCTAGTCAGCAAAACATACAGACCAAAACTCAAACAACGAAGCTCACTAACTTGGACTTTCTGTGTATTGGTCAAACCAAGCTGGCTCATAAAATAATAATTTATATATAATTTATACATCATATGAGTCAATTAAAGTCATTAGATTTTGTCAAATTAAAACGTGTGGTTTTTCAAAGTAACCGAAAACGGTGGGAAATAATTATCAAGGAAAAAAACGGTGGGAAATAAACCAGGGGTGCCAGGATTTTTTTAATATAAAGTTGATTTTATATTAAACAAATAATCATCCACTAAGTATATATATATATATATATAAATGGGTGTATGTGTGCTATTATGCGTAAATCAGTGGTGCAGGATCACTCGTTAACAAATATTTCACCGTGTGTAGCAACTGCGAAATTCGAGAAACATATGCCTTAATTTACAAAAGAAGGCATTAAATAATAATCCAAATCCACACGCGCATGCAACAAATATGAGAATAATTTTGCCATGAATTAGACCTGTAATTAATGTCAAGTTCTAATGTAACAAATCTGGGAATAACTCAACGTGGTCTTTTTCATATATATATATATATTTTTTTTTTTGTGATAAAAACATTAAGGAGTTATTTTCTTAGTTAGCTAAAAAAAATAATAATAATAATAATTTAAGGAGTTATTTTCTTAGTTAGCCAAAAAAAATTCTAATTATATATTTCAATTGGACCACATTTTTGGATAATAATCGGGCTTTTATGACCCAGCCCGTAAAAGCCAATAAATTACATTTTATCGATTATTTTCCGGCCCACGGCCCAGTTTTCCGCATCTTCCCTCTCATATTTGGCGGGAAATATTCCCTCTGCGTGAAGAAAACATCAGTACTGCCTGTGTGTGTGTGTGAGAGAGAGAGAGAGAGAGAGAGGGAGAGAGAGAGAGAGAGAGAGAGAGAGAGAGAGAGAGAGAGAGAGAGAGAGAGAGAGAGAGATCGAGAGAGAGATGGCGGTGAGTAAACCAGTAGAAGAAGACTTGGAGGATCAATTTTTGGTGTGGAAGATGAACACGCCGTTGCTGTACGATCTCGTGATCTTCCACTCTCTCGAGTGGCCGTCTCTCACCGTCCAGTGGCTTCCGTTGCCGCCTTCATCTGACGGCGGAGATCTCGCCGTTCACAAATTGATCCTCGGGACCCACACATCCGATGACTGCCCCAATTTTCTCATGGTCGCGGACGCCTACCTCCCCCGCGACCCCTCATCCGCCATTGAAGTCGATCCCGATAACTCCATCATGCCTAAGGTCAGTAATGAAGTCCTGGTTTTCACTTTAGGTTTTTGTTTGGGTATCCTGCGTTTTTTCATGATTAAGTATCGCATTCCACGATTGAGCACCAAGTGTTTGAGTAAAGTACGCACTGAAAGTTTTTAGTGTTGTTCTGTTTGTACTGCTTAGAGGCAAGTTTCAAGTGTAAGCAGTAAAGCAGCAACAGTTTAAAGTAAAACTGTTTGATTAATGTACTAAGCAGCGATTAATCTGTCCATTTTCCCTATTATTTTCATTTTATTTTGGTTCATTTATGTTAGAATTTGGTGCAGGAGTTCTGCAAACTAAGATTTGGTTGATATATCCTTTTTTGTGGGGAAATATTCTTTTATTTTATCTCATATTTCTTGGTTCATTTACCACCTATTTACTTGACAGTTCTGGAACAGCAAGAATTACTCTGAAATGTGTTACTTATATGCAGATAGAGATAGTTCAAAAGATACAAGTAGATGGAGAAGTGAATAGGGCTCGGTGCATGTTACAAAACCCGGCTATAGTTGCTGCCAAGACCAGTGGTTCAGAAGTATATGTATTTGACACTACTAAGCAGCTGATGGATGCCAAAGGCAGTTCTTGTGAGCCAGATTTGAGATTGAGGGGTCATGACAAAGAGGGATATGGTTTGTCGTGGAGCTCATTAAAACAAGGATATCTTTTGAGTGGTTCAAATGACTGCAAAATCTGTTTGTGGGATGTTTCTGCAATGCCTCAAGTGAAAGTGCTTGAAGCAAATTATATTTACGAGGTGAATTATAATCTTTTGACTTTTGTATAAGACATTAATTTATTGATTCTGATATCACGGAGCTATTTAGTGTTGTAACCATGGTTTTTAACTCCCCCCCCGTCTTTATTGTGACTGTTGCTCTAGGGACATGAAAACGTGGTTGAGGATGTGTCGTGGCATTTAAAGAATGAAAATCTATTTGGCTCTGTAGGAGATGACTGCAAGCTAATGATCTGGGATTTACGAACAAACAAGTTCCAACACTCTGTTGTTGTACATGAGAAAGAGGTGAGGGACTTTTCTGCTGTTTCTCTTTTCGTGAGCAAAAGTGTCTCTGATTATTACTCTGGTGCATATATGACGTGGCTAAACTAGTTCTTCATACAATTACATTTTTTTCCTTTACTTACATGATTTGGGCTTTGTATCCAACACTTTAAAGTTTTACCTATCAGATGAAAAACTAACAAGGATATGGAATAAAACAAGGGTATTCAAGAAGGAAATCAGGGGCAATTGGTAGAATCAAAAGAGTCTGCATACTTCAAATTGCCAAAACTGTGTTAAATGAGACTAAATATGAACAGCGTTTTCCTAACAATATTATTTGATTGGGGTCTTGCTGCCGAATTCTGTATTTAACTGGAGTCATATGTAACATGAGCTTGTTCTTGGCCTATCTCTTTTTTCCATGATTAATTAAGCTCGTCTGTCTCAATACAGTTAAATAGGCCATAGACTCGGCACCCCAATACCTCTCCTCTGCTCAATCCTTAAATTCTTATGTAGTCCTGCTCTATATTCATTTTATCATTTAATCACTCTTCATAGCACGGCTCATCTCTCTTTCTTCTTCTTTTTTTTTTTCTTAAATTTAATTTCAGGTGAACTATCTATCTTTTAATCCATTTAATGAGTGGATTTTGGCTACTGCATCCTCTGATAGTACAGTTGGACTGTTCGATATGCGGAATTTGAGTTCTCCATTGCATACTCTTAGCAGTGAAGTGTAAGTCCTTTAGTTTAATCACATGTTGCATTGTTTGATAATCTCATTCGAACTCAACATCTCATACCAACAAAATTGAACAAAAATCAAGAGCTTTTCGAGCTGAAGTTCAATTCTATGTGAAAGCACGACTCTTTCATTGTATTCTATACAAATTTTAGAGGGTATTTTGTTCCGAAGAACTTGTAACTGGAAGCTTCTATCTTTGTAGCTCGTTAACCCCCATCATTTCCCACGTTACGTTTAGCTTTAACCAGTTGGAAAGTCTGGTGTATGAACGTGAATTAGCAAATTACAAACATTAAACGGAACGAAATGTTTCCAAGTATCAAAAGCATTCTTGCTGACTGCTATGTTGTGTTCTGTATACAGGGAAGAGGTATTCCAGGTCGAATGGGATCCTAACCATGAAGGCGTTTTGGCGTCTTCTGCTGATCACATAATGTTGACTATTTGGGACCTTAACAGGTATTTTTTTACCGAGCATTCCACACTGAAACCCATACAGTGGTTGAAATAAAGTACTTAGGTCTTGTTTGGTTGGTAAAAAATAGGTCTTATTTGATGTTTGGTTAGTACAATCTAATCTTGTCTAATCTTATGTTGAGAAACAAACGAGCTCTAAGGGTATTATGGTCATGCATTTTAGGATTGGAGATGAACAGCTGCAAGGGGAAGCTGAAGATGGCCCACCAGAACTCCTATTCTCACACGGTGGTCACAAAGCAAAGGTTTCCGACTTTTCGTGGAACGAAAATGAACCGTGGGTAATTTCTAGTGTAGCAGAGGATAATTCATTACAGGTATGGAAAATGGCTGAGAGCATTTATTGTGACGAGGATGACACTCAATCCGCTGACTGTCCATAGTAAGATTCATACTAGTACGATATTAAGACCTTGTCAGTTTTCGGGTTTGAGAAATGTTGGGTTGGTCATTTTAATCTTTTCGACTTTGTTTGAGTTTTACTTACGCCTTGTTGTTTGTTAATTGCATAACAATATGGAAATTCAAAAGTGAAGTATTATTATTGAATTGACTTATACCAATTATTTAGTACCAACACTAACACAACGTGGGGTACATGATATGATTAATACCCAGCCCAGCCCTCATAGAGAGGCAGATGTGTTGGTTGGTTCAGAAAGTGGAGAATAATTTTTTAAGTTGCTTTTTTGGAATTTTTTAAGTCAGATGGAACATGTCGAGAAAGCTAATTCCGATATAGAAAAATAAATAAATTAGGGGTGGAGAGTAAAAAAAGGCGTCAAAAAAGCAAAGAGAATCAAAGTACAAACCGAAGCAAGTGGGCGTTTGGATGGATGGCAAGAGCTTGTCTAGAGGAAGAGGAGAGTGCACCCACTACTCATAATCTAATATCTACTCATTCCAACTTTCTTTCAAAATAAAAAAAAAAAGTCGGAAAAATCAGAATTCGAAACTTTTAACATTCGAAATGAAAAATGGTTCAAAATCAGGAGAATTCGACTGCATACAGAGAGGGGGGAATGAACAGTTTATAATGCTGGTCCAGAAGCTGGTAATCTTAAAACAATCATAATGTTATGTGGTAACAACAAAAGCTGCTCATAGCTTATGGTGATATGTTATTCAAAATTCCGGGATAGAGGACGAAAAATAGTAGTAATAGTAGTAGTACATAATACATTAAATGAAATAACGAGTATCATAGGAGTCTGAAAAATAAAAAAATAAATCATAAGCGTTTTGCAAAACCGAAATTCTTAGTCATCTGGTTCCTCAACTTCTGCTAGCTATGTACCGAGCTGTCCCACTTTACAATGCATTGTTTGTAAATAAAAAGCCACTGTACATGAAACCAAGCCGAGAGAGCTCTAAGTGTAGCTTGTTATTTAGATATGCTACGCCCTAATCTCAACAATCAAAGTCGGAAATGAAAATTGGCAGTACTCAATTCTCGATTCTAGCTAGCCCCTGCAGCACGTGCCCTTCCTGATAAAACACGTGGAAACAACATCAAGTTAAATCTTAAAAAAAATATAGTTAAATCTTGATAATGTGCTTCCTTCATTATAAATCAAATCAAATCAAGACATAACAGCACCACTCGCTATCTACGGGATCACAAGATTGCCAATGTAGTGAGAGCCACTAGACATATTAAGAAAGATGTAAAAGCTTACTTTTTACATGGAAAACATTATTTTGCCCATACGTACATTCATTTACATCTCTACACTAGTCATTCCAATAGTTCATTTTGGATCAATTGTGCAGGTTACGTGTTCCTGCATTTGCTCTCCTCGGCGAACTGAACAAGTGTGGTCTATATTGTTTAATTCCACTCTTTCTTTCTTTTTTCTCAATTTTCTTTTTCTGTGTTGATCTTTTGGTTTAATGTAGTACATTCAAGTCTATATAATATAGGTGTTGCATATATGTAAGCAGATTCCTACAAGAAAAATGATCAAACTACAAGAAACAAACATGTAACTCAAGTCTGCAGAGACACCAATAACATCAATCCGACTACAAGATAAGCAAAGAAATTGTTTAAAGTGACACTGAGTTGCTTATTCCTACTGCCCGATCATTATCATGAAGTGTAAAAAAGAAAAACAGGCAAGTAAGCAAAAAAAAAAATTGGCTTAAATTAGTGAAACCATGCAATACTGAAGCCGCATCTTTCACTACAGAGGTTTAACACAACACACTTTTCAAAAGGCAACAAAAAAGATAAAGAACAAGAAAGTTCACCTTTTTTCTTGCTGCTGCTGGAAGTATTGGCATTAGAAGCAATGTTAACATTATCAAACCCACAGTCAGGGAGCTCCATCGGATTAGAATTTTGATTCCCCAAACACTGTAGATCGTCGAATCCACAGTCCCCAAGGCCCTGACCACTGAACGCAGTTTCCGATCCAGGGTGAAGGCAGTAAAGCTGCTCATTCCGTTGCATATTACACGGATTCATTACATAAGTGCCTTGAATGTTAGGGTTAGCAATGTTTTGATAGATATCTGCATTCTTGGCCGGCTTCTGATAAGGGAAAGAGCCGATTTCTCCTTCAATCCTCCCTCTAATATCCACAAGCAAACACTTCAGCCTAGTAATCTCAGCCTCCAATAAAGCCTGCCCTTGTAGTCTCTTCATTAACTGCTGATTCACAGCCCTCAATCTGATAACTTCATCCTCTAAAGATGCAGCCCTAGCCTTCTTCTTCTCCCTGTACTTGCGCACCGCTTCGCGATTACCCGTAGGCCTTTTCTTACCTTTTTTCTCCACCGACTCAGCGGTGTCATCACTTGGATCCTGACCTTCACTAGGGGAGTGCATAATTTGGGTGTGGACATGTATACAAGTGTGTGTGTGTGATTTATCGGGTCCCGATGGGTTACACGCATGGGCATGGGTGCAAGCCTGTGTTCGACCAAGAACGTCTGTGTAAGCCTCGGTTCGGCCAAGGGCATCATTGCAGGACTGTGTTCGACCAAGAAACTCGTCTATGTCGAATGAGCAGCTGCTCTGTGCATTAGGCAGGTCCAAGCATGACATCATTTGATCACTTGGGAAATCGAGTTCTCCATCATCCATTTTCAGCAGATAAATTGTTTGAGTAAAACAGCAGAGCTAAGTCTTTTGTGGCAATGGAAACCGATGATTTAATTGAATTTGGCTGTGTTATCTCACCCAGTCGCAAAAACAAGACCAAAACCTAGCAGAAGATGCACAAAAAAAACAATCCATCAATCAGCCACAGTCTGGCACTGAAATCTTCATAATGTAATAATAATAATAATAATAATAATAATAATAATAATAATAATAATAGGAAGTGAAATAATTTATTTCAATTCAAAAGCAAAAAAGATGACGAAACCCTAGAAACCAGACAAAATCGTGCTGAAAAATTGAAAGCGTACCTAATTGGGAAAGGATCAGAATTCAGAAAAGATACAGCGGGAAACCTTCAATTAAAACTATAATTAACCCTAAAGTATCCGAGCAATAAGAAACAAACCCCATGAACAGAGCTTGAATAAAGTAAGATTCGACAAAAAGAAGCTCGCATACGATCATACAGCAAGTTGACAAATTCGAAAATTATTATAAAAAAAAAAAACCCACAAAAGACGGAAGCGAAATGAAAAGAGAATACCTTTACAATCGAGTGATGAATTTCATAAGAGCAATGAAATCTCGAAATTGGATTCTCTCGCACTGCAAAAGCAAACCCTGTAACGCGGAAAACAGAGTGGCGATGGGTTGGGGGGGGGGGGGGGAGGGAGTTTTATAATGGAGAGAGGAAACCCTAGAAAAGGCTGAAAAGGGAGTTTTTGAAGAGACACAAATGGCGATAATTTAATGGCGGAAAGAAACCGGGCGAAGCACAGGGGCCATTGATTCGGATTCCTGAAATTCCATTCACGGAGAAAAAAGGGCCAACATATCTAACACTGTATTTGATTTGATTTTTTACACAAAATATAAATAATATTATATATTATATATTTTTGGAGAAAAAATTCATGTACTTGGCAAAATGGCAATTATTTTTAGGAGAAAAATTTAATTTTGTTATTATTATAATTCTTCATTCATCCACATTATTAATTAATATACATAATTACATATTCTCCCAATTATAAAGAATGTATAATCTTATGTTCCTTGGGACTTTTTATTGAATATAATAACTTATCCAATATAAACCCATTCAATTCTTTTTTTTTTTTTTTTGGGTATTTGAGAGTTGATTTTGCCCTAATTATATTTTTTATGCGACACAATGAATGTGACCAAATTTAGTGTGATATTGTATATTTATTATTTATCAATCATGCATAGTGATAGTATGCAACAAATGTTACAGATGTTATTAATAATTTTAGATTCTGCATATAATCAATCATACAGTTAATTAGTACACAATAATATATTCCAATTAGACATGTCATGAACGATATACTAGCTAATTTCCTATTTAATATTTTAACTATCACATCAGATCTACAATTTATTTAAAGCAGAACACAGAAAAAACAAAAACAAAAAATTATTGAAACTTTTGTCGTTTCTGTTTCTATATACTAGTCACGGTGGGCCCACATTTAAATTGGTTCAGTCAACGAATTTGGGCTACATGGGCCGCCAAATTACGATAGTATTTCTTGTTCTTGGCCCAATTATTTTATCTCATATGTTTAAAGATTCAATTTTTAGAAAGTTGTTTTAGATGAATGGCTCGTTTGGTTTGAATGATGGGATTACATGGATTGACAATTAGTCCAAGGATTGTACTGTTCAAAATAATTACTAACCAGCTAATCCCATGTTTGGTATGGGTGATTGTACTGTTCAATTAAAAATACCATTTGAATTCTTGTGGTTGAAATTTATATCGAAAATCCGAAAATACCCCTAACTTAAAAAAAAATATTAAACATAAAGAAAAATAGATCCAAGCATTTCAAACCAAACGAGCCCGCTGTCTCTCCCAATTTGGTCTAGGGTTCCGGCTCTTCAATTTCTACAACAGTGCTGCACGAATTTGAAGTTCCGAAGGTAAAGTAAAACTATTTTCGAATCACCCATTCAATTATAGTTTTGATTCATATACCACATATGGCTCATGAGTTTTTTATTTATCAATTTTCCAGTATGAGTTCGAATTCGAACTATATGCGAAATAGGGCAAATTGTCGTTCCAGTGACAGTGGTGAGTCTAATCCATTTTCTTCTGGGTTACGTTTTCACTGTCACTGCGGTTTGGAAACGACAATTAAAACATCGAGAACGGAAAGAAATCCAGGAAGACGATTTTATTGTTGTTCATTGAAAGAGGCAAGTAATTTATAATTTAAATTATCTAATTATTTTGTTAACTATTTTACTGATTATCTATTTTACTGACAATTTGAGTTGTTCTTTCGGAAAAAAATCCACGTATACGATGTTATTGCTATGAAATTATCTAATTATTTTTTATTTCAAAAAATATTTGTAGGAACATCGTTGTAATTTCTTTAGATGGTGTGACGAGTCAACTCGCGAACCGTCGGTTGAGGTTATATCTGGGCTATTAACCAAGCTTAATCTTTACGAACAAGAGAATTCTAACTTAAAAGGCCAGGTATTATTGTATAAACGTAAAGTCCAAACGATGAAGGTACTTTGTTGGACTCCTATAATTGGTATGTTGTTCTTAATGTTAGTTGGTCATAATGTGTTGTTACACGGTGTATGTCCAAATTAGAAGATTTTTTTTCAAATGTTGTTGTGTAGCCTTTGACTATTAATTCATGTTCTGAAATTAATTGTATGATATCTGATTTTGAGTAGTATTGTTCTTTGCAAGATCTCCATATTGCATTGTGGTAATCAATTTGCTGTGACTTGTCATGTCAAAGGGCGATTTTTTTTAATGCATTGATAAGTAATTAATGTTTTCATTGACACATTAATAGGTAATTAATGTAATGTAGTTGGCAAGTAGACGTTTTGCAGATAATATGCGTATGAACTTTAAGTGTCTATTAAATTTCTTGCTTTTCCAAGAAGAATACTAATCATTTCACTTATGCAAGCATTAATTGACAAATAACCTACCACTCCTCCCATGTGTTCTATAAATGCATCAGTTCTTTTATTCTTCAAATGACACCAGTTACAATTGAAATAAAAACCTCAAAACATGCCCCCTGTCCCAAGAATCAAACAAGATGCCTTCTTCTATGATGGAGAATGGACTTGGCGTGTTGATAGGCGTTTACTTTTGGTGGGGTTCAAACAACAGCATTACGATTCTTCGCGGACTTGGAACCATCAACAAAGAGTTTGGAAGTTCCTTTACCTACGAGCAGTGTGAAAACAAGCTGAAGTTAATGGAAATGAGGTATTACACGTTCAAAGCCATCATTTCGTCTACGGGTGTTATGTACGATGAAGAAACTAATTTCGTGCATGCAAACGATACCACATGGGATGCCATCTTCTATGTAAGTCCACTGTATTATTTATAATTTTTATAACTTGTTTTGTAATTGTTAAGTTAACTTGAGGTTTTTGTTTTGTAATAGCGTTTCAAACTAGGCCGTGCATACAAACCGTGGGGTGAACCAGAATGGAAAAAGTTATCATTCATCTTCAGCGACAAACATACCTTCGGTTGGAAGAATAACGAGGTCATTGACATTGACTCCGCATCTCAGGACATATTTGAAGAAAAGCCATCTGTTCAGCCTGATAATGCGCCACCACCAATGCCTCCCGATTACATCGACATCTCAAGCGACCGTGATGATTCCATTGACAGTGAGATGTGGACTTATTTGCTTGAAGGGTACGAGCCTGGCGTGATGCAGATAGACGAGGAGCAAGAGGACAATGACAGTGAAGAATTTGAGGAGGCACTGGAAGTTAGTGAGACCGAGTCTTCGGACATGGACGTTGGTGGTGGGGCAGTGAACGATGGTGACATTGGTTCACCGAATATGGAGTTTCGCAGCTCGTCTGGATCAAATTCACCGATTTACAAATGAATCTTCTTCATTTGTAAATTGGTTTGTGGTTGTCTTTTGTTGGTTGTAGTCCTTTAAGTTTCACTACTGGTGTTGTTTGGTGTTTATTTCCTTTTTAGTTGTGGTTTTTTAGTTGTGGTTTTTTTTTATTATGTTTTTTAAACTTTTTTTTTTTTATGAAGTGTGTGTGTAATGTGTAAGGACCAGATTTTCCCTATGACAATTTTATGGTTCTTCATGGATGAACTAAGTTTGGTCATTTTGAATTTCAGTTCGTAAATTTGTCATAAATAATTGCAACACTAATTATTTTTATATAAAATTAGTAAGTACAAGATTATATTTTAGTATATAAGATAAGCTATATAATTTATAAATTATAACCATAATAAATTAATTACATAGTATTTTTTTAATTAATTGATATACCTTAATAAAAATTAATTATAAGATTCTTAAAAATATTATACATCGTAATAATATTAGAATTCCAACAAATTTAAAATTTTACATTACAGAAGTCTTCTAAGAATTTAAATTCATAGTTTGGAAAAATAAAAGTTGTAAGCATAATTAAAAAACAGGCCTTAAAAACAAATTACAAGTTTACTAAACAACAAATGTTAAATTTCCTTCTCAGCAATCATGCGAGCATATATGCTTCTTTCTGCGTCAGGTAAATTGAAGAACAAGTCTAGCTCTTCCGTGTTCTTTACAAGCAACTTCGCAACACGTATTTTTTCCTCAACCCCAAGAAAATTCATGTTTTTAAGTGCATCGTAAACTTCTTTGCGAGCTTTTGCCGTACGGTCCTGCTCGAAACCTATCCTCTTCGCAATTTCCCCCAAACGCCCTTCGGTTTGTTCGGAGAAAGTAGACATCACTGCGAAGAATTTTTCATCAAAGCTGTCATCTTCAAATTTGCGCTTGTTCGAGGACCTTGTTTTAGTGCCAGTGGAACTTTGACTCAAATTCTTGGATTGAAGTTCGGTAGCTTCTTCTTGTAAATTGAAGGGCAGATCTGGCACATAATCACCACCACCCTCGTTATCTATGCCCTCTTTATCTCCCATGGTTTGTACCATATCAACAAAATCTTCCGCGTTTTCTCCAGTTGCTCTGTCCTTACCAAAGATCTCGAGCCAATCCTTATAAAAAGGAAACGACTTATGATGCATGGTACGCGCATTTGTGTCTGTCTGTTCAAATCAAGAATACATATTAATCCAATATTATTGATCCCAACTCATTAAATTATATGCCGCAACATGGCAAAACAGTGTGAATTTACCTTGACATAGGTATCCCAAACATCGTCACTCTCAACGTCGATGGTATTAGTAGCATCACACCATCCAAAGCCACTACGGGTCATCATAGTTGACAAAGAGCCATAGGTCTTCTTCCAAACGTGTATCTTGGAGTTAATATGAGGATCCGCTCTAATATCGGTGCCCGGAAATGCACTCAACATATGATGTTGTAGAATCCCAAGAAACCCCGTCTTAAATCCATTGTCGCACTTCCAACCCGTGAGAACCAGGTCCTTCAAACCATTTATCAAAGCTTGTTCCTCGGCAACGGACCACGATCTTCTAGTTTTGTCGGTCTTCCGAACACCCAAAGTTTTTTTGTTCCCAATTGGATTCATCTTAACCTGTACTAGAACCCCAAATATTTTATTAAATTAAAGAAATCCAATGAAGTAAAAAAATAGACTCACTAAATTATAATAAGCATAGTATGAAATATGAATACATTGCCAACAAATAACATTAAACTACTTATTAAGTTGAATAATAATTGAATACATAGTGATGCAAAATACATAATAGTAAATAAAATTATCGTCTGCTCCTCCACTCATCATACATAGTTCTAGCTATATCGTCCCTCCACGACACCCATTGTTGTGAGGTTTCGACACTTTCAATAAACCTAAGTGCGGGATCATTGCTGGGGTTATGTATTGGCCGGAGACTTGCTTCCAATGGGTCTACGGGCATCTCTTTACGAATGAAATTTTGTAACAAGCAACAAGCCATAATAATACGGTTGTGGACTTTGATAGGATAATGGGAACTAGTACGCAATATGCCCCAACGCGACTTCAATAACCCAAACGATCTTTCTATTACATTTCGAGCCTTGGCATGCTTCATATTGAAATATTCTTTATAATCTTTAGGAGCATTATTACCATCCCATTCATCCAAGTGATACCTAACACCTCTATACGGGGCTAAAAATCCCTCTCCATTTGTGTAGCCATTATCGCAAAGGTAGTAATTTCCTGAAATCCACAAAATCATTAATAATTTTAGATCACATATATGTCAAAAATATTGAAGGAGATTTGGAAAGGATCAGTACCATCGGGAATTCGCAAACCATTAGGTCTTGAAACGGCATCTCGAAGGACTCTACTATCAGCAGCGGAACCCTCCCATCCAGTTAAAATATAACTATAACACAAGGTTGCATCACATACACCTAGCACATTGACTGAGATATCTCCCTTGCGATTTCTATAGCGCGCCTTTTCTAGTTGAGCAACCCTAACTTTTATATAAGTATCATCTAATGCTCCTAAACATCCCTACACATTGAAACCAACAAGTTGCACAACACTTTGTTTGCAGATTACTAAACATATGCATATTACCTTAAACGGTTTCCACCGAACGTCTGTACACCCCTCATCAATAGGTGTTGGCTTCACAATCAACAACGGGTATAGCTTAATTACAGCATTTAGAACACTATTGAAGTGCTTACTAACCGTATACCCGGATCTGTTGAAATTATACCCTACAATTCTATTTTTTGTATGATGTCCCAATATATGCAAAAAAATGGCCAATTGTTCATTAACTTTTACATTCCGTGTATCAACTAAGCCACCAAAATTCTGAATTAGAAAACACAATCGGACAAATGCATTTTTAGACATACGCAAATTATCAAAACAATGTACATCAGTACCGTGTATCAATCTATTAATTTTTTCTAACTGGTCGGGCACTCGAGCATTCAAACTATAAGACATATAAGAACGGACTAAACGATTATGAATTGCACGACGTTCTCTTAACTTACGATAAGCCCCATAACATGCCATAAGGAATAACTTGGAAATGTTAATTATTTCTTCCAAAACCAACAAGATCTCTTCATGCTCCTCTCTAATATCCATTTCAAACAAAAATTGTACGAAACTGCAATAACAAAATCAATAACAAGTTTTATACATATAATATAATTTAAAATACCATACCCAACACATTAGAACCACAATATCGTAATAATACGTAAAAAAATGTAGAAAAAATGTTAATTAAAAACGAAGATTTACCTCACCGATCCTGCGTATGAGTTAGTAGGAGCACCGACGCCGGAACGAACACCTTCCTGTGTTCGATTGTAGAAGAAATTCAATAAAGATAATGAAGGCGGAATGAAGATGTAATAAATCCACGTACGAAAAGGAATTCGGATTTACCTCAGCGATTGTTCTTCTCTGTTGAAGAACACCTGTGACGCGAAAATGAAAAAAATGAAACATATTTGAATTGGGGATCTGCTGTTTTTAATAAAAGTGTGTGCGTAGTGGGTGGGAAAATCAGAAGTGAATTTATTGATGAGGGTATTTGTGTAAACTACACAATGCCAGCTACTTTTCTTTTGTGAAGGATTATGTAATCCACCCAATATTGGGTGGACAAGTTATCACGCAAGTGGGGGATTCAAAACCGGGCCTGCTATCAATCATGGGCTTTTACTCACTCCAACCAAACGTTTGATTCAGTAGGATTAATTAGTCAATCACCCATTATCACTCAAACCAAACGAGCCCGAAATGCACTATTTAATTTTCCTGTACAAATACAAATATTACTCGATGAAGTTCATCGAATAAATCTCTGGGAGGATTTTTCTCGGCGTAGAAACTCCGACGATAAAGTCAGAAGTGAAATTTTATGTGTATTTTAGTGAAAAACATTAGAGAAATAGTTATATTGATCATAAATTCATCTTGCAGAAAAGATTACAGAGTTTCTGCATAACCCTTTTCAATGGAACCCTATAGCCTTTTAATTTGGGGATTATTTTTCAAGAAACTACAACACCTCGCCAAAAATTTAAAAAAAATGAAAATAAAAATACAATCTCGATTACATCTGCAAACCACCTCAGTATATATAGGGTGCAGGCTGGCTGAATTATGTATAAGGAAAAGCCACAAACATTGCAGACACTAATCTAAACTTGATGATCTACTCCATCTTGTCTTTAAATACTCTTCAATGGAAGAAAGAGGGCTGTTTTGATCAAGGCTGCTAAACGAAGTGGAGTTGTCGTTTACGTCAAGAAATGCAAGACTTAGATGTGATTCTGCACTTGAATCTGGATACACTTCATCGTCATTACCATCTTGATTTTCTTGATCTTCATAGTTCCCGCATTTTTGTTTCGATCCGTCCACACATTCCTCACCAAGAAGTATATTAAGTATCTAAAAAACAACAAAAAAGAAAAAAAAAAACAGTAATCTTAGTATCATTAATTAATTGATTCGATTGTCAATCAAGTTCAGTTTCGCAAGATCTTTTATTACCTGCCACATTTTGGGACGAAAACGAGCTGCTTGAGTTAGACACAATGCTGCAGCTATAGCCATTCTTTGCATTTGAGCCTCGTCAATATTTCCATCCAAATTTGGATCCAGTATGCTCTTGAAATCCTTGCTTTCTAATCTAGGTTTCGCCTGAACACAAAAATAACTCGTCGTTAATTTTTTCAGATTATTATTTTATTTTTACGAAGAGAGTGCAAAAAGGTTCTTACCCACATGACTAAGCTTTCTTGACTCTTTGTAGACTCCGAACTAATAATAGGCTTCCTCCCAGATAGCAATTCTAGTAGAACTACACCGAAAGCATATACATCAATCTTGTCACTGACTTTGCCATACATAAAATACTCCGGAGCGAGATATCCAAATGTTCCTACTACATCATTATCCATTACGAATGACGCTGTTGTGGGTCCCCATATCGCCAATCCAAAGTCGCATAACTATTAAATAAAACAAGAAAATTAAATTAATTATCAACCATGTTCCATAATGTAAAAAAATGAAGAACTGTAGTTGAGTTTGATTGGACTTTTACCTGCGGTTCAAATTCATCTGATATGAGAATATTTTGGGATTTGATGTCTCTATGAATCACAGGCCTTGGGGATTCGTTGTGTATGTAATTTAATGCTTCAGCAATTTCGACAGCTATTTTAAATCTCGATTCCCATGACAATACAGAGTTTTCCTTTCTTTTACCTTCTTCAACAATTAACTTACCATGTAGATTCTCTTCCAGATTTCCTTTCGACATGAAATCGTAAACAGAGATTAGATAATTATCTTCTACGCAAATTCCGAGCAACGGAGAAATTCTTTTGTGCTTCAATGTGGTCATTATATCAACCTCCTGGATAAAATCCTTCCAGGCCTCTTTTGAAGATTCCATAACCTTTACTGCAACTGGTTTTCCTGCAGGGAAAACTCCCTTGTATACAGAATTACAGCCTCCCTTTCCAATAAGATTACCTGCACCCGTTCAAGACATTAATCGTGATTAAAATTCCGACAAAACAAAACTAAAATAATATTTATAACAAAAGGAGATAAAAACCTGAGGAGAATTCAGAAGTGGCAATTTTCAGAACATCATGGCTGAATATTCTGCAGCCCACCAAATTTCTTGCGAGTATAAGTTCCAAATCTTTTGGCAGCTTTTGTCGACTAGCTAATTTATCTATTACATCCATCTCAAGAGAATCTTCATTCTTATCACTTGTAGGGGAGTTGGATTCAGAAACATCTGACAAAGGTCTACGTGGCAAGGTCATTACCCATTGCACTACTGACATTTTTCTTGCTTCTAGAGCTATATGGTTTATCGAACTAGCTGTCTGAAGTAAAGGCCAACCAGGCCTCTGCTTTGTGAAATCCTCTGCAGGAAGAGAAATCGAACTTAGAGAGCCTCTCCTATGTCTTCCTAAAGGGCTCTTTCCTAAAGGGCTTGCAACGTTGTCTTTTGAACTTATGTTCCCATCTCTTGTATCAAAACTGAACCTGCTCATTTCCGAGGTCTCAGATTCTCCAAACTCGGAATGATTGTCTTTGAATGTGAGGCTATCGTTTATATAAAAACTCGGCTTTGGATCTAAGGCATGACCTGGAATCAACAGAAAGTTCTTCAGTTTTCTGTATAGATCAAATAAATCTCGTCACATCTTATTTCTAAAAAGAATGAACCGAACCTTCTAAATGGATTTTGGAACACCTGCTGAAAACAACCTTCCCGTTGTAAATCGCAATAACTTCTGTGGTTGGAGGTAGTTTCTTAGCACAATACTTAGAAATTGAAGCCCACCCCCTAAAAGTAATTGCCATCAAAACTTACGAAACATAAATTACAATAAAGAAAAACAACTGCAGATACTTTTGCACCATCTCTGCTTACCCCAAAGCACTATGCTTAGTGATCCCCACAATAACAGCTGATGCGCTATGCTTCTTCGCCTCTCGAACAAGAGCTTTTCTGATCGAATTTCCTTTCAAGACTTCAGCACTAAGAGCAACCTGAACATCCACAACCCGAAAAAGAAACATCAAAAGGCAATAACATCAAGTAATTACAATGGTAAAAGATGTTGTAGACGAGTATAAACTAACCTGTTTTTTGCTGCATAGACCTTCATAGTCTTCCAAGTAACCATCTAATATTGTTTTCTCTTTAGAAATGCAATCTGCAACCCGAAATATATTATGTCACGACAAACTAATCAACTTAAAATATTCAATTCATAAAAAGAGTTTGAAATTATGCTTAAAGATAAAGAGTTCAATGTGCACAAGTAATTAAGAATTATAAGCAACTAAAAAACACCCATGCCCACAGTACCAGAATTTCGGCAAACATGAATTGCGACAACGCTATCGCCCGGGTCAGCTACTTTCACCAAAGCCCAATCCAACAACTCTTTAGCCTGCGCATCCAATCTTATGCCCACAAACACTTTCCTCCTTCCAAAAGTTAACCTCTCAACCGTCATAATTCCACTTATTTTTATTGATTAATAAACACTAATTAAAACATTCGCCTCTCACACGCATTTAATCAAATACTTTGCGTGCATGTCCTCTTCTTCAACTTGCCGCATCAAAAAACTATGCCACAAACATTGAATACTTATGCTCCTCTTTGCACAAAACATACTCCAGCCGCCATGAGTAAAAACTGGATTGCTTCTCCAAAAAGGGGGTTCTTAATTCCTGAATTGGAGCCTCCCCTTCATTTAAATTATTCCGATTCAGAGAAAACCAATCAGAAAATCCAAACCTCCAGTTCATAAGCATCCCTCTACAAAATGTCCCTGTTTTCCACCAAACATTACGTATATAAAAAAAAAACACACAAATCCCTTCAAAAAAGTACACGTTGAATTTTGGAAAATAAAATAAGGAGGTCACGACAACAGAAACCTACCTAAAATATTTGAATATTTTCGTTCATTCAAAGCCATCAAACATTTAACATGTAGAAAATGCCGCCAAAGATGATCATAGGCAGATCTACCTTTCAAACCAACAAATCAATTTTAAATTTCAAAAGGTGGGGGCTGCTGCTAAGATCACTGTAGTAAACAATTCAATTACTTAAAAAAGATGGATTTGATTTGAATATTTTATTGAGAATAAAAAAATAGAGAGAGAAAGAAAGTATTAATTGATGAGAGAGAAAGAGTTGCATGGAAGAATCGTCGGTGAGAGAGAAAAATCCCGCTAAAAATGGATAAATAATAAGAGAGAGAAACAGAGCACCGAGCATTATTTCTATTTTTCGTTTTAATTTAAAAATAAAAAAAACCGGTAAAAATAAGGGCAATTATTTGCGGAAACCCATGATATCCGGTTGCATGATACGACCGACAAAAGGGGGCCGGGGAACTCTCCACCCGCTATTGCGGGTTGACGGTTGCTGCAACGGTACACTAACGACGTTATCCTGAAAAAAACAAATAGAGATGTCGAAAGACGAAAATACCCCTAATTTTGTAATGTGTGTAATATGATAGTGGACTTTTAGTCAACTCTTAGTGTGTTTTTGCCCAAGTTGGATTTGGGCTGTTGGGAATAATATAATGGACCCGACCCATATTTTGATATCATGAAACAGACCTGAAAAAATCAACCGGCAAATATCTTACTTTAATTTCTTGCCTCAGAAAATGGGACCCTTAAATATTTAGTCACCAATAATTTATTTTGCAATGGAAAAAAAAGAGAATAATATTTAAAGAAATAGTTTTAGAATTTTGATTTTTTTTTTAATTTATTGGTCAATATGAAATATACTATTCCCACTAATTAATTCAATGCATCATAATTTTATTAATGGAGATATGTGACATCCTACCTAGAGGATCTTGTTCCACTTTTCTTTTATTGAAATCAATATATATAGTTGTAAACAATAAACGCTAATTAATAAAATGACAAAATTGTGAGGAAGAATATCCGAACCCTACATGCAAAAGTTTTTAATCCACTTTGCTTTTAAGCTGGATATTATTCTGTTTTCAGAAAAAAAAAAATAATAATAAAATAAATCGACCATAAGTAATTTAGTTATTGCTTATTTAAGGTGAAAGTGGTTAATATTGACCGGTGTTAGCTTGATTTATAGGGTCAAAAGTGATGTACGTGGAGTTTTGGATAATGGCAAAAGAAAGCAAATACGTGGTAGTTTACATGCATATATATGACCTTTGAAAATAATTAAATTGACTTTTCATGGTCAAAATAAATCAGCACGTAAGTAAATTATCGTATATCTAGCCTATCTATATACATAGTGTGTGTGTGTCAAGATATAGCCTAATAGGATTTGATTTTATTTTTTTCTAATATGTAAAATTAATTGAGCCATGGCTAAATGAAAAATATCTGCTACGTAAGTGGAGTGTGTGCCCATAAATAATCAGTGTCACTACTTTATTTGGTCACATGTCTTTTTCTATTACAATTTACAAATCAATAATCATCTAATTATGACGTAAGCACCGAGAAAATTCATCCACGGCAAGTAAGAATACTGTAGTTTCTGGGAATTTTTCAAAAATCATATCATCAAAATACTCATCACGTAAAATAAAATATATATATAAAAAAGAAAATACCGCGTATAGATCGATATGACCTAGTTAGTATATAAAACATCGGTTATCGGTATGTAACGAAGAACTTCATGTATATCTTACAACAAAACATACAATGTAGGCTTTCAGAATAGAGAGAGTTTATTTCATGTCTAATATTAATCATCTTGACATTCGTTACGCAGTTACAATATACTGCATGCCGATTTTTGACCCTTTCGTTTCTTTCTCTTCCTTTGCTTAGGTGGCTGCAGAACAACCTTAATAGCTGCATCAAACACACCCTTCACATTCTGCAAACATTTTAAATAATTAGAAGATTGTCTTTAAAAAATAGAATATGTAATTCCAATTACACATATTATTTATTACCTGTTGTGTCTTTGCACTGCATTCAATGTAAGCAGATGCTCCAATCAACTTCTTCAGCTCCTCTCCCTTAAAAAATAAAATAATTAATCAAGTTTTCTTTAATGCCTCTCGATTTAACTGCAATTAGTACCCTCGTGTTATATCTAATTACAGAAAAAACCACCCCATTTTGTTTTATTGGCAAAAATCCCCCTATGATTTAGTTTTTTTTAGCAATTAGTACCCTTGTTTAGGGGGTTTTGTGCTAAAAAATGAACGTGGAGCGGGTGGTTGCTAATAAAAAATAACATGTGGTAGTTTTGTAGCAATTTGATGTGACACAGGGGTACTAATTGCAATAAACCATTTCTTTATTTAATAGGGTGAGCAGATAATTTTCGGAACTTGTAAGAAAAAATTATACCTGTGCAGTTGAGATAGGCACAGCTCCAGGGTGGTCAACGAAGAAATGCTTATCATCTCGAAGATCTGTTGTTTAAGGAAATAAAATTTGAGATATTGTAATTATGTGGAAGAAAATGGTATTATGAATTAGGAGAAATATGCAAAGAGATTATTCTATTTCTTACCAAGCTTTGTTCCGACGAGAATTATTGGAACTCCGGGAGCATAATGCCTCAATTCAGGAATCCACTGAGCATCAGAAGCAAACATAAAAACGCACAATTAGGAGGGGGTTTTAACAAAGACCATCATCTGATAAGCAGAGTATTATTACATATTTAAAAACGGCAAAAACGAGCAAACTATACATCAAGTGCCAAATTACCTTCTTGGGAATATTCTCATAACTAGCTTTGCTAATAAGAGAGAAGGAAAGTATAAATACATCCGCCCCACGATAGCTTAATGGTCTTAATCTATTGTAGTCCTCCTGCCCTGTTCAATAAAAATACGTGTTAAAGGCCTGCTCGATTATTGTTTTGGATTTATAAGTATTGAAAAAAAAAACTAATTCACCTGCAGTATCCCATAACCCGAGATTCACAGTGTTCCCATCCACCACAACATTGGCACTAAAATTGTCGAATACAGTTGGGACGTAATCCTATCCATAATACAAGTAATAAATTTCCGTCAAGAGTTGCAATTACCAAATTTTAGCTATACTGAGAAAATAGCAAGGGTTTAATTTGAACACGAATAACGCAAACAGAGCTATAAGAGAGATAAGACGCTATCTTAAAAGCGACAATACATGCCGCACATAGAACTAAAGAAACACGAGGTACTGAGAAAGTACTTTCACATTAAACGTTGCATTTTGGTGAATAAGAAGTTTTGAGTTGAAAAGGATAAGAACCACTATTCATAAACAAACAAAAATGACTAGCATATCATATAATCAATGGGCAAAAACCACCATGATTTCCATCACAAAGAAAAGAAAGTTTTTCAACTTGTCAAAATTCAAGTCAACTTTTCGACATAAAATTACGAGTAGAGCAAATTAACGTGATCGCAAATTTCGAGTGAATCATCGCAAAATAAATAAGAACTACTAACTCAGAGAATATTCCATTCCTTTCTGTATTATTACTTCATTTGCCTACTCCTAAAGATCACAAAAAAAAAAAAAAAAACATATGAAAAGATGAACTAATCTACTACTTCCCTGAACTAAGTAACAAATGCATACAAGTAGTGAAATACGACATCAAAAGACAGTCGGATCATGAAAAATTGAACTCATAAGACTTGAATTGATGAAAATTCTTTTGAAATTTGAATACACATTCTAATTTCAGTTCTCATAGTATCAATATTAAGTCACCCAGTAAGAACCCTAGAAAAAAAATTAATTTTTTTTTTGAAGAAAGAAAATCATTACCGTCGGAAAAGTGTTGCTGGTGTAGGAAATGAGCAGGCAAGTTTTACCGACGGCTCCATCGCCGACGGTGACGCACTTTATGAACCTGGACGTGCTCATTTCGTCGCCGTCGAGAATCCTTTACCTTTACCAACCCCGTTGAACTATTTATATCAGCTGCGTTACTTCATACTGGCCCCCTCCACATGATTAATCCGTGAGCTATTTATCTCAATACAGCTAGTTAACTTAGCAAGTACGGAAACAAAACCCTAATTTCAATTTCAAAATTGGGAATACAAATTGCGTATGCTTGAATAATCATACAACACCTAACCCAACAGCCGCATTCATTATCATTATTACTTCGTTAAAGTTCAGACGCAGAATGAGAGTAACGAACGAGATGATGATGATGATTATTTAGTTCTTTTTGAAGGTGTTAAGTTTAATATATTTATGAGAAATTAAATAAAAATTGAGTTGAAAATTGTTATAAAACTGAGTTTATATCTTATGTAATTTTAAAAGAAATAAATCGAATTATAAATAATTGAAGTTATAGATTTACCAAATGAAATGAAAGAAAATAATCAAGTTGCTAATAGTATACACATGAGTGTATGACAAGTCAAATTTCAATACTTATTAGTCAATCAAGATGTTATAATCAAGATTGATTTGAAAGTTGCTTTAATTTCATGACAATCAACCTAACATTATTTACTAATATATCCTCTTATTTTTCTGAAGGGGTGAGTGGGAATTGACTAGAAATCATTCAAATTTCAACCCAATTTTCTATTATTTGAATATTTAATTAAACCGATGATTTGAATCTCTTTATCAACAGTCGCTAGATCAAATTTGTTAGACATAATTAGCCTAATAATTTACGTTAATGCTTATATGGTTGATCGTGGTTTACTTCGTTACAAAAAATAATATAAAGAAAGAGTATCCAAAAATTTCAACCATTAGAAATTCAGTAACATTACAACTATACAAGCTAAAAGATAACATAAATTTACTAATTGTTATGTGATACTTAAAAATATGGGGCCAATAATTGGAAAATCAGACCTCAATAACTTCATCATCTGAACTTGAAAAATCTAACTCAATCATCTTTATACCAGCATTCTTGGTATCTTGGCTTGGAGCCTTTTTCGGTTCCGTTTTAGGTTCCGTTTTCGGTTTTTTGGCAATTGGTTCTTTACTTGATATATACCTGGGCAACCTGATATGAAGAATTTTCAGCCAAAAACACACACACCAAGATTTGTGGATTGAGATATAAGAATCGACTCGATGTTTACCTCCTCTTTTCTTCAGTACTCGTTTGCTTTTGTGCAACTTCAGGACCCTTTTGCCCTGTAGTTTATTTATAAGTACCGGTTAAGTAAAAATTAAAAGATGAGATGTCTAATTAGTATACATAACTACATAAGCAATTAGAGTCCACCTGTAAGATGATTCAGAAACCTGATTCCTTGCGAATATGTATTTGTTGTCACTTTGTCTGCGTTCCTGTATTAATACAAGTCGAGATTAGGGATTACAGGGTAATAATTCAACTACTTAGGCAACCAATAAAGCATATGGCAAAATTGAATTAACTAAAACATACTTTAATGCATTCTTTAATCCTTCCACGGACATTAGTTTTACGGGCTTAGTCGACTTTGTTAAATGTGCTCCGTTATCCGTAGGTTTAACCACGTAAATGCCTTCTGACTTGAGATAATTTCGGAAGCCCGTTTTTAGGTTCCTGGCAGATCAAATTAAATATTGATATTACCGGGGGGAATAAATTATCATGCCTAACACAATGACTATAATCACATACCCTCCTTTGAGCTCTACCCTTGAAGAGGTATATTTGTTTGATGAATTCTTCACAACAAACGCAAAAACAACAAATTAGTACTAAAGAAATCTGTTGATTTGAAACTGTTAAAGCAGTTCGATTGGCACATGTGAGCTTTACCTTACTATGGTAGCTGCAATATTTCCTACGACGCCTGCACAACGGTAAAAAAAAAATGTATTAGTAACTTAAAACGAGTGATCATAATTAATTTGCATTACAATGGGAATTATTTTTCTTTAGTTTAGTAATATGTTTACTTGTTTATGACTGTTGTGCAAGCTCCATCGTTTCCTTTTCCCTGACAAATTCCCATATCTGCTGAAGTACCGAGTTTTAAAATGTGCTTAGCATTAAATACACTCAAGGTAGATCCTTTACCCTGAAATAAAAATTGCCGGAAAAAGTTAGAAACATGGGAAATATTTCTTGAAAACAACGACACCAATGAACATTAGATCTCGTACCAATTTATCTTTTCGAACACTGCAATTGAATAGGGCAAAGACGGCTCCTATCTCCTCATCGCGGTTTCTTTGGAATGCATCGGCAAATAAGAAAAGAGAAATAGTATTTTCGTCTAAGCATCCCATTTTCCAAATTGTGAAAGGTTGTCCAATAGCACTAGTTCTCATTACCCCCTTTTCCATTAGAACTCCGATCGTTACCCAACATCCAGTGAGAGTATCTCCCATTAGCACATTCCTATATACATATCATTAGTGAATATGTAGTAGCAAAAGAATTGCACATAATTAATGTTTCTTGTTCGACTAGCATACTTTATTGCGGGTAATTGAACGAATCTAATATCTGATAGATGGTTGCTCAATTCAACACGTGAAAGCAGTGGATTCCTGAAAAAAACAGACGAAACATTAGAGGAGCTAATAAACAATAAGACACTTGGGACTTCAACAGAAGAGATATTATTGAATTGTCGATAATAAATTTGTCGGAAAAACCTATGCAAAATCAACATCGTCTTCTATCAATCGCAAACTTTTGATCATCATATACCAGATCAGGATATTGAGTACAGAGAAAGTTAAATATGCATTTAAACATGATATACAATCGGAATAACAAATTGATCAATTCATTCCTTACAAATCAAGATATAAAAAAAAAAAAAAAAAAAAAGGTAAAACATACTGGATTCGTAGCCCTGAAAACTTCTCAACTTCAATTTCTTTAGAACTTTTTCCCTGGTTTGATTTCTTGGCATTCTCAGGAACATAATCGAGGCAATCGTTTACTACATCACGAAAAACGGACATGTCGACGTGCCTAGTTCGCTTCGGCACACCATCATCAGATAAATATCCTACAAATTAATCCAAACAAAATTAGATTTACAACACTGCCAACACCGCCCCCATTTCCAAATACAGGTTACCCATTCAGATATACATATTCCAAAGGGGCAATATTTCTCTTGAGTTTTAAAAAACTAGATCCGGTGAGAATTTCTGCTTCAATTAGAAATTTAAGTGAAATGGATACCTGAAGGAGAAGCAGGCGGGGTTTCGAGGACACGATCTTCAAGTGAGAGGAGAAGATCGAGGTCGTCTTGGTGATTCGATTTCGCCATTTTTCTTCAGCTGAATACAGTGAGTAAGCGTTGTCTGATTGTTGTAGGATTTGAGAAGAAAATCTGAGGATTGAAATACTGAAATGTACTAGGGTTTTGTATTGGAGGGAGATTCTGAAATTTTAGGAGGGAGAATTAGGGGAAAGAGGATTATTCAGTTTGAAAAAATTTCTAGTGTAATTTCCTAAATATCCAATAATAATTTTAAGTTTATTAAAAATAAAAATTATAATTATATTTTTTTCTGTGATTAGGCCCAACAATTTATCAGGGCTTTCTGTAGCCCAGGCCTGTAAAAAATCACCAAATTTCTAAGTACGATCCACCACTAAAGTTAATAGAGCCACGTTCGCCGCCGAGAACCACCGCATAATCGCCGGCGAAAGCTCACAACACAATTTCCTTATCCGCCGCCGTTCTTCCGCAAGTGAGTGTTTAGAGGTAAGTTACTTAAATAAATTGTAGATAAAAATGGCGGAACTTCAATGAAGAAGATGACCAAAAATTTCCACCTGTACCGAAATTGTACTCCTAAATCGGTACCGATTTTGATTCCTTCACTCAGTACCGAGTTTCAGCAAGTATTTCTGCACCGAGTTGTCTTCGTCTTCTTCCTTGATTTTTCCTCTTATTTTAATTCCGAACTGCTTATTTATTTTTTGCATTTACTGTATTCATCGTTACTATTATTGAAGGCTTATTATATTCACTTAATTCATCGTCTCTATTTCATCTGTATTTTTTATTTTCAAAAAAATATTAGTGCAAAAATTGGTTTTTCTGATAAAAGGGTATTTTCGGAATGCATTTTGGTGGGAGGATGTTTAGGAATTTGGTGGAGTCCAAATAACAAAAAAACTCTTTATGTTATTAATATTAACATTAACAAAAATTCCCATATTACATTTTTTTTAGTAAACAAGCTTTAAAAAAATTTGAATAAAATAGATTCATAGGGGATTTATATAATAAAAATAACACAAAGAATTTTTCAACAATTAGAAAAACATAGGAGTGACAAGAATGCAATGCACACGAATTATTCGTTTTATTAAAAATTATTTGTCGTCCGATGAATCTTGTCCTGGAAAAATGGTGTTCCTAAGAATAAGCAAGTTTGTATAAATTCAAATGGCAGTCACACCACACAATAAATTTCCCAAAAATAGACCAAAAAACCAAAGGTCCAAAAAAACCAAAGCAAACACGTAAACCCGATAACAACTCCCTCGTGACATTTTTTTAGTGCATGGTTTCTTTTAAGACAGCTTCATTCACACCTATTTCCTCGACATGGAGTGAAACATTAAAATCAATCTTTTCTTACGAGATCACAATAAATTATCTGGGAAAAATAGTAAAGTGTTGTTATAAAATAGAAGAACGAAATGAGAGATCAAATTAGCAGAGTTGTTTTGTTAGTTGTATTATCGTTGATTGTTGGAAATGCCTATGCTGATAAGAAGAACGATCAACCAGTTGTGACGTACGATGGGCGCTCGATTATCATCAATGGAAGCAGAGAACTATTGTTCTCTGGTTCGATTCATTACCCACGTAGCACTCCCGATGTAAGTACAATATAAGTCGATTTATTTAATTTTTATTATTTTCAAATGCAAAAACCAAAAATAAAATAATTAAATCGAGGATGAGATTTGAGATCGTATTGTATATTGGTTGCAGATGTGGCCTCAGCTTATTAGAAAGGCTAAAGAAGGTGGCTTGAATGTGATACAGACTTACGTGTTTTGGAATATTCACGAGCCTGTTCAAGGCCAGGTAATTAAATTGTATTATATATTAAGTAATTATATGTATATATATTATGATTTATATATACGATGTTTTTTTGTTGCTTTGCAGTTCAATTTCGAAGGCAATTATGACTTCGTGAAATTCATAAGGATGATTCAGGAGCAAGGTTTATGGGTGACACTCAGAATTGGACCTTACATTGAAGCTGAATGGAATTTGGGGTATACTTTAATTTGTTTATTTAAAAAAAAAAAAATCAATTTTTTTCATTAAAAAATATAATTATTTTTGAGGGAATTTTATTTGATCCTATCTGAATGTTATCGATTACAGAGGATTTCCATACTGGTTGAAAGAGGTTCCGAACATTACATTCAGATCCTATAACGAACCTTTCATGGTAAAATTCGATTTTTATTACATGTTGATACTTATAATGTAAAATATAAAAAAATAAAATATGCTAATTGGTATAATTTCGAAATTACAAACAGTACCACATGAAAAGATATTCGGAGAAGATTATCGACATTGTTAAAGGAGAGAAGCTCTTTGCAGACCAAGGAGGTCCGATTATCATGGCCCAGGTATATCTTTCTTAATCCTTATTACATTATCTGTAATAAACCTAATTAGTTAAATTACTAAATTTATTAAAAGAAATTAAAAAAATTACGTCTCCTTGAACTGCAGATCGAAAACGAGTACAACAATGTCCAACTTGCGTATAGAGATGCCGGTAAGAAATACGTTAAGTGGGCTGCAGATTTGGCCATTAGCCTATACAACGGTGTTCCTTGGGTTATGTGCAAGCAAAAAGATGCCCCTTCTACAGTTGTAAGTCTTTAATTGGAAATTCGACACGAGATGCACTTATTATTAAATAACTAAGCATACATATATACAAATAGATCTATTTGATGTCGTATTTAGTAAGACGATTTGTGATTTTATTTAAATTTTTTTTTTTATTATTTACAGATTAGTACTTGCAATGGAAGACAGTGTGGAGATACATTTCCAGGTCCAAATGGTCCCGACAAGCCTTCTCTTTGGACTGAAAATTGGACTGCTCAGTAAGTTAATTGAAACGGAGGGAGTATATATAATTTATATATTTTTTATATATATGTATATATGTGATAAGATTACGAATAAGTATCAAGAGAAAAAAAAAATTGTGTTTTTGCAGGTATAGAGTATTTGGTGACCCTCCGTCTCAAAGAGCAGCAGAAGATCTAGCGTATGCCGTTGCTCGATTTTTTGCAAGAAACGGTACCCTCAACAACTATTACATGGTATGTTATCTTATTAAAAATTATATTAGTAAGTATGTTGTTTTTTGTTTGGACAAAAATATGTAAATTTATTTTGTTTTTTGTTTTTCTTTCCACAGTACCACGGTGGAACAAATTTTGGTAGAACAAGTTCGTCTTTTGTGACGACCCGTTATTACGACGAAGCTCCACTAGATGAATTCGGTATGATAAAAAAATACAGTAAAAATGAAATAAAAATTATTTAATAATAATAAATAAAATAAAATTACTTATGAGTGATTCTTGATTTGTTTGAAGGTTTGAAGAGGGAACCTAAATTCGGACACCTGAAAGATTTGCACAAGGCTTTGAGATTGAGCAAAAAGCCATTGCTTTGGGGAACTCAAAATGTCCAAATGGTTACTAGGGATTTAGAGGTAATTACTTGGCAGAAAACCAAACTCGATTAATTAGCAAATCATGCTGATTAATTAACAAAAAAACTTGTTCGTTTCTTACAGATCACGACTTATGAGAAGTCCGGAACAAACATTTGTGTCGCGTTCTTGACAAACAACCATTCAAGAGAAGCTATGAATATCAAATTCAGGGGCGTCGACTATTACCTTCCCGCCAAATCCATCAGCATTTTACCTGACTGTAAAACAGTAGTTTACAACACTCAAACGGTAAAAAAAAGAAAATCGAAAATCAATTATTTATGTATTTATTTAAATAATGGGAGTAATATAATTTTAACTTACAGGTAGTAGCACAGCACAGTTCAAGAAACTTCGATTTATCAAAGACGTCGAAGTTCAGAAACTGGGAAATGTTCAAAGAAACAATTCCCACCAAAAACGATCTACCGATAAAGAGCAAGTCACCTAGGGAGTTGTACCGCCTTAATCAAGACACATCAGATTATGCTTGGTACAGTACCAGGTACGTATATAAATATATAAATTCATTTCAAAATACTTTGCTACCAAAAAAAAAAATTAATTTTTTTTTTTGATTATTTTGTCAGCATCAACTTGGATAAGCGCGACTTGCCAATGCGCGCCGATATCCGATCAGTTCTTCAAATTGCAAGTCTTGGTCATGCTACGGTTGCATTCGTAAATGGCGAATTCGTAGGTAATTTACGAATTACTATTAACAAGATTAATTTCTCTATATATCGTGAAATTTTTTAATATTACATTAGTAGTCGCACATTATACTAATGAAATGCAATTCAAGGTTTTGGGCATGGAAGCAATATCGAGAAGAGCCATGTTTTCAAGAATCCAATCAATTTACACCCTGGAGATAATGATATAACATTATTGGGAATGACAGTTGGTTTGCCGGTAATTTACTTTTAATCAATTTTATATCAAATAAAACATTTTTGAAAAATTATTGTTTAATTAAATCTAATTGAACTATAGAGATTAAAAGACTTTAATTTTCCACGAATGTAGAATAGTGGTGCCTATATGGAGAAAAGGTTCGCGGGGCCTCGAGCTGTCACGCTCGAAGGTTTGATGTCTGGAACTCTTGATATTACCAGAAACCATTGGGCCCAACAGGTAATTAATACATAGTTTGTATAAATTATAAAAAACATTATTTTGATTTTTTTTCTTTTTTCAAAAATCATAATATATAAATAAATAACGTGTGTGCAGGTTGGCGTAAACGGAGAGAACATGAAAATTTTTACTGAAGAAGGATCAAAGAAAGTCAAATGGTCACCCTTAAGTGAAACTCCTTCACCTGTTACTTGGTACAAGGTAATAAATTATAATATTCACTGTTAGTAATTAAAATCATGAAATTGAATTACATTACTAACTTGCGAAAAATTAAATGTTTGTTGAATTCAGGCATATTTTGATGCCCCAGAAGGAAATGACCCTGTTGCCCTCAGAATGATGAGCATGGCTAAAGGCATGGTGTGGGTCAACGGCCTAAACATCGGTCGCTATTGGGTTTCTTACCTTTCACCACTCGGAAAGCCCACCCAAGAAGAGTAAGTGTTTAAATTAAATCTCCGTATGTTTTTTTTAACATACGGAAACTAATATGTACATATGTGTCGAAAGTCGAGAATTAAAAATATAATTCAATTTAACATTTTGCAGGTATCATATTCCGAGAGCGTATTTGAAAGAGAAAGATAATCTCGTGGTGGTGTTTGAGGAGATAGGAGGAAACCCGAGCAAGATAGATATATTGGTAGTGAATAGAGACACTATCTGCAGTGTAATAACGGAGTACCACCCGCCACAAGTTAAGACATGGGAAAGAAAAGACAACAAATTCAGGTCCATCGCAGATCCTATAAAGGCAGCTTATCTCACTTGCCCCGACAAAAAAGTCGTCACTAAAGTCGAATTCGTCACCTTCGGTACTGTCGAAGGCGCCTGTGGAACTTTCCTACCTGGCAAATGTGATTCCACCAAAGCCCACAAACTTGTTGAAGAGGTACAACAACAATATGCACACATTATATATCTATCTTATGAAAACGTGTTTCTTAGAATTACGTGTTCTTTGGTAATAACACGTTTTTTTTTTTTTTTTTTTGAATAGCTATGCTTGGGAAAGGTGGAATGCACAATTCCGTTCGACAGGGAAGATCTAGTGGATTCCGACAACGATTCTTGCCCGGATATTGCGAAAACGCTGGCGGTGCAAGTGCGATGTGACCGTCCAAATAAGAGCGATTCTTGATTTTTATTTTTCGTGGGATGTTGAAATTTGTCAGCATTGAGGTTTTTATTTTATTTTATTTTGTTTTGAAATGTTCTTTAGACAGACGACTCAATTGGTTATTGAGTGTTAGGATAGAGCAGTAGTACTATAGACTATAGAGTTGCAATAAATACATTTGGGAATTTTATTATTTAATGTTATAATGTCTGGTCAGTTGGAATAGTGTAAGCAGAATGAATACATACAATCCAAAGTTCAATTTGAAATAGCCTTTCACCTCTATTTATTATTAATTTTCATATTATTGTTATTTTTATTTATTTATTTTCAATTTGGTTTTAGTTTCAAAATTTTCTTTTTGAAGCTAAAGCTTATTGGGTTAAAGATTCTGGCTGAAATTGAATATGCAAATCGGTTTTAATTGGGTCATACTAATTTGGAAGTCCATGATTTGATTTGAGCAAGTCGCCACTATTTGAAATTAATTATATGAAATATTTAATTAATTATTTATATTCATTATTAAAATTTACAATTTATAGAAATTTAATATAGTTGTTATGATCAACTTTTTATACTTTTTTTAATATATCAGTTATTATTCATAATCATCTGTATTTATTAATAGAATATTGTATATAAATAACTTTAACAAAATATATACGAAAAATAAAAATATGATAATCATGTATATTATGAATAATTTTATCACAATAAATGGTAAAAAATAATTTATTAAAACAATATACCACTGTTTATTTTCATCATATTATATAAAAAAATTATTTGTAATAAGCTGTTGGAAATCACTTAACTAGAGTTAAAATTTCACCATAGCAACACCG
Source organism: Erythranthe guttata (assembly GCF_056151865.1). Taxonomy (NCBI): domain Eukaryota; kingdom Viridiplantae; phylum Streptophyta; class Magnoliopsida; order Lamiales; family Phrymaceae; genus Erythranthe; species Erythranthe guttata. Next base: position 422,020 of record NC_142534.1, read on the forward strand.
ACTGAAGCCCAAATGTCAGCTCATCATCATCCGATACCGACAAACAACTGGGGCCCACCAAAACGGGCCGGGCCCAAATCATAATAAACTATTTAATTATTAATTAATTAATTAAATGAATAAAAGCATATATCTTTGCTTCGTTGAAGAAAAGAGTCATTAGTCATAACCCCACTCTCTACGCATTCCGCTAAAAAGTTCCACGGGGCCCGAATATCCAACTTGAAATGACTTAAAAGGGCACGGAGTCCCACACAAAAGAACTGTTTCTACGTTTAAATACTTGGAGGGCATTTCCGTCTTTATCAATATTCGTTTATTAGAACGATACGTTTTAATTTTCCGAAATAATTATTAATTATTACACGACGATCAAAATGGAGTGATTAATTTTGTGAATGGACTTCTTTCTCGAAGAAACCTGATTGAATAATTGAAGACTGAAAGCAGTAGATATTTTTTTAGGATTTGAGCTGGAAATTATAATTCAAAAAAGTTTCAGAAAAATCATATTTTGTTTTGGAGATGGGTTTTGTTAGTACGATATTGGGGTTTTGTGGATTTGGAGTTGGGATTTCAACTGGATTGACGGTTGGGTATTACTTGTTCATCTATTTTCAGCCTACTGATGTTAAGGTGCGCAATTCGCTACAGTTTTGCTCTCTGTTCTTCAATTATTTCTTTTGTTCCTTTTCAAATTTTATGCATTAATAATGTATATATCAATTTTTTTTTTTGAAATTGAATGAAATTTGGAGCAGGACTTGTTCACACTTGGTTTATTCTGGATATTTTATCTTTTCCTTGTACGTTAATTCCTTGTTGATTGGTTATCTGTGGCAGGATGGATAAGAATTGTCTAATATTTTCTCAATTGTCTTCGTTAGTAAGTGAGATAGGTGGATTGTGTCAAATGTCGAATTCTATTTTGATGCAATCGGATTGGTTGGTATCGAAATCGATAATAGGGTTATTTCAACTTTTAAATTATTTCAAGGGTGCTTAATTGCTTAATGTTAATAGCTGAAATTGAAAAACCTACCTATCTTCCTGAAAATGTATTGCTATATGAGAGTGATATTGTGGTGTATAACTTGTTCTAAGAAGAAGAAGTTGAACATTCCCCTTTTCACTTAGTTTGGAATGCCATGTAATCAAGAAAAGTTAGCAGGATGAATGGACTCTAGCTCGTCCTTTAGACTACTTCCGTTTTCAGTGAAATACAATTCTTGTATCTTTCTGTTGGTTTCCACACTTTACGGAGTTACAGTTCTCGAGGGAGATGAGTTGTCTTAGTTGGGATTGTTAAACTACAGTTTGCTTCCGCAGCAGTGTTGTTCCTAATATCCATTTGTTTGATATATATGTAAGAATTATTTGTAATGTGTAATGAAGTTCTAGGTTAGGTGGATTGTGGTACCAAGCATGTGAAAAAGATTCTGATTCTGTAACTTTTTATCAGGATCCTGTCATCCGTCCTTTGATTCAGCACGACTCCAAAAGTTTGCAGGGGTTACTTCCCGAGATACCTTCTTGGGTGAAAAATCCAGACTATGATCGTGTAAGTTCATAGTGAATTGGTCACTTCTATTATATTTTTCTTGATTATTTCAATTCTTGTTATGGGTGTTTCGTAATGTCATTGTTTAACGTTGATTTCTCTATTGGATTGAAGATTGACTGGCTCAACAAGTTTCTTGAAATTATGTGGCCTTATCTGGACAAGGTATTGATTTTAATCCAATATTGAGTGTCATTGTTACCTTGTTTGTCATCGCTTTCTGCATCAGTAATTTATGCTTCTTCTTGCAGGCGATTTGCAAGACGGCCAAAAACATAGCTACTCCAATTATTTCTGAGCAAATTCCAAAATACAAAATTGATTCTGTTGAATTCGAATCACTAACTCTAGGATCTCTGCCACCCACTTTTCAAGGTCAGTTACGTGATTCTCTATTTTCACTGAATTTCGTTCTGTTGCAGTATTAGACTGTAAACCAGAATATTTCAGAAGCAATATAGATGTCAATAAATGTCATGTTAAATACAAAAATTGTATATGTGCACTTTCACGGCAGGTATGAAAGTCTATATCACTGACGAAAAGGAGTTGATTATGGAGCCTTCCCTGAAATGGGCAGGGAATCCTAATGTCAAGATTGCTGCTAAAGCATTTGGATTAAAAGCAACAGTTCAGGTTGTTAGCCATTTTAAAATGTTTTAAAAGTATCTTATCACCTGTATTATATGTAGCCTGATTTTTTTCTTAGATCTCAACTTTTAACGCGTAACAAAAGAAGTTGTTTGCATATTGCAGGTTGTGGATTTGCAGGTCTTTGCTCAACCGCGTATTACCCTGAAACCTCTCGTTCCCAGCTTTCCGTGTTTTGCCAAAATATTTGTCTCTCTTATGGAGAAGGTTGGTGGAATTTTATTGTTATGGTCATTGAATTATATAAAATCATAACACGAAATATGTACTGTATAGAAAATTATTGGTAAAGTTAGCTCCATTTTGTTTTGGCAGCCTCATATTGACTTTGGGTTGAAGCTTGCTGGGGCAGATCTCATGTCGATTCCTGGCCTGTACCGTTTTGTACAGGTAAAACTCTCTTGCAGTAATTCTTGAAATGCTCGTTTCATAATATCTCGTTTTTAGGGAGAGTAGAATTAATGGCGTATGCACAACAAATATGAATAAGTATCATGTATCAGATTTATGTCTATATTTTTTGGCTAATGAATCTTACCATAAAATTGGATTCGAACTTGCAGGAGCTAATCAAAGATCAAGTTGCTAATATGTATCTATGGCCTAAAACCCTCGAAGTGGAAATTCTTGATCCGACAAAGTACATTTTCTCTTATACAGAGATACTTGCCTTTCTAAATTGTGTTAGAACTTATAATGCATGTTCTAATTCTCTTTAAATTGTTTCAGAGCTTTGAAGAAGCCTGTCGGAATCCTCCACGTGAAAGTTATACGGGCACAGAAGCTTAAGAAGAAAGATTTGTTAGGTGCATCAGATCCTTACGTAAAACTGAAGCTCACTGAAACAAAAGCTCCATCAAAGAAGACTATGGTGAAGCACAAGAATTTGAACCCAGAGTGGAACGAAGAATTCAGCATGGTTGTAAAAGATCCCGAAACACAAGCGTTAGAGCTTCTCGTATACGATTGGGAGCAGGTATATTAATATACGCATGCATATCCTCTTGTTGCATGTTCGAATATTTGTTGTGATGTTACGATGTCTCAACACATGATGCTTTATTATTACACTGTTCAGGTGGGCAAACACGAGAAGATGGGTATGAATGTAGTCCCTTTAAAGGAACTACCGCACGACGAACCGAAAACAATGATGCTAGATCTTCTCAAGAATATGGACCCCAACGATTCTCAAAATGATAAGATGCGTGGGCAGATTGAGGTGGAGTTGACTTACAAGCCTTTTAAGGAAGAAAATATGCCGAAGGATGTCGAAAATTCTGATGAAGTACAAAAAGCTCCTGAAGGCACACCGCCAGGTGGCGGGGTGCTAGTGGTTACAGTGCATGAAGCTCAAGATTTGGAGGGGAAACACCATACTAACCCGTATGTGCGCATCCTATTTAGAGGAGAGGACAAAAAAACTAAGGTGCGTGCAACTATCTTATTTCTTATCAAGTTGCATTCGTCTTTGTGTAAATTAAATGCAGTTAAAGTTCTGTCTATTTGTTCGAATTAGGATAGGAACAAACAATCCCGGATTTAATCAAGGATATTTCGTCAACCCTTGTTATTACACAATCTTATGAACAAAGATTGGATAATAAAAAATGCAATTTTTTTATAATTAAATATTATATAATAATGGACGATGTAATTTTAACCAATTCGACCAATCTTGTCAATCCCATCAGCATTTCCAAACGAGGATTTTGATTACTATTCATGTAGCAACTCAACGTACAGCAAATTACCCTTTTTAATAGTAATGAAATTTTATAGTGAGTTAGGTCCTTTATGAAAATTTATTTGCGCTTAGGAACATGTTATCCCGTAATCGAATTTCTTTATTTCCTCAATCCTGATTAATTGAGAAATAATTTGAATGATCACTTCTGCTGAGAATTACTAATTGTCTGCTTTTATGCTTTTATTGATATTTAGTGATACCTCATGTGTCGATTTGGACGTTGAAAATTTTTAATTGGTTTATTACAGCAAATAAAGAAGAACAGGGATCCAAGATGGGAAGAGGAGTTCACTTTCGTTTTGGACGAACCTCCGGTTAAAGACAAGATGCATTTGGAGGTACTTAGTACCTCGTCCAGAATCGGCCTGCTTCATCCTAAGGTAAAAAATATAAGCCATTTTCTTATAAACGTCTCAAAGCAATTTTGTACAATGATATATTTTTTGCTGTTTTCTTTCTCGATGAATTGAAAATCCTGTTTGAATTTTTTATTTTTTATTTTTAAATCAGGAAACATTGGGTTATGTGGATATCAACTTAGCAGATGTTGTGAGCAACCGAAGGATAAATGAGAAATTCCACCTCATAGACTCGAAGAATGGGCGGCTACAAATCGAGCTGCAATGGCAAACATCTTGATCTTTTTTACCCTTTCTTTTCAAAGAATAAAAACAGAAAAGTGAACCTTGTTGATTAAACACTTTTTCCCAGTGAGTACCAAAATAGTTGTGTAACGCGGCGCACATTTTCGAGCTTGCCTTTAAAAGAACAGTCGTATGTTATCCGTGTATTTTGCGTGTGTATATTATTAACATTTATGCGTGTTGGTTATATACATTTTTTAGTTTGTTCCGCAGTTTTCTTCCTTCGTTTCAAAAGATTCTGCGATTGTTTTGAAACTAAAATATTTTTTAATTTGATGCAGCAGATGGAAGGATGTCGATTTATTATTATGGATTTGAAGTTCATGTTTGGGATGACTCGATATAGATCGTCATTGCTGCTTAAAGTGAATGTAGATCATTTTTTCAATCGAAATGTGTGTGATTGCGCGTGCCATTATGTCAACACATCACTCATTATTATCATTTTTAACAATTCTCTCTCAACTATTAAAAAAAAAATACAGGTAAAATTGAGAAAATGGTAATTAATGCATAATAAATTTTAAAATAATTAATAATATATGGAATATTTTTTTATTCATCAAAAGGATAATTAATTTAAAATAAATGGAGTTAATTCAAATATTTAATATACAATAATTTTGTATTGTTAGTGAAAGAGACTGTTAATTCTGGCCCATACCTAACCGATGGGCTCAGTTTCCAAGCACACAGTTACCGAGAAATAAGGTATTAATAAATAGAATAACCCAATAACCCCAGTCTGGGCCGATTCTTTACTCTTATTTGACGCCAATTAATATTCTAAATCTAAACCATCTTATGATCTTATCTCACCACTTTCCAAAAATATTCAGAGACTCACAGTAGCTATCTCCAATGGCGAAACTAATCGTCGACTCAGAATACCTCAAGGATGTCGACAAAGCTCGCCGTGAGCTCCGCGCTCTGATCTCCAACAAAAATTGCGCACCGATTATGCTTCGCTTGGCGTAAATTTTCATTTTCGTTTTCTCCTCTCTGAATTTTTTTTTCCGATTTTCACTTTGAGATGATAGTTTCACAAATCGAGTTCGAGATTAGTTCTATTCGTTTACCGGTTTTTGTTGATTATATGTTTACTAGATGGCATGATGCGGGGACTTATGATGTGAACACGAAGACTGGAGGCCCGAACGGTTCGATTCGGAACGAGGAGGAGTACACTCATGGCGCTAATAGCGGCTTGAAAATCGCGCTCGATTTTTGCGGTCAGTTACGTTAGGTTTTTGCGAGGTTATTTTTGCAGATTAATCTGTCTCTAGATTCGAAACGTTAAATAGTTTAGCATGCTTGTATGTGTTGCTTCATATACGTTAATCAAGCATCTGGTGCTGTTAATTGTTGGATAGTTTGGAAAATTATCATGAGTGTTGGATTATTTTCTGATTGAATATGATTGACTTCGCGGTTGATTCTGGTTATGCCTGTGTATTTTGATGAGTTTGCATGCTGAACGATGGGAATTTATGTTATCTTGTGCGATTGAGATGTTCGTAATTATACGATCATACTCTCAGGTTGATATATCTTTGCTGCGATACGAGGATTGAACATATCTTACTGTTGAACATAGTTTTACTTGATTGCGTTCATAAGTTATTCACGAGTCTGGTGCATTTGTGCAAGTTTCCGGGCTTGGTTAATTGGTTAATTGTTTATGACTTTGTAAATGGAAACTTATGTCTCTTATCTATGTCCGTACTTTAGGATGTGAAAATTTCACATCAGTTGGCCTTGTCTTGATTGATATTGAAGCATAGTTATTTGAATAGTTTTTATTTAGCGTGGTGGCAGAATTGAGCTTAGCGTGTCTGTTGAATTTAGAGAATATAAGTCCTTCATTTGAAAGTGTACATCTACCGGTTTTCTTATGGTCAGTTTTGTGTCTGATTGCAGAAGCGGTGAAGTCTAAATGCCCGAGAATTACATATGCAGATTTGTACCAGGTAATTTGCTTGGCTGGCTGCTTTTGGTTGCAATCGAGAAATAAAACCTTGTATAAGATAATCAGTTTTTCTATGTCAATGACCTAGTGCAAGCAAGTTTAAGATCTTGACTAATTATTATGCAGTAGCGATTTTACGCAAGGGGTTGGAGTATTGAATTCTCTAGACTTATTTATATTGTATCCATAACATCGCTCGAAAAATATGTGTTTAAGTTATTTGTGCTCTGCCCTTGTAGATAACATTACTCAATGAAATAAGTGTAAACAATCGTGCACTGCCTGTTGAGATAAAATCACTCAAAGAAAATTTTAATATTTGTAACTGCTAAACAAGTGCACGGGCATGCAAATTCTAATCCTGCTTCAGGGAATTATACTGGAGTACTAATACTGGAAATTTAGTGAATGTGAAGCATTGATTGGGAAGGAAATGAACAGAACCACTCTAATTTGTCGTTTTTTGATACTACCTCAACGTCACTTAGGGATGGGATGGATTGGGAAGAATCTAAAATCTAAAGTTACTGTTTCATTGAAATGTGCCGATAATTTTTTTTATTCTGGAATTGTTTTCTTGTTATCACGAAGTACACTGCGCATGTATTCTGCCTTGGATTCTCCAATTCATTTTTTGTCTCTATCAAGATATATGGATTTTTATATTTTCATGCTGTACTGGATGGTTGGATAAGTTAAGAGCAATCTGTTTTGTGCTTGCCTACAGCTTGCAGGTGTTGTTGCAGTAGAAGTCACTGGAGGCCCGACAATTAATTTTGTTCCTGGTAGAAAGGTACTCTTAATCTATCTTACATAAATAAAACAAAACTTGTCTTGTGCTAGAAGTTAAGCCTCATCATTCATCATGGATTAGGAACTAAAATTAGATTACGTGTATTGGCAAATTAGCTTAATCACATTAAGAAATAAGAACAATATTAATGCTATCCATCTCATGTTTCTTTCAGGATTCAAAGATTTCTCCAAAGGAAGGGCGGCTTCCAGATGCTAAAAAAGGTCAAACATAATATAATGGAAATCATAGTTGTCTGAACTTGCTATGATTAGATGCTATGATAACCACTATATGTGCTAATGCACATGCTATTTGCTCTACATTCTTTCACTGACATCATCAGATGTTAAAAAAACACTTTCTGCTTATATTGTCTCTCTATAAATATATTACAACTAACTGGAATTTTATATAGTAAAAATCCTTTTGCAATGACATTTCCTGCTCTTGCTCGTATATTGGCTTTAAGTTTTCAGAATCTGGCCACTTGTGAACTTTAATGAAGAGTGATTGGAAGTTCAACTAACATACTCTTTTGCATTCAATGTTAGGTGTGCCACATCTGAAGGATGTGTTTTATCGGATGGGTTTGTCCGATAAAGAAATCGTGGCACTATCTGGCGCTCACACCCTGGTAATTTCCATTTAATCACTTCCATGAATATAACCCACCTAGTGAACTTTTTTCTAAAGAACTTCTTTGACATAATTTGGTTATTAATATTTGTTTTAGGGAAGGGCACACCCTGAGAGATCGGGCTTTGATGGCCCTTGGACTAAAGAGCCACTGAAATTTGATAATTCATACTTTCAGTAAGTCCTTTAGAGTATATCAATGACCTTTTATCTATAATTATTATGATTATTTGTTCTTTTATGCCATTTCTACACGTTTATCTGAACCAGGGAGCTGCTTAAGGGAGAAAGTGAGGGACTGCTAAAACTCCCAACTGATGTTGCTTTGCTGGATGTTCCTGAGTTTAGGCATTATGTTGAGCTTTATGCAAAGGTACATTATTGGCTTCTAATCATCCACTTTAACAATGATTATGTTTCTTATTGGCAATTAGGATTTTGCACAACAGTCCATTTTAAAAGTTTATTCATGTCTCAATCAAGGACCTGAGAATCACCTGTTTTAAATCTTGGTTAATCTCAAAAGCTGATTCTAAAGAAGTTAAAGTTCACAAAAGTTAATTGCAAAAATCCTTTTCATCTTCTAATCAGCTTATATCATCATCATGATTCCCAGTCAACTTACTTTTGCACATGCCTCGTTAGAAAAAAACAAATTTCTTTTGTCCAATGATATTATTATTAGCTTTCGGCCCTGACTAGGACATATTTTACTCAATGAAACTTTGGAATGCTATTTGGTATCTGCCTATTTCACCATTAATGTTATGACTTTGTGGGCCATATCCGTTGTTAAACGGCCCAATTGTTTGCTTTAGCAGGCTAATGTTCATCATTACTACATAATTTCAAAAGTAGTTTGGGCCACTCTTGTAACCATTGTCTCATCATCCGCACATGCAGGATGAAGATACCTTCTTCAAAGATTACGCCGAGTCCCATAAAAAACTTTCCGAATTAGGATTTTCCCCAGCTCCAACTGGTGCAAAGGCAATTGTCAAAGATTGCACCATACTGGCACAAAGTGCCGTTGGAGTTGCTGTTGCTGCTACAGTGGTGATCCTGAGTTACTTTTACGAAGTCAGAAAAAAGATGAAATAGGTCAAACACACAATCATCTGTTTACTTCCGATTATATCCGAATTATTATAAACATAAACTAGTCCCTGCTTTCGAGTGGGATCATAGATTTGTATTCAAAACACGCACTATATACCGCTTGCTGAAATAATTACTGGAGATACTTGTCTCTGTATCTGTCTATTCACGAATTCATGCAAAATGGCTATTCCCGAGGAAAGCCGTGGAGATTGTTTCTTGAATTTCTTTGTGAATCACTTAGTGGTAGTAAAGACGTAGATCCATACTCGAACCTTAACAACGTGAACAATTGCTGCAAAATCCAGACCACTAATTTATAAGGAGACTATCCTCATGTTGTGTTATTTACAACCAAACAAAAACCAAGTTGTGCACAATTATGAAATGACACTCAACCAAAGCAATTAGAGATTATAGCACCAAACAAAATCTGGCCGACGAAAATGTGGGTCGTAAAATCCGATTCCTATCCATTTCACTTGCCATACTCTCCCTTTTTGTTTTTGGTTCTTATTCTCTCCACTTTCTATTCATAACTTTTCCCCTAATCGAAAAAAAAGAAAAACTAACCGGCCTCCAAATGTGGGTCAAAATTCAAATTGAAATAGACCCGGAGGGGGGGCTCACGGTAGAGGTAGGTAAGAGTTGTATTTAAGGACAACCCCCACGAGTATTGTTCATATACCTAAACACATGACATCCACGAGGGGGCTTATATGAGTTGTCACTCACTCACTCACTTGCCTATTCCAGATTAATTTGCCTACTCTTTCACACATGTTATTCATCTTTCTCAACCAAACCATGCATCTTTACATCTTTCTTACATCTCTTTTTTTTCCTTTTCCATATTCTTCCCCCTTATGGATTTCATTTTTTGTGTTTGTGTAATGCATATATCCAACCTAAAAAATTGAACCAACCTAACTAATTTATAACTACTAGCTTATGACTTATAGTGGCGCCTATGAGCATGACAAGTGCCAACACAAAGTTTGATGGATGGATGAGGGAAGCTTCATGGAAGACCTATAGCAATTGGTTGTGTATTAGTCTTGATACTACGCCTGATGGATAAGATATACATCAGATAGTTTTATACTATGTATCTGTATACACACAATCACACACATGCATATACGCGAGTGAGCGTAAAGTAGGTAGTTCGATACACACGTGTTTGGTGAAATTACCCCAAGTGTAGGTTCGAATAACCCGTGTGTGTCATTCATTGGATACTTTTCACATATTATTTCTTTTTTTCTTTCTAGTTTTGTTAGTTTATGTATGACATATATTGAAATTGGACATGAATACATGATGTGGATAGCTTTTAATATTTGGTTGGTGTTGGTTAAATGATTTTATAAAAAATAAAATAAAGAAATATATGGATAAGCTTAATGAGGTGTTATTTTTTTATTTTATTTTATATAAATATATAAAAAAAAAATGGATGGTGTTTTTTGTTACGTTGAAAGAGGAGATAACATTGGTATGGAAATAAAATGAGAAACCGTGCCATAATTCAAAATGAAAGGTGGAGCCATTTTTGGATGATGACAGTCGGGGATAAAGGTGAAAAGGTAGGTAACATAAACACAAGTTGTGACATCTATTGTATCTATCTATATCTATGTACATACATTTATGTATGTATGTGTATGCAGTGGCGGATGTAGCCATGGTCTAGGGTGTGCAGTTGCACACCCTTGGTTTTCATAAAATATTACTATTATACATAAAATAACAGAAAAGGCATTTGGTTGAAGTGGTAAAGATATGTCCTGACCTATTAGTAGGTCATGGGTTCGAAACCCACCTTCACAATTATTAAATTTTTTTGAAATCTTATCATTTTTCAACTTTTTGGTTTTTAAATATTTCCACAATTCACCTAAAATTTGTAAATTATAAATTTTTGGTCCACTATTTTTATAAAGTGATATTTTAATTTTTTATTCTATAATTTCGAACCCCCTTGGCAAAAATCCTGGATCCGCCACTGTGTGTATGCAGAGACTCTTGAATATTTTTTTCTATATTACTGATAATAAAAAAAAAAGAAAAAAATGTATATATGGATCAAGATTCATAATAGCCTCGTAGGTACAAGTTGGTGTCGATGTTATTTTCGGGTCGGAGGAGAAAACCATGTGGTGGTGGTGGTGGTGGGTGACTAATGCTATTTATGAGCAATGTTATCTATATATGTATTTCATTTATATCCCCTATTATTATCTATATTATATATATTATATATATTTTTGGTTCATCTTCACCTATTTTGATATGCAATAATAAGCCAACAACCACAATTAATTAACTTGGAATTGGTATAATGAATAACACTTGTCAATTCAATCTCCTTATTTTTTTTAAAAAAATAAATCTATTTCTATAGGCGTATAAATCAACAGTACTATAGTTTTCGTTCGTAACAAAATTTGATTTTCTTTTTTTGAAAAGTTTAATCATCAAACTGCCCTCCCAAGTCACAACCCTAACCATATTTTAACTTGCACCATAATTAACGATTTGGACATAGAAAAATAAGAGAAGTGGAATAACTAAAGCCCACACATCCAACTATTATAATACGTTGCAACTTGCAACCACACACACTCAATTTTTTTTTAAATATAAATCCTTCTAGAAGGAAGGCCTTTAAATATAACAATCATATTATTTTAACACATTGTGCATGTTGGTAGAATAAAGTACAACACCTACCTTCTCTATAATATACTTAGTCTCATGATTAAGGATAACAGCACTTAATTGGCAACATATATTTATCTCCTCCAACTAATTCTCTAATTAATCAAACCCAAAAACCATCTAATCCAACAATTTCGCATTTATCCTGAAATTAATAATGCAAATTATATATTATTATCATTTGAAAGAAAAAAAAAGGAATGATTTAAGCAAAAAATATATATGGTGACAGATATACAGTAGTATAAATGTTGGTACAAAATGTTTGGCCAGACTTCACCAGAAACCATTAACTATGTTAATTAGCTCCAACAAACATCATTACACAAAAGGGTGTCCCATATTTATTTATTTCTATCACCACATTTATTTATATATACACATATACATTTACTTAAGTTATTAACAAAAACAAAAGTTGGTTCAGAGTTTGGATGAAAGACAAAATTAAAATATATATATGACACAATTTCCAGTAGCTCTAATATATATTACTTTACACCTACCTGAAGTTTACCTATATATTGTTAATTAATTAATTAGTTATAAATGTCACTTTTATTTTACCTAAATTATTATAATTTATGTATATATATAATCATCACAAAGAGAGTTGCCACAACTAGCCCACTTCTCTCAAATTAAACCTGTCTTACCAACTCACATCTAGAAGCAATTACTACTACCCCACCCCACCCCACCCCACCCCCTACCCCACCCCCCCCCCCCCTAAATGAGAGTCAAAATCTTGTAGATATATGTATATATAAATAACTCCCTATCAAAGTTTTTAAAAGGCCGGGCATTGATATATGCTCAATCACACCATCAATCCTATACACACAAAATAAAAGCACTTAAAATAAAAATACTATTTTGCAGGAAAAAAAAAAAAAAAAAAAAGTTTGAGCGCCTTTTAAATCTGAAAAATTGTTTTTTTTTTTTTTTTTTCCTTTTCTAAATTAAAAAAAGGAACAAGAAAATGGGAAGATCTCCTTGCTGTGAGAAAGCTCACACGAACAAAGGCGCGTGGACTAAAGAAGAAGACGATCGTTTGATCGCTTACATACGGGCCCACGGCGAGGGATGCTGGCGTTCGCTGCCGAAATCCGCCGGACTCCTCCGCTGCGGGAAGAGCTGCCGCCTCCGGTGGATCAACTATCTCAGGCCAGACCTCAAACGCGGCAACTTCACCGAAGAAGAAGACGAACTCATTATCAAACTCCACAGCCTTCTCGGCAACAAGTAAGCATGCATCCTACACACACACACACACATGTATATATACATATATATATATATATATATTAAGATGTTTGTTTATTGGGAAAATACAGGTGGTCCCTAATTGCCGGAAGGTTACCGGGAAGAACAGACAATGAGATAAAGAATTACTGGAATACCCATATCAGAAGAAAGCTTTTGAGCAGGGGTATTGACCCCACTACTCACCGACCAATCAATCATGATCCCGCTATTATTATTAATAATAATATTTCATTTTCCGGTACTGCAAGTTCCAAGGATGAAGATCGGAAAAATATGAGTGGCGGCGGCGGCGGCGGTGGTGGGTTGATCGTCGGGAAAGAAGAGAAAATGATCAGCAGCCCGGTTAATATTATTACAAAAGAACGGTGCCCGGATTTGAATCTTGAACTGAGAATCAGCCCACCCACTTATCAAGAACCGATTTTGATGATGATGAAATCAGACAGTGATGAAGATGTAAGTAGTACTGTGTGCTTCGCATGTAGTACTGTTCCACAGAAAAGCAAAGAGTGTGGGTGTGGTAATAGTGTTATTATTACTGGAAGTAGCAGTAATTCTGGGTATGATTTTCTTGGGTTGAAGACTGCTGTTTTGGACTATAGAAGCTTGGAGATGAAATGATCATCACCAATATTTTATTAAGTTTTTTTTTTTTTTTTTTTTTAAGTTTAATTAAGGTGTAAGAATTAAAGATTAATTCATAAAAATGTAGTGAATAGAGGTATAATTAATAATATTAATTACTATTTTAGTATTAGTTAGTTGAGATATTTTCTTGAATATTTGTAAAATTAATAGTTGAATATTTTTATTGCATGACATTATTTTTATTATAGTATCAATACATGCATCATAGTATATGACCAATTAATTATACACAATTTAATTTGGTCAGGGATTTTTTTTATTTTATGAATGATTTTTATTACAAATTTGTCAGAGGTTTTTGATAAATGATCATTCAAATTAATGTTTCATGAATTTTGTGGGGTGTTTTATTTATGTATTTGTATATATATATCCCAGACAAAGATGTGTACTTGTGGAGTTAACTACATTCTGGTACGTAGGAAGTTACATGCAAATGGTTAAAGTGGTCCATAAAATATTTATTAATTTCACCATGCATACAATACAATAAATTCTATTTTTTACATGCTGAAATTCTTGATTTTAATTTATTTTAAATTTTCTGTTATAGTATTTAAATAAAAGTATAGTTCAAAAAAGAAAATAATTTGGTGATTGCTATTTTCAAAAAGTTTCGTCTACTTGCAAAATCTCAACAGTCCAGGCTCACGAGTTTTGGCAACTCGTCCACTTGCCATATCTAATTATTTACCAAATTCTTTTTCCTTTTTATATATAGGATAAATTATACCTACACCCCTTAGGTATACTAAAATAATTTTAAGGTCCTTGTAGTATTGGTAATTACAACCACACTTCTGAAACAATTACCGGAGCCAAGATTTCATGCCCTTGGGACCGACATGCATTATATTAGTTTTCCGCGGGTCGTTTTTGCTACCATAGACGTATTTTATATATATCCAATGCACTATTCCGTTAGGGATTCTAACAATGTTTTAGGAGGTGATTGTAATTATCGATACTATAGGGACCTTAAAGTTATTTTAGCATGGTTTAGGGGTCTAGGTGTAATTTACCCTATATAAAAAATTAAAAAAATTAAGAAATAAATTTGTCCCATTAAAATTAAATGTTGCAACTCGATCTCTATCCTTATCTTTAGAGCTTTTTGGTATCTTTGATATGGATTGTCTGATGAATCATGTGAGATGTAGAATTTGAACTCCATTTTTCTCTTCACTACTTTTTTTTTTCTTTTTTTCTTTTTTTCCTTTTATCTAATATTAGATTATATTCCCTTTTTGATAAATAATTGTTATTTGTCATGTTGTTCAGCAGAAGATATGAATGAAGAACAACCAAACGGATAAGCTGTGAGAGGATGAGATGAAAAGAAGACGAAATAGTTAGGTAACCTATCTTTTCCAACACTATTATTAATATATTTACTAACACATACATTTATTTAATAATTATTATTTTTTATTTTTATAATCGGTAGAATGAAATTAAATAAAATAGTAATATAGTACATAAAATAATAAATGAAATAAACCCATTCATTATACCATCCTTCTACCAACTTTAGCTTACTATTTTTTTCTTTTTTAGCCGTGATCTACCAACCTAGCAATATTTATATATATTTATATATAATATACATATATTATTTGCCACTTGCTTATAATGTATTTATTTTCATTTACATATTAATATATGACTTTAAATCATATGATCTCATGTAAATGATAAATAATTAATCCAAGAAGAGCTCTAAATTATATTTATCAATGTGTTAAGCTTGGGGGGTTCATGTATTAACATACTATCTTTATACTAGAATAGATTTTTTTTATATACTTTAAAATTTTAATTTGGTATAGAATTCATTTATGGTGTACCTAAATCAATTATGGGATTAGGTCAAACCGTTTTTCGATAGTACTCATCTCAACCAGAGAGTATTTAAGTTTGCAATAATTTCCAAGTTTCACAAAGTTAATAAATGCACCTACTAAACTCAAAATTTGTGTACATTCATATGGATATATATATTCTTAAATAAAATTGAATTAATAATTACAACTCCAGAACAATTACTATTTAATAACTCTTAATTATATATATTTATTTATTTACCCACAATTTTTTTCAATAGTGTTAGGTAGAAAGATTAGAAGCTTCGGTGAGATATTTATTAAATTCCCAGTTTTTCAAGAAAATAAATTGTTTAATTAATAGGGATTAGGACTTACAAAGATCACTTATTGATCTCTCTACTAATTTTGTAATTAATTATTGATTCTGCCCCTTAATCTGGATTTTTTGGTTAATAATTTAGAGTCCAATTTCAACTAACCTCACATGCAAGCATCCTAGTGAGGGCCCTTATAGGTCCCATTAATTAATGGGTAAATTACAATTAAAAGTAAGATTAATTTACGAAAAAATCCCTCTTTTTTTTTCATAATTACATCCACCCTTTTTGTAATTTACAGATTTCTAACAATAATACCCTTTTGTAGGGGGTGTATGTAAGAAATTAACAAAATTTAGGGAGCTGGATGTAATTTCTCAAAAGAAAGGCACCACAAATTCCACTATTTTGCCTTGACCCCACGGCAACGAGCTTATAACTTTTGTTCATTAATCATCTTTGATTAAAATAAATAAATAAATAAACAAAAAAGTCAAGTCCAAGTCGATCTAAACATTTAAGAAAAAAAAAGGATCAGAATTGCAAATTCAGAAAATGTGAAGGACCTTATGAGTAATTAGTGAAACGTTGTTTCGCACACGCTATTAACTTATTTCGTTGTGGGCGGTAGTTGGCAGCCGCCCGACGTAGGCCTCAAATTGTCCGTTAGACTAGTGGGCCCCAACTATGCCCAGCCCAAACTCAACGCCTAATTACATATTGGGCCCACTTAATGTTGTCGCTCTCGTAATTTACCCCTCTTCTTTCCATAATTCTCATTTTAGCCCCCACTTTCCTTTTACTTTTGCTATAAACTACCTTACCTTTTCTTAAATTTACAATTTTCCTTTTTAGTTTTTACTTACTATAATACGTTGCAGAAAGACAACGTACAATTCGGTTTGTTGAATTTAATCAAAAATAATAATAATAAGAAAAGATGAAATGAAGAAACGAATCTAATTAAAAAATTATTTAATTATTGACGCTGATGTAATTACCCTTTTTTTGTCAAACACGTGTGTTTAGTGTTCACTTCACCATATAAGTTATAATATTTTACTACATGATTAGGCGAATATATTAATCATTATTTAAATCGTTACTAAAAAAATCTTTTGCATTTCACGTAATTAGTGTTGATAAAAGAAGAGTCGGCAAATATTTTACATATTATATAGTTGTGCCTGTTTTTCATATGCATTAATCAGCAAATTTACACAGCATTAATTTCCGTTAACAACCGCTAACCCACACAAAGTTTGACAGTGAAATAATGTGTCAAATTAGTCAAATTCTGTGTTAATTTAATATTTAATTGATGTGATCTATTGATTTTGTGAGTCATTTGCAGTAATGTGTGGTTATCTATTTATTATTTATTTTTCAGAGATATTCGATTTTGTCCATAAAAAAGTAGTGAAGATGAACGTCACTTCAGACGATCCTTTCACATATAAATTCGAACAAGGTCACATTATGTACATACTCAAGTAGATTATTATACACGAGAGTACTGGTTTACCAAATGCATTCATATAGATGGCTGCAAATTTCTTCACTTTAAGAAAAAAATTAAAATTTCATGGTAAAATAACTCAATGACTTTCTTTCTAAATCAATTCCTAATTATAGAAACCTAATTTATTAATTAAACTATAGTTTGTTAATTAAAGTATAGTTTAATAATTCTATTTTGGGTAAATTACAAACTCCTGAAAACTCCTGAGGTATGGTCTAATTACGTAACCCCCTCTTGTTAGGATAATTACAACCACCCCTCAACTATAAATCTTCTTACACGTTCACCCTTGTGGTTTCAAATTTAGTGGAATCTCCTAGATTAGATGTAATATTATCACTTTTGTACCATTTTATCCATTTGAGCTCCACATTTTGAAGTAAAATGATCATAAGATGTGTTTTTTGGCTTCTATATATCAGATTGTGGTGCATCATAAACTGTATTTTTACACAAAACGGGTACAAAGTCGAGTTCATTCCACGGAATCTAGATGATTATGTTGAAGCTGACACCATAAGGGTGTAGGTGTAAGAAGATCAATAATTGAGGGGAATAAATATAATTATCCAAACAAGAGGGATATTTTTGTAATTTGACCATACCTCATGGATGGTTGTAATTTACGGTTTTGGTATTGAAGCGTAAGATAGCAAAAGCAGGGAAGGTGGGAGAAGTGAACAAGTTTGGTGAGATATGAAGAAAGGTGGACCCCACAAGCCCATTAGTGGATAGAGTTTATTTACTAATAAAACCCATTAAGGGCCCAAAATGAAAATAATAGAGAGTAGAGCCCACCATCCCTAGTTTTGGTACTTGTCTCCTTTCCCCCGTGACCATCATTTATTGCCCACACTAACCTCTATACCAATGCAATATTTTTTCAGTCTATATTTACCATTTTATCCCTCCCAATTTTTATTACTACGAAATAAAATTGCACTATTTGTTTACACATTCGAAAACTACCCAATTTTGTTTATCCGGTGTTTGGTAAAAGGATTGAAAAGCACTGACAAATGCAGCAAGGTCAGGAAATGATCGGAAGAAATCGGGTCAATTATTGCAGATTTGTTATCTACTATATGAATCACACATTTAACCACCACATAAAATTATCCTTTATGGATCACACAAATCTTAGCCGAAACCAATTTTATTATATATAAAGTTATGACAAGAAAGAGAGTGAGAGATCGAAATCTGTGGAGACAACAGTAATCAAATTATTGCTCCAACAGTTAAATTGAACTACTCCCTTGTCCGTTGTGGGGTCGGTTATTAATTATCAGATTTCAATTTTTAGTTTGATATCCAGACAAACAAATACAACTTGCCATTAAATAATTTAAAAAAAAATAGAAAAAGAAAATAACATACTCTGTTAAATATTTTTTGCAGAAAAATAATCCAAGTTGAATCTTACTCTGTTAAATCCAATACTAAAAGAAGCCCAACACGAAATGAAATTATAGGGCCGAATTGATTAATCGCACTACCTTGACAGGCCCAGAAGCAGCAACACAATGTGCAGAATAATAATAATTTGAAACTAAGTTTCCTTAGTTGAAGGGGCTTTCTTAGCAGCCTCGGCAGCAGCTTTCTCTGCTTCTATCTCAGCAACAACGGCGTCGATTTCTGATTCTTCAAGTTGCTTCAGTCCGTGCTCTTTCGTCATTACACCTACTTCGATATTCTTTCCTCCACTCTCCACAACCTTCAATTATCATATTATATTTTACATGTTATCTATCACCCAACATTTAAAATAAGACGAGAAAACGAGAATGTAGTATAAAACCATCTACGTCAAAAACCATGTTCAAATGTTGCTTTTATAAACTTGGTCATCAATCACTGCAGACTTCAGTTAACCATATAAATCAGTATGCTAGAGATATATAGTTTTTCCCATTTTGATTGAAAATGCTTGCCTACGGAATTTACTAAATTTCTTAGACAAGGTCTGAGAAAGAAGATTACGTTTTAGGATCTAGACTTGTAAAATTGTGAGGCTTTGCAACTCTTCCTAATATCATGTTGCTTAATGAATCGAAAATAAATACCAAAAGATAACATCGACTTTAACTTATACGCTAAAGCTATTCCTCAGTTCTAACCCACCTTCAAATGGCAACACAAATTAAACATAGGCAACATTCAAGTACAAAAAGAACAAAGCCAAAACCAGATATTCATTCTCTTAGAAAGTTAAGAGAAGATGCACCAAATTCAACTCAACTACTTCAACTGAGAATTTTACTGTTTCAAGAACAAAAAAACAGTTGATCTCTAAAATGATTTCTGCTATCTACGTATTCCCCAAATAAAAACCCTGAGAAAGACCAAATCATGCTCGATAATAACTTCCAAATGTATATCACTGTCGCATAAATCTCAGTAAATGCTGTCAGTGTTCCATCCACTTGAAGGAACGAAAAGCATAGAAATTTCCGGAAAGACTTCCTCTGAAATCTTATATCTTGACACACGTACAGACACGATATAAGAGCAAAAGCAGACAGAAAATGACAGGCATCTAATAAATAAAAAAATGCATACAATAAGTGTAAGCAAATGGGCATTGAGCCACATGAACACGGATGATTTACCTCGAGCAAAGCACGAATCGCTAACTTGAGAGTTTCTTGGCCATGTGTTTCCTTGTAATTCTTCTCCAGAAACTCTCTGATAGAGTTCGAATTCCTCCCAGTCGCATTTGCTTTCCATGCTGAAAATGTGCCAGATGGATCTGTCTGATAAAGTGACGGAGTACCAGTATGTGGGTCAAACCCAATAATCAAGGTCGAAAGGCCAAAAGGTCTCACACCACCACTTTGTGTGTACTTCTGCTGAAGACCGGCAATGTAGCGAGTTATGTATTCAACTGTTACAGGATCCTCAATCGTAAGCTTGTGACTCTGGCATTCAATCCGTGCCTTGTTTATTAAGACACGTGCATCTGCTTTCAGCCCAGCGCAGGCCAAGGCAATGTGATTATCTAAATTAACAATCTTCCTTACCGATCTGAAAGACGCAATAAAACAAACATGGATGTTAAGTACCGTTTCTTGAACAATGCAAGTTTGAAATTGCAGGGATTACATTCAGAACATGTCAGTAATGCATAACAAATGGCTAAAATCGGACGATTTCAAAGTTCAATAGAATAGTTGACTAATGGATGACAAATAACAACGGAACTCTTTTCGCATACAACCGAGTCCTAAGAGGGATTCATAGATATTAGACCAAAGCTAATGAATATTGCAAGTCAACCAGAAAGCTTCATTGTCCATTGGTTTGTATATTCGATGTTTACATGTACCGACACATGACCTGAATCTCAAGTGCTTGATATGATCTAGAACTGTTAGTAATGGAAAACTGAAATTCACGTAACACAATCACCACGTTCTATTTTTTTCACCCATTTTGAAGAATAACTGAAGTATCAAGGTAAAGCCAATTTGTTCGTATCTACGCAACCAAGGGCGAATGCTTTGCTTAAAGTTCGATGACCAGAAACCAAAGTTCAAAAAAATCGCATATCAAATCTAATTTTACAATTGAATCCCAAAATATGAAATCATTTGCTCAATATACATAGAAGCTCAAGCTAGGGTTTAACAACAACAGAGCTACACACAGTTCCCGCTCTACAACCCCCACCCATGCCTAATAAGAACATCGTTGCAGCCTTCAATAAACATAAATAGTAAAAAAAATTGCCAAAAAGAAAATCAAAAGCAGAAATAATTCACACCCAATTCTCAATAATACATTACAGTAAACAAGTCGATGCATCAAACTAGCAAACCCCAAGCCTAAATAAAAAAAAAAAATCATTCATCTGAACAAAAATAAATTAGCATATGATACAAAATAACATTGTGCGATCTGCGAGAGAGAAGAACAGAAACCTCGAATCCTGAAGCTTAGGAGCGGACTTCTTCTCAACGGCGAGCACGATGGTATCGGTGCCGCGAACTCCGACGGCGGCGTTTCCTTTGCGTACGGCCTCGAGAGCGTACTCCACCTGGAATAAATGACCATCCGGCGAGAACACCGTAATTGCTCTGTCGTATCGGGCCATCTCTCTATCTTTCCTTTTACAGTGTTCAAATCAAAACGAAGTGTGGTTTCGATCTATCTATGAACTTATTTTCCTCTAATTTATCACTTTTCTTTTCCCTGTGAGGATTTGCAGAGTGAAATCGGGAAGACGAACAACAGAACTTGAACAACACGAAATGGGCGACACTGCCAAACAAATTGAACACATTTTTTTTTTTTTTTTTTTTTTTTTTATTATTATTCGATATAAATATTTAAATTATAGACTGGGCTGAAAAGGATAAAATATTAAATAAAAGCCCACAACTAAAGCCCGGTTACTATTGTTTTGATGGGCTTTGGCCCAAAGCAGCTGACCCTAGTCTTTGAATTACATTTTTCATGATAATAGAATATTTAATGATCTTATGTTCTAGATTTAAAATCATACAATTATTTATTGCGTAATATATTTCTCCAATAATTTTAAAAAATTGGAATTTGTTTTTGCATTGAGTAAAATCATTCATGTATGGTGGTTTTATCTATCCTACACCCGGTGAAGGTTACACCGGGTGATTTTTCACCGTTGATCTACACACATCAATGTGGGTGTGTGTGTGTTTGTGTGTATATTAATGGTAAAGATCTACCCGGTGTATTTCACCCGGTGTAGGATCTCAAAAGCCCATGTATGGTTATGTATCAATAAACATTTGGGAAAATACAGTTTGCACCCCTAAACTATGGAATATGTACCAAGGACCCCTGAACTACAAAACGAACCAAATTGGCCCCTCCATTTCTAATAATTGGAATGGTTAGTATTTCCATGGATAATATTTTCCCTCCTATTGGTTAGTTGATTAAAGGTTTATCTATTAATGGCAAATGAGTCAGCCCACCATTGCTGGAAAAAAAGGAAATAAATAGCCAATATAGTCATTGTGCCTACCAAACCCGAAAACCCTTGACGACGAGACTCCACTTATTATCGACAGCAATTTCACAGATGACTACCACGAAAAGTCGAAAACGACACAAGCCGAATACAATCTCCCACCAACAATGGCCTGCATTTTATGTCACTTCCCACAAAGTGAAGTGCACAATGTGTTGCACGGTTATGCTACTTTTAAATGTAAAAAAATCGAAAATATCAAGATCTAACTGCAGTTAACATTTCAATAACCTAATACCTAGTACTTATTACCACCATGTTGAAAAAAGTTGAGAAATCGACGTATGTTCAAACAGTTTCATGCTGTTCTACTTACCTTATATAATGGTTTTCGTGCAACACACAGCAGCAAACCGCACATACGTTGACTTTGTCTACTTGCGTTGACTCCCGTCTTATAGCCACAAAGAATCCCATAATCTTGCTCCTATAAAAAACCGTCGTTTCCCCTTTTCAAGCAAGTATCCATTATTTCTTCCGATTTACCTCTTATAGTATCTCTCGATAGAGAATATTCCAAGCAGAGAAAACACTGAAATCATGTTACCAAGAAGCCGCACACTCCCTGCAAGAATCTACAACGGCGTTGTAATAAAATAAAAAAATCACATCCTTGCATGTTAAAAAGACTTCTCTTTTTTTTTTTTTTTCTATATTAATCGAACTTATTGCATGTTTTTTTTTTTCAACTTTGTGATATTCTAGGTCGAAGAAAGGCAAGACGTAAGGCATTACCTTCAAGTAGAAACCCAACCCAAACCGCAAGAAACGGAGAGCAGAGCAATAAACCTTCAAGAGAACTACTCCAAATGCTTCGACGATGACGGACGCCTTAAAAGAACAGGTTATAAAAACAAATTCATTACATAAACAAGTACAACCTCGTACAAGATATTCTACACATAAAACGATATATATTTATTGCATACAGTTATGAAAAAATGCAGGGACTTTGTGGACTGCGACATCGCATATTATCACAGCTGTGATCGGGTCCGGTGTGCTGTCTTTGGCATGGGCCGTTGGGCAACTGGGCTGGGTTGCGGGTCCCATTGTAATGATTCTCTTCGCTTTCGTTAATCTCTACACTTCGGATCTTCTATCCAAGTGTTACAGATCCGGCGACCCCGTCGTTGGACAGAGGAATTACACGTATATGGATGCTGTCAAAGCTAATCTAGGTTACATATCTTCTTAATCTTGATTCTTGAATTCTAAAGCCTCTGTTTTCGGGTATTGTGGTTTATAAGCTAATTTTGTGTGGCGTTTGCGTAAATTTTGGGATGCAGGTGGGGTGAAGGTTAAGATTTGTGGGCTGATTCAGTACATCAATCTCTTCGGCGTGGCTATTGGCTACACAATCGCTGCCTCAGTCAGCATGCTGTAAGTAATTACGACTGCATTCATCAAAAAAAAAAGAAAAAAAAAACGGACACGAATTACCAATAATCAAGAATCGGTCTTTCTCTCCGCCCATTGAAGTTTTTCTACTCGTTTTCTTGTTTAGAGCGATAAAAAGATCGAATTGTTTCCACAAGACACACAAGAAGAGCAGATGCCACATGTCGAGCAACGGGTACATGATAACATTCGGAATCATAGAAATATTATTCTCGCAAATACCAGATTTCGACCAAGTATGGTGGCTATCCATAGTTGCAGCAATTATGTCATTCACGTACTCTACTATAGGTCTCGCTCTCGGTATTGTCCAAGTTGCAGGTAAAGATAACAACACCCGACATTTTCGTATTTACCAAGAAATCATTTTTTTTTAAAAGAAAAACTACTTAAATGCTTAAAACCCTTATTTAATTTGCTAGAAAATAAAAGCATAAAGGGAAGCCTTACTGGAATAACCATCGGGACGATAACGCATGCCGGAACGGTTACACCTACTCAGAAAATGTGGAGAAGCTTACAAGCTCTAGGAGCAATCGCCTTTGCGTATTCTTACTCGATAATACTCATCGAAATCCAGGTTACCTATTTAGTAACACAAATTCTAATTTCTTACAGCAACGATTAGTTTCTAATTTTTTTTTTAATTATTTTAAGGATACAATAAAATCTCCACCTGCGGAACATAAAACGATGAAGAAAGCAACTTCAATTAGCATTGCAGTCACAACGATATTCTACCTTCTATGTGGATGCATGGGCTATGCTGCTTTTGGAGACCAAGCACCTGGAAATCTTCTTACAGGGTTCGGATTTTTCGATCCATATTGGCTACTCGATATAGCCAATGTCAGTATCGTCGTACATCTCGTCGGTGCCTACCAGGTAAAAAAAAAAAAATAATAATCCCCATCAATTTCACCAAATGAAATTAAAAAAATTAATAAATAAATTTTCAGGTGTATTGCCAGCCACTGTTTGCATTTGTTGAAAAATGGAGCGCAGCGAAATGGAGCAGAAGCAATTTCGTGACAGCAGAATACGATATACCTGTCCCGTTTTTTGGTGTTTACCAGCTTAACTTTTTCCGTGTTGTGTGGAGAACGTGCTTTGTTGTACTGACAACTCTCATAGCTATGCTTATGCCGTTTTTCAACGATGTGGTCGGAATTCTTGGTGCATTAGGGTTTTGGCCGCTTACCGTGTATTTTCCGGTGGAGATGTACATAGCCAAAAACAAGATCGGAAAATGGACGAGTCGTTGGATTGGTCTTCAAATGCTTAGTATGGCTTGTCTTCTTGTTTCGGTGGCGGCAGCTGTCGGCTCTGTGGCGGGCGTGGTTCTTGATCTTCAGACCTATAAACCCTTCAAGACCAGCTATTGAGGCAAACACAAAACCGAATAAATTCTATGTTTTTTCAATTTCCAATTGCGCAACGATGCTCGAATCATATTGTATTACTACAACATCGGAATCAAAACGAAATCGAACTGCTTGAATAAATAAAACCAGTCGGCATGTACCAAGTGTTACATAATAGTTGTCGCGTTGCGTTGACAAAAAAGCGAAAGAAGGAATGAGGGAACTATAAATTACATAAAAAAAACATAAAATATTTGACATAGTTGACCACAAAGACACAACAAATCCGGCGATTATTTCGATTTTGACTTCAATTTAGCAGCATTGGCTTGAACAGCGGCCTTAGCTAGAGTAGTCGGTTTAAGAGCACCTTTTGGATTGAGAGCCTTTCGTATCTTAAACACAGCCCAAGCTGTGCCTATAGCATGCCCTGCAGCACCCAGCCCATCGTGTGTCACCTTTCCTGCGTCTTCTCCATATCTGTCACACGAGATAAATATACATAACTAAATTAAGAATTTATTAACAGAAATTAACATATGTTCGAAAAAAGTACAAAAAAAAAAGGGGAATACCTCTGTGAGACGAGCCCAGTCGTGACAACCGAAGTAGTGGACATGACATTCTTTCCGGCTACTTCAACAGCATCGAAAACCCTATCTGCAATTACAATTCCAAATAATAACCGTGTTATTGACAAGCCCAAATTGATATTCTTTTTTTTTTTTCTTTTGAATTATAGAAAAATCAATCATCAAATGTACGTACTAAATCCATCTAACGAAGCAAGAACAATTTCACCGGGAAGAAGGCTGAAGAATTTCTGCCCCACTTTAGAGTTTGCAACCGAACTTGTGAAGAAACCAGACACCTTTACAACCCCGGATAATATCCCGGCCGCAACTTTCTCCGACATTTTCGTCATTTGCTTAACCCTACGGTAATAGCAACAATTAAAAATAAAACATTAAAATATTTTCAAGAACAAAAAAGATGTAATAACTTCCCACAGATTTGAACAGACTCAAAAGGCATATCTAAATGACTAAATCAGTTAGTGCATCAAAATACAGCTAAGCATAATGAAAACCCGACGAACATTTATCGTTTCTGATTATTAGTCAATGCTGCAATAGGGTAAACACATAATTTTAATCTTCACAAAAACATTAGCAATGTACTTACGTAAACAAATTATATCGATGATCAACAATCAAATGCTTGGAAAAAGCTAATAACAATACCTTTTCACCCTCGTTAAAGTCTCGGGACTGATATCCGAAGTGTAACCTTTTCCGACTCTCTTCTTCAAGAACTCATCACCCCATTTAAGCCTATCAACAGTGAGGTCACCACACCACAAAATCCCTCGAATCACCTGCCCCGAACCGGCGGCAATCAACCTCGCAACGCTCCCACTGTAATCCTCCACGTTCGGAGCGATGGTGGTCCAGTAAGCGGCGGCACTGTTCTCCACCTCCTCTTTCTTATTCTTCATCTCAGCCGGAGAAACCTCCTTAGCCACCGACCCCCACCACCCTTGCTCCACCGCCGCCGCCGCCTTCTCAACCCTAAACGCACTGAACTTCTCCAGCACCGAATCTAGTTTCCTCAGCAAACCCTCTTGCCCCTTGGAAGCAATCGTCAGGCCGTAGTTCAAAATAGCGTCGCCGTTAATTTCGCCGTGTTCGGATGGAACCCTGAGGCTGAAAAAGTAATGGGAATCGTCAAGTTTGACGGCGGCCTCGTCTTTAGCTAACGGCCACTGGATCTCTTCCCCAACTCGAGCTAGGGCAGCGACAACGTTGTCGCCCTGTTTCAACTGAACAACGGAGAAATCTCCGCTTGCCAGCTCGATACTCCGTTTTTTATCGATTAAATGAACGATCGCACCTGGGATCGTGATGACAACTTCCTCGGATGACTCGAAGGTAGAACTTCCTCCCTGATTCATAGCGCGGGTTTGGTCTTCTTCTTCGGTTTCTGGGAAGAGGTTTTCGGCTAAGGAATTCATTTCAATAGTAGGGTATAAGGAAGAAGAAGAAGGGTTTCTGGTGGGGTTCGAGATAAATGGAGAACTGGATTCAGGGTTTGTTAGGATAACTTCTGGGTACATAGATTTGCGGGTTTTGGGATTTTCTGAAGACATGATTTTGATTTAGCTTTTTGAACAATTTTGATTTTAGGGGATTTGATCGAGATTTGAGGGTTTTTATTAGCAGGTAATCTTAGTACACAAGAAAATGGAATGAAAGGAGGAAGAAAGTTGACGGCGTAAATATCTTCCGCCACGAAGCAAGAGGAGGAGAAGCCGCGTAGATGCAGTGGCTTCGCTGTCACCGTCAAACTTCTAAACTAACTGCTAAACTGTCGACTAGATTGTTTCTTTCTCTGAGAAGTGAGAACCATGTCTTAATTTTCTTTTTCTTTTTTTTCTTTTCTTTTTTAAAATTCCAGGCCCAACGGTCAGCCCGGTAATATAACACAGATATAAATCTTCAATTATTTTCTTAATGTGGCCCAAACCTAACTCAAGCCCTAATATTACTAGTCTATTCAACACACCCACAAGCCCATAATATAATTATGTTAATTATCCTACTATTAATCCATATTCAGATCAAAAGGGTGAAAATTAAAACCTAGTAAGTCACAAGGATTCGAGTGGGCCGAGAGCTCGCTCAGTGAGCCGAAAGCCCACCTACCAAAGGATCGCGGAGTCGAGCATCACATCAGCGAACTGAGAGCCAAGACCATTGACCTTGACGAAGTGTTCTTGATACGTTTAAAATGAAGAAGGGGACGAGGTAGGTGGCGAGCAGACTTCAAGATCGTCATAAGACTCAATCTAAGAATTTTCTCCATAAATAGATTATGTGATTGAAAGATCCCACGTGACAATTATATAATTAGGGTTAAAGTTTTTTTTTTACCACAATTACAATTAATAGTACACTCTCTTCTAAACACTCTCATATCTTACATATTTTCCATCCGCCCAATTACTCATCGTCTCCGGCAAAAGACCGGTGTTCGGTGGACATTTCCGGCGATCAAAGGAGTAGAACTCGTAAAAAAAGGTCTAGAAGATATAGATTATATACAATCAATATTATTATTTGTAGTATTAGGTTGAAATGCTTTTCCAACTCAAACTCATGAATAGGAATTGCTTTTAAGTAGGTAGGATTATGTCGAGTGCAAGATCTGACCTAATCACATCACACTATTTTGGGTCCAATCCAGACACTTGGATTTAATCCTTTTCATTCATATCTTATCTTCTCAATAAATCATCACTGTATTTCAATTTAATAAAGTTGCAAATTATTGCATTTTTTTTCATTTATTTTTTAATAATTTAGTAGATGCATTGTTGTGTATGATCAAGGCACTATATAATATTAGTTTATGGTAATCATTTCTCAGTCAAACTGGTTACTTTGCTAATTGTATTTACTCATTAATCTCCCTTTGCTGCTTCCTTAAAGATAGGCATGCATTCCTTTAGTAATGATTTTGTACCACATGTTTAATCACAAGGCATCATAGGAAAGTCACATGTTATAAAGAATGTTGTAATGAAAAGAATCTTGATCCGAGGATTATCAATAACAATTAATTAGAAAATATATTATCATCAATTACTCAAAGTACTCTACTTTCTTGTTGTCCCCTTCATGTAAGATTTTGCAGTAAAACAGCAAACATAGGATATGGCAAACTGCAAGAACTACTACACTATTCTTGCACTTGTAAAGATGATCACATACAATTTCTCATCTATACATACATTATACATCAACACACATTAAAAAGCAAAAAATACTAGAAAATAACACACTATAATGCATTTTCCCCTGTCACCCCATCACACCTTTCAAGAAGATGTGTTAGAAACACCATTTGCAATCCAATCCAATCCCAATTGGATTTTTTCCAACCTAGTTTCAAGATTAGAACCCATTTTCTACAACGGATCTATTTGAGTGACCACAATGGGGCTTCGAACCACATGCTTCCCATCGACCCATGAAATCGACCCAAAAACCGCACCCGAATCATCCAACACGAGATTCTTACTATCGATAGTTACAGTCACGTAGTAACCCAATCTCCTCGAACTCTCCGAAAAAACCAGCTTCTCTGGTTTCACGCTAACCTCAACCCCCTTCGGCGGGTCAACCTTAACCGTATACACATCATTCGACTCGCCCACATTAGTCACCATTCTATAAAAGGTCTTGCTAGAAACCCCATCCGACCCACTCGGAAACAAAGCTGCAATCGACGGGTAGTTAAAATTCTCCGACAACGGCTTCCTCGCCGGACAATTCACCGGCGACCGTGTGATCACTTGAATTGTCTTGGGTCCGTACTCAATCGCACACAAGAAATTAACGTAATCATTGTTGGTCAAGTCATAAACCAAACCCGGATCCATTGCTAAATCAAGATTCAAATGACCCGACCCGAAATCATACGGGTTGGCGGGTTTTTTACTGGATTCGTCCAGCATCGGGTTAAAAGAGTTGTCGAGTAAGTTTGCAGTGGTCATCATTGCTGATCTTATAGCGGCGGGGCTCCAATCAGGATGGGCGGATTTGAGCAAGGCAGCTGCACCGCTTACATGAGGGCAAGCCATTGAAGTGCCGGATAAGATATTGAATTCTGATTTACGGGTATCCGAATCAAGACCCGTTGGACCGATTGCTTCTGTCCAAGCAGCCAAGATGTTGACTCCGGGTGCAATCAAATCGGGTTTGAGGATCTCCGGGTTTAACCCGTTTGGACCTCGGGCGGAGAACGAAGCAACCACCGGAGCGGGTTTGATTCCTATCACAGTGCCCTGGAAATTGATTGTTGCAGTTGCTTTAGGATTTGAGGATAAGTAGGCCTTGATTTCATCTCCTTCGTTAGAGCCCACTGCACAAGCTGGGATCAAGTGGGCATCTCCGACGAGACCCTCTCCGTTGGAAGCTCCATTGGCGAGGATCATTCCTACGCCGCCAGCCTTTTTGACGACCAATCCCTTTGCAACACGTGGGCTGCTACCGCGATCACAGATGACAATTTTGCCCTTCACCAGGTTAGGGTCGAGTGAGTTTTCCATACAAAGGGAAGCAGAAAGTATCCCTGATTTGCCGGGGTAGATTAGTGGATACATTTTACCGTTCAGTGGTTCACCGGAGTACAAGGATACGCCGGAGAATTTTCTTCCGTCGCTGAGAATAACGTCCGCCGGGAAGTTCCGATCGATTGTGCCGGCGCCGACAGTGGTGAGCCAGGGGGCGAGGTTAGTGACTGACATACCGTTAGGCCCGTCGTTTCCAGCTGAAGAGGAAACGAAAACCCCCCTCGAAACGGCGCCGTACGCACCGATTGCAATTGGATCGAGATAATACGGGGAGGAAATGCCTTCGCCACCGCCGATGGAAATCGAAATTACATCGACACCGTCGTTCACGGCGGCGTCGAACGCCGCCAGAATGTCGGAATCGAAGCAGCCCGCGCTCCTCCAGCACACCTTGTAAACCGCCAGGCGCGCTTTCGGCGCCACGCCTTTCGCGATTCCGGAAGCGTAACCCTCCATGCTCGACTTGAAAGCGTGTCTCCCGGCGGCGGTGGAGGCCGTGTGGGTCCCGTGGCCGTCGGCATCTCTCGGCGATTTGAACTCAACCGTGTCGTTGATACCACCAACAATTCCCCCAAATCCAGAAGCCGCCTCGTGCCCTTTCGAGAAAAACCTAGCCCCGACGATTTTTCTGTTACAATTCTTCGAACTGAACTTCACGCCTACTTCACATACTCCTCTCCACCGTTTCGGAACGGGGCCGAGATTCAGATCGGAGAAACTCCGTCGCTCCGGCCAAATCCCCGTATCAAAAATTCCAATTATAACATCAGAACCGTAATCAGACTCCGACCAGAGGCCGCGCTGATTCCTCAGACCCAGGAACTGCGGCGAACGAGTGGTGTGGAGCTCACGGCGGCGGTCCTCGAATGCGGCGAG
Source organism: Erythranthe guttata (assembly GCF_056151865.1). Classification (NCBI taxonomy): domain Eukaryota; kingdom Viridiplantae; phylum Streptophyta; class Magnoliopsida; order Lamiales; family Phrymaceae; genus Erythranthe; species Erythranthe guttata. Next base: position 453,226 of record NC_142534.1, read on the forward strand.
GACTGATGGGTGCTTGAGAACCGACGCAGCTTGGAATGGCGTCAACACGGCGGAAAATCCGTGGAAAACGGTGTCGTATACGTGGAGGATGGCGGTGGGTTCCGTGAACTCAGCGGTGTACCAATGGAAATGGGTAGGGAACACCGACGGCTTGGATTCGCTGTCAACTCTGACGATGTAAGTTTTAGCCGTTCGATCATCAGCAAAAACATGGCCAACCAGTACAGGTATCAAGAGGAACAAGTGAAGATAGAGAGAAGGCATGGTTTTTTAGAGAGAGAAAGAGAGTGTGGAGTTTGAATTGGTGAAGATGTAGAGAGTGAAGTGAAGATAGAATGAATGATATAAGAGGGAATTATTGTTTTTATTATTTTAATTAATCTTGTTTATAGCCGTTAATTATTCAGAGGGACTATTTTTAATTTGTCGATGATTGACCCATTGACTGATGAGTCAGCAAATATATTGCTGCGAACGAAGCGCCAAATATTTATTTATTTACTTTTTGTTTTCTTTTATTCTTTCTTTTTTCTATATGTCTAACCTTAAATCTAGTAAGAGAAATAATAAAAAATAATCATCATTTTTATTGGAGATATTAATATTAAATGGTATATTTCACTAATAACTTAAGCTTTTGGTTGAAATGGTCATTCAACATGGTATCAGAGTCAGGCCAAATGAAAGGTTCTGAGTTCGAATTTCACAGCCACTCATTTAAAAATATAAATATTTCAAGTGCAATGCGTCAAATGTAATTTACCACCACTTGAGGGGGCGTATTGGAGATAGAAAATGGGATGTAATTAAAATTGTTTTTTATTTTTTATTTTTTTTAATTTTAATAAGTAGAGAGTAAAATTAAAAAGTAAATGGGCTTGCTTGTCTTAAATAAAGAGAAATACAGCCTTGAAAGAGGTGTAAAGGGTAAAGAAATTTTGTCTTGAGAAAAATAAAGCGTGGTCTATTCTATTAGCGAGATTTGCTTTATCACAAATTTAACAATGGCCCATGATACTAAAAAAAATTAATTTTGTTTTAAATTAAAAAAAAAAAAAAAAAAACAAAGAACACAGAAACAAGCTTATGTTCTTTTCTTAAATTTGTATGTAAATATTTTTGTTTTGATTATTTTATTATTATTGAACTAAATGAAACAGAGGTATACCTAAACGCCAATAATTGTACAACATTTGTTTCCTTTAAAAACTTTAATTTAATCCGGCACCGACGAGATGCCCTGATAGTAATAATAAAGCAATTATAATTTATATCCTTCTTAAATGCTCAGGTGGTTGCATTTATTTTTGTAGTACCTTGGTTGTACTAATGTTTTCCGAATTTAATTAAAAAAAATTATGATTTATATATATTATGTGAATGATTTAATTAAAATTAAAATTAAACTTGGTTTTATTAATCGAATTGAATTGTACATATTTCCGGCATTTTTATGTGGACGGCAATAAAATTGGGCCCATTACAATTTCAGCCCATCTTTTCATTTGAGGTCCCAACCCTAATTCCCTATCAGCTTCTACTTGGGCCCATAAATTACTTATAATGGACTATTTTTCTTTTTCTTTTTCTTTAAATAATAATTATAATAAATAATTAAACAAAAATAAAAAAATTAAGAACTATTTTGCTTTATTGTTAAATATTGCTAATCAGATGATAAGGACATCACAAAGTATATTATTACAAATTAGAGGACAGATTACAGTAACACAGTTACCACCACCACTTAGAAAAAAGGGTTTTAGTGAAAAGACTAAAAAAGAAAATTAAAATTAAAGCATTTATAAAGTGGAGTTAATTATTGAATTAAAAACAAAAAAAGGTGATTAGATATCATGACGTGATCTGATTAATTAACCCTAATCATATCAGATTAATCCCAATTAATTACTTGACTCTGTCCTTAATGACATCAAATCCCATTTCAGTTGGATCAGTAGCTTGAACTTCATAGTGAATGCCATCTAATGCTCTTCTTAATCCATATTTTGAGGTTGCATACAGCATTTTTGCCCTAATTCTTGATCCACTTGGTGCCCTGCAAATAATATCATTCATCAATAATATTTAATCATTTTTATTATCATATAATTTTACTCGTTTCTTACATACAATATTTGTCGTTTTGGGTTGTGAGGCGCGTATATTAAAAAGAATGTAAAATTACCATAATACCCTTACCATTACATGTCTCCGAGTCTTAATTAACTTGTAAAGTTGAGAGTGATAAAAGGTAAAATTGAATAAAGTAATTTTAAAAACATAATTAAAGCGACAAATAATTTTAATAAAGTAAAAAACACCAGAAGAGAAAAAGGTAAATCAATTAATAAAAGAAATTAGTAGTGATTAAAATAGATAAATAGGAATTAATAAAAGGACGGACCATGCAATGAAAAAGATCTTGCTCTTTCGGCAGTTGTCAACGGTGAGGAAGTCAAAGTCAAAGAGGGCGTAGCGGCAGTCGTCGTGAGGCAGCGCCGCCGTGAGATCATCGTAGCCTTCAGCTGGGCCGCCGACTTTGTCCACCGTGAGAAGCTTAGATGACTCGTCGATCTTGAAAACTATGTAGCGGTGCACCTTATTCCACTTCATCTCCATGAACGACTTCTTGCATTCCTCTGTCAAACACATTCCTGTTATCGCCTACACACACACACACACACACACACAAAACCCTAATCATTAATTTCTCAAACAAAATACATATAAGTTAAAAACATGGAAATCACGAATTAATCAAAATCAATTATTTGTGTGTGTGCGAGAGAGAGAGAGAGAGAGAGAAAATTGAGATGATGGTGAAATAAATTAGTGTAATACCATCTTGAAAGCCATTGCCATGGGGGTCAATTTTTGTTTTTTTATTTCTTAGGTAAGCTTTTTTCTTTATGTAATAATTAAGATAGGATGGATGGATGGTGTATATATAGGATTTGGTAAGTGAAATTGCCATTAATATTGTCCTATTTTTACGAGTCTAACCATGTTAGAAATGACGTGTGTGTGGACATAATGGATAATGGACCATATTTACTGAATTATCCTCATTATTTGTGCAGTTTATATCAATTTAAATAAGGGTTTCTTATTATTGTTAAAAAGAAAAATTAAAAAATCAGAAATTGGGTGTGCTTACTTTTAGCCTCATATAATCATATTCATTTTTTGCTATTATTATTAGTGGAATTCATATACATAAATCAAAAATCAGTTGAACGAATCTGATTATGCAAAAAACTGATTAGGAATTAATTCATTTTCTACATTATTTAGAACATACATATATATAAATAATATAATCAGAATAAAATGTGATTTAGGGAGTCCGAATCAGAATATATTGTATTGGATGAAGCACTTGAAATCTCATGATCATCTCTTCGATCTGCTCAAATTTATTTACTTGTCTTGGCGTAGAAGCAAAATTTCATAGAAAACGACTCCTCTATCCACATGCATTTTTACATTTCTTAATTTCACTTCCCAATTTTTTTTCGAGTTTTCCCATAAAAATATCCCATGGAATGTGTGTTATTTTTTTTTTTTTTTTTTTTTCCTTTTATCAAATATATAGTACTACTATTATTGGATGCAACCAATCCACGCAAGATGTGATTGATATATAAGAGAATCAAGAAAATATACATACTTTACAAACACTAAAGTCTAACAATGTCAATCAATATCCAATCTGAACTAAATTAATTAAAAAATAATGGACACATTAATCCTTTAATATATGTAAATTATATCTAAAAATAGTGAAATAAGTAAGTGTTTTTTTTTTTTTGGTTCTCTTAGAATCAATTTGGAGCATAGCATACATAATTAATGAAAGTATTAATATTTCTATAAATTGGATCATGTAAAGAACATCTTTTATCATTTAATTTATATTTATATTTATATATAATTTTTTTTTATTAAAATTTTAGATCTTAATAGTATAATTTTACATGTAAAAGAAGAGCATGTGCTATACCAGCTGCACATTATCAACTTCTTTCTTATGGAAGTACTCTAATTTGTGGTCTATCTTAATCCTTAGTGGAGACAAGCTGCTAAATGCCACATCAGCACCTACATACTTTATGGAAAATACCTCGTATACAAAAATCAAAATTGCTGTGCTGGAATCGGTATGGTTCCTGTAATAATATTTTAACAATTGTTTAGCTACTAAAGATTTATATTAGCTTTTTAGGTACATACTATAGTATCTTGTTCAATAAATTTAGCCTTTAATAAATTAATGAACTTAACTTGGGATACTATTATAAATATATTAAATATTATAAATAGATTAAATAGCAGTGATCAAAAGCTGCAAAAATAATTTATTTTATTCAACAAAACTCAGTACAAAAATGAAAAAAAGAATCTCAGATATGCACAAACCTGGGTTCTGGCAAGAAGAGAGAAGTAAAAACTTACAGATAATAATACACAACACAGATGAAACTGAGATTTATTACATTATTAAACAAGAAGTGGAGTTCTTGCAGCAAAACCTGCTCTGTAATTATGACTTCTACTGATTGGAAGGTGAACATAAACTTCATGCACATCTTGTTTATAAACCTCTCCCCTGTCTCTATCTATCGCATAACACACGTACACCGTCTCTATAACATTGTCCAATACGTGAACGAAGTATCCCAAAATCACTATCAGCAAAACCCACGCCATTACTGCCACAAAATACGCATCGTCGCCGAGATGAACCACCGCTTTTAGAACAACGCATACCTGCATATTACGGAGACAGAAACTTAACTAGAAAAAATCGATATATAGGTAAATAAAAAGCAATAAAAGAAACGGATAGCACATACCCTCCATATTTTCGATTAAAATCCGGCCCATATTTTCATTTTTTTTTTTATCGTGGACTTGAAACGTAAATCACAATTTCCAAAGAAGGCGCAACTCTAATCAGAATTACCAAACAAGGCCTAATAATGTATATAAAACTTACCAGTACAGCATAAATAGCTGATAACACGAGCACAATTCCAGCGAGTATACGAGTGGAAACAGTCTCCACAAATACAGCCGATAGAAGGTTCCGTTTGAGAAGTTCGTAAGTCATCCTTGCAGCACTGCAGTATGCTTCGCCAGTTATTGCAGCAAAGTTTATCGTAAACTTGTTCAGAAAGTCAACTGTTGTTAATAGAGCACTCGCACAGCACCGCAGAACGAGGTTCACAATTCCGGAAGCATCTTCTTGTCTCGCATTATCGACCACAGAGCGTATTACACGCACAATAAATATAAGCAATCCGGAGAAACATATTGTGCCAGAGGAGGGGCCAAATGCATTTCTGTAAAAACAAATAAGGAGCAAATAAATCATAACTGAAAAATAATAACGCAAATCCAAATTGGACGATCGAAGGGGCGATACTAACTAAAGATCATCCTACAAAGTACTGAGTAATAATTACTTTAGTGGCAAAAAAGGAAATTATCCGATAAGAAATCTGACAGAGATATCTAGTTCTTCAAATCTATCCTAACCAAAATCATATAATCGACACTCTCAAGATTGGCCAGCCTCAAGAAACAAATAACCGGCGAGTGCAAGATTAAATAATGTTAGCATGGCATACATAGATTAAATAATTAACACATGGCGATAAAAAACAACCTCAACGAACTTCGTATTCCATGCTTGGGCGCTGAGTCATCGTCCTTCGAGAAATACCACTGCGCAATAGTTCCACTGATCACGTAAACCTGAGCTTCCACCATAGCAGCAGCAGACCAAAGCATCGTCAAAATCGCTAGAGTGTAATAAGCAGGCACCCAACTATCCTGTTTCCAAACACAAAAAAACTCCCCATTCTCTTCTCTCGGCACAATCTTTCCGTTCCGATTCGAAAATATCAAGAACACGACAATCGGCACATAGTACACAAACAACCCCACAATCAGAGCCGGAAGAACTCCAAACAACCCTAAGTTTTTCGACAGTGCATTAGAAGCTACCCCGACAATTCGCACAGTCAACTCAATTCTATGCCAGTTCATTATAAAAATCCACACAACTAATCCGATTAGCAAGAACACGAAAATGAGGACGACGATTCGGTACGCTAAAGGGAAGGCGGCGCTGCAGCGGGAGCTGACGGTGCACGCGACGAACCAGTAGACGTTGATCGAGATTGGGATTATGACGAAGAATGGAAGGGAAGCGTAGACTATCTGCTTGGTGTAGTGTTTGAGCAACAAAAGCACGAATAAGGCGAAGGGCCCGCTCGTAATTAGAGTGATTACGAGTGTCCATATCATGCTCTTCAACAGGCCGGAGTTTCTCGATTGCAGCGAATCGAGATCGATGAAATTAATTAAGAAACTGTCGGCCGGAATTTGTACATCTGTGAGAAAAGTGCAGGAGGAAGAGGTGGTGTTGTAAATGAAGGATGAAATTTGGGAGCGGTGAGGGTTTTTGTGGACGGAGGCGAAGATTCCGAGGCCGAAGGTGGAGAGGACGAGGAGAGAGAAGAGGAGGAGGAACGGTAAATCTTTGATTGAGCGAGGGCCGTGATTGTAGGAGATCTGGAGGAATTGTGATTGGTCTTCGTCGGCGCCGGAGGGGGAAGCTAAGGGTGGGTCGAGTACTGTTGGGTATGGTCTGAGGAGGGGTTGTGCCGCCGCGGCGGCGGCGGTGGGCTCGTGGAGTGTGGAGGCTAGCTTGTTGGGGTCGTCGGCGGTGTTGTCCATTGGCGGTGGCGTAGGTGGTGAGGGGTCGCGGTTGTTTTAGAGTGGTCGGAGAAGGTGGTGGTGGGATTGACTATGTGAGCTGGAAATTGTGGATCATGATTTCGTGGTCGGCTCCATTAATTTTCTTTTTACTCAGAAAATACTGGAATAATGCCAATTATTCAGAAAATTAAAAATTAAAAAAAAAAAATCAAGTAAATCCGAAATGTTTTTTTTTAATCTTGTAATTAGTTTTGGAAAAGAAATTGATTTTTTTTTATACATGTATATCAATTTATTGAAGAATGTTTGTGGTAGACAATTGATTAATTAAATTAAAATGCGCACTAATCAACCGTAATTTAACATAAAGCTCCCCACAAAATTTAAATTAGTAATTTACAGAAGAAATTAAGAAAATTAAGGAGCATGGGGTGAAGATACACACAAAAGGCTTCTTAATAATGAATGGTTTCATACAACATTCAAACATTTAAAAAAATAATAAATAATAAAATAAAATTATCTTCTCTTCATTTACTTCAAAAAGAAATTCCAGGATTTAAAATTAGTTACTTTTCAACCCTTAAAAAACTGCACTTACATTACTAACACCAAATCAGTTAAAACATGGAAAACCTGTTTCTTCTATAGTCACGTTACTGAGATTCGATTGTCTTCTTCCCACTTGCTCTTAGGTATCTCACCGGAATCGGAAATGATCACCTTCTTCCGAGGTTTCCCACTGTAAGTTCCTGCACTACCTTCAATCGCATACACAGTGTCCATTCCATCTATCACTTTACCGAAAACAACATGTTCACCATCCAACCTGCCCCCGTTTCCAAACAAACGTGAAGAAATTTCAGTGCTAGACTTCACAAGCAAAACTTTGATATTGATTTTTTTTTTAATACTTCTTCAATTGAAGCAATCTAATATCATATTACTAAACTATGTACAAATGCTACGTCAATATCAAAGCTTTACCAGTAAGCCTTGACTGTTGTAATGAAAAACTGCGAACCATTGGAATCGGGCCCTGAATTCACCATGGACACAATACCTTCAAATAAATCAAATTGAGATAAATAAGAGTGAGTTCTTTGCATGTTTACTGTGTGTTAATGTGTGTGTGTGTGTGAGAGAGAGAGAGAGAGAGAGATGTCTACAAGTTACTATAAATCATTATGGACCTGCATGTGAATTCTTTAACTTGAAATTCTCATCACGGAAGGTTCCGCCATATATGGATTGATTTCCTCTGCCATCTCCAGAAACAATGTCTCCACCTTGTATCATAAATCCAGGTATAATACGATGAAATGGAGTTCCCTTATAGTGGAGAACTTTTCCATTTGCAGCTTTCCCCATTTCCCCTGTTTCAAAAATAAACGTACGTTAGTCAGAGAGAGAGGAAATACAAAAATCAGCATCTCAATTAAAGCATCAGTTCAAGAATGCCAAATGTGTAGAATTAGGATAGGTTTTAAGAAATACCTGTACACAAAGCCCTAAAGTTCTCTGCAAAGAGAAGCATGAATCTAATCAGGAAAAAAAAAGGCAATCTGCTGAACATGGAGAAATTCAAGAAGAATACGGATTACGGAAGACCTTACCCACAGTCTTTGGCACAACTTGACCATATAGTCCAATTGTGATTCTTCCTGTGGATAGAGTTGCAAAATATGCAGCGTTAACAGAGTAGGATATGGGGGGGGGGGGGGGGGGGGGGGGGGAAGAAATACATGCAGAACATACAACAATGTTAATATATGAAACAGCATTAGAAGCAAATCATACATATTGCCACATTACTAAAAGAAATAAATAAAGAGAACACACTAGAAAGATAAAGTATTAGTAGAATCCTTCATTTAACTGCCATCAATCGAAATCACAATCCGTACAATCTGATTTAAGGTTCATACGTGAACTAAAATATAAAATGCATAATGAGATTTTGGGGCAGGAGATTCATAAAATCCGTATGATATAGAATACGGAACGGTAGAATACGAAGAGTCTACCTATACGTTGCTTATCTATGTCAACATCCAAAAATACTCTATGCGTAATCTCATAATTCTCTTCCACATTCTCCGCCTCCTGCAAATATAAAGGAGAAAGCCCACACTAGATAAGTAAAAAAGCACACACCCGATATGTCAGCGGCAGTAATGACTTAACGAGAGTACTCTAACATGATAACTTTATAATTTTAAAATTATAACAATAAGAAACTAACATCCATAGCATAGATTCCTCGATTTCGATTTTGTTCTCAAGCAATCACGACGTGACATTATACTCCAAAGACGAAGTTATATATACATCCATGTACAGATAAGAAACAAAGTCTACATTCCAGTTAAATTGCAGTACATATACCAAAAAGTCCTGTGTTTCTTCTAAGTATAGATCATGAATTTGTAAATTTAGCTCAGAAAAGTGGAGTTTCTACCTAAATTGATCAATTCAAAAACAAAAATATCGGTTCCCCCAAATCGACAAAAAAAAACCTAACAGGGCAATCAGAATTCAGATCCAAAACAAACAGGCATTTGCCAATTCAATCTCAAATTCCAATAGCCAATTACAGAACTAACGCAGACTCAAACTAAAACAAAAACGCATAAAAAACATCAAAAATGAAAAGGAATAATCGGCACGGAGTAGAGGAGAAGACTTACTTGCCGAGAGAAGGAAGAAACGAGAAATATCAGAACCAAAGCCGCCACGAAAATCAACAAACACTTGGGTTGAACCAACGCCGAGATCTCTCGCCCCATATCTCAATCACTAATCAATCATCTTTCAACACGTTTTCTCTGCACTAATCATCGATCAATTGGCTAAATTCTCCCCTCCTTTGTTTTTTCACTGTGTAAACACACACCAGTGTGTGCTGCTATGAGTTTCTAGCGCAGTCAATAAATGGATAGTTGATTGAATTGTTAATGGCCTGCGTCTCTCTGCTCGAGGTGAAACAATGGCAGACACTGATTAATCTTACTGTTATTACCCTTTTAATCCTCCCTCAAGATTTGATTGCTAATTACGAAATTAATATTATTTTTTTAATAAATAATCTTTAATTAATATAATTATTTTTTTAATTGTATATTAATGGGCCGGGCCGCCGAGGGAAGGCCTCTAGCGGCTCATTGTATATGGCCCACCAAGTTTCAGTCCACATTTAATAATGTCGAATTAAACATGATTAATGGGCCCTATTTAATCATAGCCCATTAAATAAAAGTTTATCATTTTTTGTCGTATGAATGTCACATTAAAACGGATTTTCCATTAATTAATTTATTTAATGTAATAACATCGTGAGGGACACGTAGAAAGGTAATAATCCTGGAAAAAAGCACCATTTTGTATCTTAGCATTTAAATTAATCACAATAGAAGCATAAAAGTCGTCCCAAAATCCCGAAGCTTCTCTCCCATCTATTAAAAAATATAGAATACGATAATGTAGATTTATTCAGTGCACTTATATAGCTAGCTGCGAGTTTCTTCCAAAAGAAAAAAAAAAAATTTATGGTGTATGGTGTGACTGAACCCATTAAAATATATTGTTATATATGTATGCATTTGGTTATATATATTATATTATAATATATATAACCACGATGAGAGTAGATTTGGGTATTTAATTGATTACACGAGCTACTTGATCGAAATCAAATCACTTAGCATATGCGTATTATAAATATGATTCAATATTATTAACTATATAGCATATTACTAGCTGAATAAATGTACAAATCTAGTTTATAATTAGGAGTGATATTTAATTTGAATTCAAATCGCATCTACAACAAAGTTTAGACATATAGATCTAGTCCCATCGTTATTATTGCTATGATATAATCTCTATTACATTCATTCTACATTAAACTAACAAATGAAGATTAGGTTGTCTAACCAAAAAGATTCTTAGGATTTTATTTATTACTAAACTAATGCTTTTATAAAATCTGACGAGAGCTTCGTAAATGCTACACTTTGTTAAATACATCAGACGATTTCATATATTTAATTCAAATTAAACACAATTACATGCATATTACATATATACGTGCGGAAAATACGGATTGCGTAAATCTTTATAACTTACTAATACGAACGCGAGTTAGGTATATATGCTAATACGTCTACTTGTAAATTAGTTATCTAAAAATAATTAGAAAGAGAAAATTATAATTTCCTAAATTAAAAGATTTTTCTATACTTAGATGACTAGTGTAACATATACTCCACATAATTTAATGTAACCATTATAGAGTTAAAGAGTAACTTGTAGGAATCATAAATTCTATTTGAGGCTAATTTCACCAACTCCCCAAAATTGAATGTTTAGTTTATCTAATTAGTTTAATCAAGAAGCAATACACATTTACATAGTTACTAACAAAAAAAAGTAAAGAAATTACTAAAATATTATGTAATTCAAATTTATAGTTTTGACCTACTTATTATATAAAAAGTAAAAACACATACATAATTATAGATTATAGTTAAGAAAGGTGAATTAGGAGTAAAATATATTTAATTACAAAGGAAAATTTTAAAAAATCCATAAATAGCTCAACTCCATCAAACAATGCATTAAATGCGAGCGTGACATCCAGCGGTGCCTGCATACGCTTTATTACATAAGGATAAACACAGACCGTTGGATTGATACTCGACAAATCTCCACCGTCAGATTCATATTAAATGCTCCCACCAGCCTCTTTCCCTCCTCTCTCTCTCTCTCTCTCTCCAACACACACACACACACACACACACAACACACAGTGAAACGCTTCAGCCACCTTCACCAATCACCACCACCACCACCACCATCTCCTCCTGCAAAACCTAACCCCGTCGGATATCATAAAATCAAACCCCATACTTGATCCGAGCAAACCCGTCAACTTTCAAAAAGATGAAGCAGAGGAAAAATCCGATGATTTATTTGCTGTTATTTACCTATTTCTGCAGTGGAGTATCCAGTTTGGGATCAATGTCGTCCATCGCCATTTCATACGGAGAAAACGGACCCGTATTCTGCGGGTTAAAATCCGACGGCTCGCATTTAGCCAGCTGCTACGGCTCAAACCCCGCCATCGTTCATGCAACCCCAAATTACTCGCCCTTCCTCGGCTTAACCGCCGGCAGCGGCTTCGTCTGTGGGCTTCAGATGGACTCAAATCAGCCCTTCTGCTGGGGGAGCACCGGATTCATCCAAATGGGGGTACCCCTAAAAATGGCGAAAAATTCGGAGTACCTAGAAATCAGCGCCGGAGACCACCATTTATGCGGGCTGCGGAAACCCTTGATGGGTAAGTTGAGAAACACTTCCTTAGTCGATTGTTGGGGTTACAACATGACAAAAAGCTACAATTTCGATGGGCAGATCCAATCAATTTCCGCCGGTTCTGAGTTTAATTGTGGCCTCTTTGCTCAAAATCGGAGCGTATTTTGCTGGGGCGATCAAACGAGTAGTAATGTGATAGGGTTAGTACCGAAAGAGTTGAAATTTCGAAAAATTGCAGCAGGGGGTTTCCATGTATGTGGGATTCTCGAAGGGGTTAATTCGAGAGTTGTTTGTTGGGGGTCTAGTTTGGATCTTGAACAAGAGATTTCTAGCGGGTCGGGTTTGTATTCGGGTCAACTGAACGTTGACTCTGCTCCGGTGGATAATATGTTGTCTGTAGTTGGGGGAAAATTTCATGCTTGTGGGATTAGGAGTAGTGATAGAGGTGTTGTTTGTTGGGGTTATACAGTTGATAAAAGCACACCGCCACCGAATGGAGTTAAGCTTTATGAAATTGCTGCCGGCGATTACTTCACTTGCGGAATTCTCGCGGAGACGTCGCTTTTACCCGTTTGTTGGGGGGTCAGTTTCCCTACGTCTCTGCCTTTAGCAGTTTCGCCGGGAGTTTGCAAGTCGACACCTTGTTCGAGCGATTCGTACGAGTTTGAAAACGCGAGTTTGCCTTGCAAGTCTCGGGGGTCCCACATTTGCTTGCCTTGTAGCAACGGCTGTCCTAACGAAATGTATGTGATCAGCGAGTGCAGTTTGAAATCCGATAGGCAGTGCGGGTACAACTGCTCGGTTTGCAGTTCGGACGAGTGCGTGAGGTCGTGTTCGAGCGCTGCTATTGAAAGAAACGAGAGCGAGAAGAAGTTCTGGTCAGTGCAAATGCCGATTGTTATTGCGGAAGTTTCTTTTGCTGTCTTCTTGGTGACAGCTGTCGCTTTGATTTCGGTTCTGTACGTTCGGTACAGGCTGAGGAACTGCAGGTGCTCGGAAACTTCTACAGCAAGTACTACAAATGGTTCTTTGCGTAAAGAGAGTGGTAAAATCCGACCCGATTTGGACGAGATGAAAATTAGGAGGGCTCAAATGTTTTCTTACGAAGAACTCGAAAGAGCAACGGGTGGATTTAAGGAAGAATCGGTCGTGGGAAAGGGTAGTTTTTCGAGTGTTTTCAGAGGTGTATTAAAAGACGGCACAACAGTTGCAGTAAAACGAGCTATAGTCTCACCCGATTTGAAAAAGAACTCGAAAGAATTTCACACCGAGCTCGATTTGCTCTCGAGGCTAAACCACGCACACTTGCTCAATTTGCTCGGTTACTGTGAAGAGAGCGAAGAGAGGCTCTTGGTTTACGAGTTCATGGCTAACGGCTCGTTACACCAACACCTCCACAGTAAAGAAAACGAAACGAAGGAGCAATTCGATTGGGTGAGGAGAGTGACAATCGCAGTACAAGCAGCTCGAGGAATCGAATATCTACACGGCTACGCTTGTCCACCTGTCATCCATCGTGATATTAAGTCCTCAAACATTCTAATAGACGAAGAGCACAATGCACGCGTGGCAGATTTCGGGCTTTCCTTACTCGGGCCTGCAAATAGTAGCTCGCCATTGGCCGAGCTGCCAGCTGGCACCCTCGGATACCTCGACCCCGAATACTACAGGCTTCACTACCTCACGACGAAATCCGATGTTTATAGCTTTGGTGTTTTGCTATTGGAGATTCTTAGTGGGAGAAAAGCTATCGACATGCAGTACGAAGAAGGGAACATAGTCGAATGGGCTGTGCCTTTGATTAAAGGTGGCGAAATCGAAGCGATTCTTGATCCGTTCTTGAAGCCTCCGTCAGATCTTGAAGCGCTGACTAGGATTGCTAATATAGCGTGCAAGTGCGTGAGAATGAGAGGGAAGGAAAGGCCTTCGATGGATAAGGTTACTACAGCTTTGGAGCGTGCTTTGGCTTTGTTAATGGGGAGCCCGTGTAACGAGCAGCCGATTTTGCCGACTGAGGTTGTTTTGGGGAGTAGTAGGATGCATAAGAAAACTTCTCAAAGATCGGGGGGGAATCGGTCGAATTCGGAAAATGATGGGGCGGAAATGGAAGATCAGAGAATCGAGATTAGGGCTCCGTCTTGGATTACTTTTCCGAGCGTGGCTTCTTCGCAGAGGAGGAAGTCTTCTGTTTCGGAATCGGATATTGTTGATGGGAAGAATATTCCGGAAACTAAAAACGGGGGTAACGGGAATATTGTCGGAGATGCTTTGAGGAGTCTCGTGGAAGAGATTGGTCCCGCTTCTCCTCAAGAACATTTGTTCTTGCAGCATAATTTCTAGGCTAAAGGTAAATATATATAATGTGGCCGATTTTGTATATTTTTATCGTAATTCGGCGGTCGAGTAAGCGAACTATATATATGTATATGTAATTCTTGCATTGGTGTTATTGCAAGCTTTTTTGAACTAGTACTAATTCGGAGGCGTTGTTCGAATGTTCGTATTTATTCTGTCTCGGGTAAAGGTGTGTTCTTTACACGAACGGAGTACCAAACAACGTATGACAAAATGTTCGTTTCTCGTTTCGTTTTCTTGCGAAATATTTATAGAGTAGATGGAGTTTTGTAGTTTCTTCAGCTCTAGTATCATTATTAGAAGTTTCTAGAAGTTTCTTGAATCATCAACTAAGGTTAAAACTCAGCAATAAAAAACTTAGGTAAGCTATTCACTTGTATTATTACCATTGGAATACTCATTTGTAGACATTTTTATGTTGTCCTATTATTAGTCATATATATAGTCTATACTGCATTAAAAAACTGATTTTTATTAGATTAAATTATTTAAATACAAGTCAAATAAAAACAAGATTACAAGATGTCTGGTAAAGGAGAAAGCTATGCTTGTAATTGCAGCAAAGGGGAGCTCTCTTTTTACAGACAATTAACCAACAATTTCACACACATTCACACCATCACTGCGTGCTTTTTCTTTCTTGTCTACCTCAAAATATTTACCAGTTAACGGAAAGAAAACCATGAAAACTGAACACTTGGTTTTTCACTAGGAATATAGAAACAAGCATAATATTAATATATATACATAATTCAAGGGGAAAATTAAATACCAACAAAATTAAAAAAAAAAAAAAAATACAGTTCCCTAACTAAAAGCCAAAATTTCATCCCCTTGAAGAAATAGCCTTGTTTTCGATGTCTGAATAACCTTAAAAATACTAAGAAAAAAAAGATAAAAAAAAGCTGGCAGAGGCAAAGAACAAGACAGAATGAAAAGTGGGTGAGCTGTAAACCCTAGTTGAATCCCCCATGGCTAAACCAGCCAACCAAGATCCATCTGGCAACATTGCTTCAGACCCTGACCCGGGTATCGAATTCGGGTCGGAACCCGTTACACCAAATTCGGATCCTGACCCGTTGGTTGGGTCTGTTCCTGATAGAGACCCATCAGCATTAGTTGTTTCTGGTGCTGTCACTGTCGGGCTTGGATCTTTTGATGATTTCTGACTGCAAAATATTTACCCAAAAATTATCTTTGCTAGATTCTTTCTTAAACTAATTAATATATATTTATTTAATTTTAATTTAATTGGGAATTAAGAAAATGATTTTTACCTGGGCATGGAGGGGCAAAACGTCACCGTATAATCCGCCGACGCGCAGGTGAAAGTGCTGGTGGGGTCGTCGTAAGCGTAGCTGTACGATCTGGGGCATGCCGACTTGAACATCTGCGAGTAGACCGACGGCCGACAGGCGGCGGGTGTGCTGAACGCGCCGCTGCAGCAGTACTCCGGGCTGCCGAAAGCCTCGCACGCGCTCTTGCACGCTTCACCGCCGCCAACCCGGAGCTCCGACGGGCAGGCCCGGTTCAGATCCGTGATGCACCCGGTCGACGCGCACATGCCGGAACCCCCCGACGCCTCGACTATCATCGGCAGGTTGTAGCCGTCGACGAGGCTGACGTCGTAAAAGTCCAAACCGCCGGTGCCGAGTGTGAACTCCGCCAGAGTCGCGGGTGGGGCTGCGCCGGAGCCGTTGCATTCGGCTTGACCCGAGCCGCAGTCTCCCGTCTGGCAAGAGACTGATTCGGAGCCGGAGAATGCGCACCCGGTTCGACCCCAGAACCGGCCGGACCAGCCGGCGGGGGCGACGAATGTCCGGGAGGAATCTTGGGGGAGCTCGAATCCAGTGCTGTCGAGTCTAGGGCTACCGGTGTTCGCTAGTATACCGGGCCAAACTGTGTACTGGCATTTGTTCACAAATGTGAACGTTGCTCCAAACGCAACTACACCAGAATGAAAAACGATAAAAGATCACACATTTAGCTCAAAGATCACACATTTATTCCTAAAAATGAAAAATATAGCAAAACCCACTTCACAGATTATACATATCAAAAGTAATTGCAAAACCCAGTTCAAATATCACAGAAATTAAGCTAAAAGCAGAGTTCTTGGCATGAAATTTATTACCTGTGGAGAAAAAGACAAGAAAAATATGGAAGCTGAGAAATAGGGCTATGTAGTAAAATGAGTGATCCATGTAAGCTTTCTTCTTCTTCTATTTTAATGGGATTAGGTAAACAGAGAGAGTGAAGCAGGGGAAAGAAGATAATTGGAATCAAGTGTTCGTTGCTATGTTAAAAAAAATAAACAAGAAAAATGAAATAGATTATTAATTTGCCTAATTGTTGGTGGGAGTGGAGAAATGAGGTGTTTTGGACCCCAATGAATGTATGTACCGGTACACAGATATAATTGTCAATCTTTTCTTTTGCAGAGGACTGGTATATAATTATTAATTATTATAAAGGACAGAAAATATGGAAGAGAGGAACTGTTCTCTAGTAATTATTTATTAATTAATTACACTATCATTCCCGTTGGATGATACATATTCATAAAAGTGTCAAATTGAGGTTTTAGTTTGTGTGAAATGTCCTAAATAGCCTTACCAATTTGGTGGTAATTAGTGTTATTCTTGTGGTGAAGATAACTACACATATTGAAGAGAAATATTCAATAAATGATCTGTGTTAATTGATCTAATGTTCGAATTCTCTTGTAAACGGTAGTTGGATCGAACATGTGACACAAAGTTAGCCTAATATGGTTTGCAAGTTATTATACAATAGTGTATGTTTATCCTGAACATCTATATCGTTGGCAGCGGATTCATTTTTTATTAAAATAAAAAAAAATTTGTAACAATAATAAAATAATTAAAAGTATAAGTGAGTGGTATAAGTGTGAAGATGGAATAACTTATTATTTCATTGGGGCTCTGCAAAATGCCATGGCCCATTAAATGGTGAGTCCTTTTTTAGGTTTGAGTTATTTATTGCGCCTCATAGTATGGGCTTCTATAAGTTCCATTTTTGTTTTTAATATATTATTACTACATTTATAAATAATTATTTATAATTCAATGTATCATATATTATTCTTCTACTTTAACGATGTTCTAGACTATTGATTATTTATTAAAAAAAAATTGAAATTGCAACACATTTTAGTGTAATGTTTAATTAATTATGTTTGAATACCAAGTCCATGTTTCACTGATGGTGGTGGGGGCTAAAGTTGTAAGTTAATACCTTTGGATTCCTTTTGGCGCGTCTTTTCATGCTTCAATAAATTGCAGTGAATTTTGACCTATATTAATTCCCATAATTCATTGTACATTTATAAAATTAATGTACCATTATGCATTTATGCTCAAATCAAGTGTGGAACTACTTCTGTGTACACATTGACCATTGTCTTGTAGATTCAACTCATACAAGTACATCAAATATTTATTATAATATTCAATTAGCATTTACATTTTATATATGAAATTATCGAAATATTAATATTATCCTTGATACTTTGTTCAATAACTCGTGATTGATTTGTCTTGATAAAAGGACTAATTCGGAAGATTTTTCGGGCCCACTTCACACGATCGGATCGACCATTAAACCCACTTTTACTTAACAATTACAAAGTAATCAACTTTAAACTAGTTTTAGGGAAAAACCATCATTTATTTTCTTTTTTTTATTTAAAATGTTTATGCAAAGTGGGACTGTGTTTTTCTTTTCTTTGCCTTTTGACACAAAATTGGTACTTACTGAAATACAAAATTACTAAATTGGCTTCACTGGGATTCCAGAGATTATTCCATCAAATCGGTCACTCATTGCCTCGTATAGTTAATTACTCTCTATTTTCCATTTTATACGTCGCTTTTCATTGTTGTGCTCGTATTAAGAAAATTTATTAAAAGTTAATAGGTTATAGTAAAAATCATAGGAAACCACTAAAATAACTTTGTGATTAATTGTTTTTCAGTTGATTAATTAAGAGTGATAAACTATAAAATTGAAAATATTGCGATTGATGCTTGTTAGAATTGTAAAGTGACAAGAATGTAACAAGATAAACTAAAAAAATAATGGTTAAAAAAGAAGTTTAAACTAGAATCAAACGAAAATTTAAGGGCAAATTACACTTTTACCCCGTACCCTAGCCCAAAATCACTTTAGTTCATTGAATATCTACTACAGGCAAGCAAAGCTCCATCTATAACAACAAACCCCTTAGGCACAATGTACTTCAACAACTCTCTTGAATGGAAATGCACCGAAATTGATCGATTTTAGCTTCTTAGTTTCGCTAGTGTTAGAACTGTAATTTTGAAATTTGGTGAAAGACAAGAGTCGGTTGAATTAGAAAAAAATAAAGAGAGGAGAGGGTCGTTTTGATATTTCCATGCCTTGACCAAACGTCATCAAGTTACAGGGGTAAATCAACGGCGAGTTCCACAATAGAACAATTTTGCAAGTACCAAGGAGGTAAATCGGCACAATTGAGAGTTTAAGAGGGTAAAGTGATTATATGCCAGTACAAGGAGGGAAAGTTGAATGTGCCTAAAAGTTAATTATAAATTACATCATCATAGACAATAAAATCGGAAAAAAATCTCATCAACATTCCCAAACGAGGCCTTCGAGTCTTAGATTACAGATTCATCATGCCTCTTTCCAATTTCTTAACATACAAGATTGTTCTTAATTCACCACAATGTCAAAATTTCCCTACATGGTCTAAGATCAATATATTTAAGTACTACTTATAGTTTTAATCATGGTTGAAACCAGAGGTAGAATCACTACTAGTATACACAAGTGGAATAACGAACACATAAATAGATGAAAATCGAAAGAGTAACCTACAATAGAGAGAAGCTCGTCGTACCATTCCCTCTCGTTCGAGTCACAACACCTGATAGTGGGGCCCACTACAAAATTAATGCTCTCAATCTTCAGTTGTACTAAAACTTGTGATCAGCCTGAAAAAAGACTCCACCCGATTAAAACCGTAAAAATTGGCAAATGGAAAATGCAAAAGAATGTAAATAAAAGTCAAACCTGGAGACGACAATCTGGTGTGATGCCTTCCCATGTGCATCATAGTTTTGTTGACCAGAGGCAATTCTGCTGTGTCCTTAAGTAATCCAAGAACTTTCTGGCTGCAAGATTTTGTATTTTTTTTTAAGTATGTCGCAACTCGAACCTTATTACAAAACATGTATGTATATGTATGTTTCACCATATTACTAAAGATGATACTCACGATTCTCTGTTTCCGGCAAAACCAAAATGCGCACAGAAATATAAGTAACAGTGTCTAAACACATAGTTCATTCATTCATGCAATATTGAACTAAGTAACAACTACTGTGTGATAAGGGAGATAGAAACTGTATGCAGCAAAAAGAAGGGAACGAAAACGTCATTTCTCAAAGAAAAAAAAAAAGGTCAAATAATTTGTGATATACCGTACGAATATTTATGGTGGTATGATTTAAGGCAATTACTTGGTGGCATTAAGTCTGCAAGCTATGTTTGATATAAGCATCTGGAGGGGAAGGTTCGTACTTAGCTTATCGTAAATGATTCATTAATCAATACCTAATATCCACACTAATTAACTGTCTTTAAGTGTCATCTCAAGTATACATGTTTGTTCATTAAGGCCTCGCTTTGGTTGCCAAGATAAGATTAAATAATCTAATGAAAACCCAATTAATTTATCGGACCCGGGACATCCAACAAAAAAACTCCCCAAAAGACAAGATAAAACATGATAACATAATATTTGCGGGTCGACCCGGCAAGTCATTGGAAACGTCAAACAAAGTCTAATTATTTAGTTAATAATGACTAATCTCCCTAACCAAACGAGGCCTAAGATGTTGACATTTTTGCAATCTAGCATCATTAACTCTATATAGCAATTTAGCAATGAAAATAACGACTATATAGTTCTCGAGCAATCTGTCATCCTTAACTCGAAAAAAACGTACGGAATTAGAAACAGAGGAAAAACAAGAAGATAAGCTGTTACAACGGCTCCTACGGATTATACTGTAGATTCGTGTTTGGGTAGGTCTATTAATTCATGATACTAAGCTCATTAAATGGGAATATGATCTCAGATTTGAATAATACCTTACGGCACATTATGCATTACTGTCGATAATATCTAATTTTAGAAAATACTTCCTTCGCCGAATGCAGTCCAGGAATACTTCGAAGTTCGAAGCATAAACTATTAGAGCAGAAAAATACACCTTCAACTGGATTGTATGTATATTGACAAGCAATGTATCATAAAAAATCATCTAATTGTTCAATAATTGATGTCGGGATTTAATGAAATTGACCATCTACAAATCAAAATCAAGAAAGCAATGTCGAGGGCAAAATAGTAAATTGACCTGGTGTAAGGCAGAGGGCAGAAGATGATAAAATAATCGGCGCCGGCACAGGTGAAAGTACTAGTCCGGTCATCGTAAGCATAGCTGTACGAACGCGGGCACGCGTTCTTGAAGAACAGCGAGTAAGGAGAAGGCCGACACGTGTCCGGCGTACTGTACGCGTCGCTGCAGCAGTACATGGGATCCCTAAACGCCTCGCACGCGCTCCTGCACGCGATCCCCTCGCGGCCACGCGCCACGCTGAGCTCCCTGGGGCACGCGCCGTTCAAATCCACCAGGCACCCCGTGGGGCTGCACCCCCCGCCGCCTGTACCTCCCCTGGCGACAATCAGCATCGGGAGGTTGTACCCATCCACGAGGCTGACGTCATAGAAATCCAGCCCCTGGTCGCCGTCGAGCGTGAACTCCGCCAGTGACGCGGGGGGGATCGCACCGGCGCCGGCGCATTCCACCTTCCCGGAGCCGCAATCAGCTGTGAGGCAGAGGAATTTACCGGTGGAAGGGTCTGTGGAGCAGTGCGTTCGAGCCCAGACCCGACCCGACCAGGAATTGGGTACCCGGAGAGTTCTGGATTTTCCGGGCTCGAGAACGAAACCGGTCGGGTTGAGGAGCGGTCTGTCGGCGCCTGTTAGTATACCAGGCCATATCGTGCGCCGGCACTTGTTAACTATCTTGAACGTCGTCGTTTCTACCTCTGTTGAATTTCAAAATTAATTTACCGAAATACAGGGGATGAAAATAAATAGATAAAATTAACGAGTAATAAAAGAAAAAAAAAAAAAAAAAAAAACCTGAGAAGAGAGAGAAGTTGAGCAGAAGGAAAGTGGCAGCAAGGAGAAGAAGGTGGTCCATCTAGAATATAGCAGAAACTGGATATTTTGTTTTTTTAGCAAGTATTTTGCTTTTTCTGTACTTCTTCCTTCTCTGCCATTTTCTCTCTCTTCTTTTCTTCCTTTTATTTATCTTTCCTTTTTGGTTTATTGTGGAATAAAGATGGTGGCAATAGAAATTGGGGAACCAAAAATAAAAATTAATTAAATAGAAAAAACAGAGAAAAGTGGGAATTTTTTGGAATATCTTTTTGTATTTTATATATATATATCTCAATTTTTTGCTGAAAATAATTTATATTTTTATGTAATTAGAATTTGTAAGAATCTTCAAGAACAACAAAAATAAAATTACTAGTTGATACGGGCCGATTGCGCCAAAAGCCCGGATAATAAAAAAATTTATAACACAAATTGGGCCCATTTAAAATTTGTCCATTAACATTCTATACTAACCCCAAGTGGAGTAGACTATAATAACGGGCCTAAATGTAGCCCGCAGAAAAGCCCAAAGCCCATTCCTTTTTTTTTTTTTAATATAACCAACCATAAACAAATGGTTAATGATTCGTGTAAATAAACTAAGTAGGCCTGCCCACTACATGGGGACGAGAATTGGACTGAATTATAATTTTGCTTTGTTGCTAATTTATTTCATTCAATTAATAATTTTGCATAGTTAAATAAGGGCGGTGTTGGTCGAAAACCTACACGCAAGTGCACGTATCGTACAAGTAATATAGTGGACAATTAAGTCCGGATATCGAACCCACAGGGAATATTTAATTACTTAATCCTAGACGCTAAATTCTACCAATTATTATCAAGCCCACCCTACACAGTCGAGTTTTTAGAGAATTAACTAAGATTAAATTAAAAAGCAAATTAAAACGACAAAGCAAGAAAGCAAATTAAACACGAAGATTTATCAGAGTAAACAAGCCTAGGATTTTATTCTTCCCCCTATGTGATTATTACTCCCCCAATTCCTTCAATTATGCAAGCAATTAACCCGGATTATTAACCTGAGATGCTAAAATAATCATAACCCGCTTCCGCGTGTATTACGATTCTAATACTCTAGATTCAATTACTATATTCCTATGCAATTAATTCTAGGACACAGCATTAAGCACAAATCTCAATAATGGCTACCTAAGAGATTAACTATATTCCTATGTTAATACCACAAAGGCTCTTCTACCACAGTTCTAATTATTAACCCGATCTTCCGATTCATGCGATTAACAATAACATAAAAGCACATAAAGTGGCCAGTTTCATGAACTTAATAAAACAAGTAGAAGAAATAATC
The DNA here is from genome assembly GCF_056151865.1 of Erythranthe guttata. NCBI lineage: Eukaryota > Viridiplantae > Streptophyta > Magnoliopsida > Lamiales > Phrymaceae > Erythranthe > Erythranthe guttata. The sequence continues at coordinate 476,202 of NC_142534.1, forward strand.
CGGAATTAAAACTTGCATAAAATCATAGAAAAGGGTTCATAAATCCCACATAGGGTTCCAAATAAAATCCTAGAAATAAGAAAATTAGCTACTCATGATTAAAGGAAAAACACAAATAAAATAAGTCATAAACGATAAATCTATGCTTAGCGTCTTCGAATTCTTCGTCTTCGTTATTGCTTTGTTGCTCTCCAAATTGCGTAAAAAGATGGATCTCTAATTGTGTGCTTGGCTTGGTCTTATATAGGGTGAAAAACTTGGGGAAGAAGGCAGTTTCCTTGTGCAATTAAGATTCTTTCACTGCGCTATTTCGACCATCCGGACGGCCGTGTGAGATTTATGCCTAAAATCCGCACGGCCGTGCGGTCCTTGATTTTCCAGAATTCTGCTTTTTTCACTTTTGGTCCATATTTTCTCCAAAATTGCAGTTTTGACCCCATACTTTTCCAATTCTTCAATTTATACCTGAAATACAATAAATCAACTTTTTAAGCACCAATTATCATTAAAACACACCAAAAGCTCAAATAAAAAGATACGATAAAGTGTAAAAATATACACTTAACAGGCAGCAAAAGTTAGGTGATGGAATTATTTCAATGATGATTCCATTCATTTTAAATTACGAAGGGCCCATAACTTGTCAAGCATGCCACCATACCAATTAATTAAAAGATCAAATATTATTGCTAAAAAGGAGCAATAATTTGTATAGTTTCAAATTATGTACTAGGCTAAAAATGAACATTCAATTCAGACTAAAGCAAGATTATTTGTTACTACCCATCGTAGGTAGGTTGACTTTGTAATTATAAAACATCAAAAATCTTCCATTTCATTGGTCCACGTATTTAAGCTTCTCGTATATGTTAATTTTGGAGGCTGTATTATCAATTATGTCATTTTCTTTTCTGATGTCACTATTATGTCATCAAGGGAATTGTTTATTTAATAATTTGTAACCACTATTAATATTATTAATAATTATATATATTTTTTAAATGTATATGTTAAGTGTATATTTTTACACTTTATCGTAACTTTTTATTTGAGCTTTTGGTGTGTTTTAACGATAATTGGTGCTTAAAAAGTTGATTTATTGTATTTTAGGTACAAATTGAAGAATTGGAAAAGTATGGGGTCAAAACTTCAATTTTGGCAAAAATATGGGTCAAAAGTGAAAATATCAAAATTCTGAAGAAACAAGGCTCGGACCCCCGTCCCAGTTTTAGGGCAAATTATGGGACCCCCGTCCCATACCCCGAAGTTGCGCAGTAAAGGGATTTTAATTGCACAAGGAAACTGCCTTCTTCCCCAAGTTCTTCACCCTATATAAGACCAAGCCAAGCACACAATTGGAGATCCATCTTTTTACGCAAAATCAAGAGCAAAGAAGATCAACGAAGATTCAAGCATAGTTTTTCTTATTTAATTTATTTATTTTATTTTATTTATCATAAGAATCACGAGTAGCTAAGTCTTTATTTCTAGGATTTTATTTGGAACCCTATGTGGGATTTATGAACCCTTTTCTATGATTTTATGCAAGTTTTAATTCCGGATTATTTCTTCTACTTGTTTTATTAAGTGCATGAATTTGATCACCTTATGTGCTTTTATGTTATTGTTAATCGCATGAATCGGAAGATCGGGTTAATAATTAGAACTGTGGAAGAAGAGCCTTTGTGGTATTAACATAGGAATATAGTTAATCTCTTAGGTAGCCATTATTGAGATTTGTGCTTAATGCTGTGCTCTAGAATTAATTGCATAGGAATATAGTAATTGAATCTAGAGTATTAGAATCGTAATACACGCGGAAGCGGGTTATGATTATTTTAGCATCTCAGGTTAATAATCCGGGTTAATTGCTTGCATAATTGAAGGAATTGGGGGAGTAATAATCACATAGGGGGAAGAATAAAATCCTAGGCTCGTTTACTCTGATAAATCTTCGTGTTTAATTTGCTTTCTTGCTTTGTCGTTTTAATTTGCTTTTTAATTTATTTTAGTTAATTCTCTCTAAAGTCGACTGTGTAGGGTGGGCTTGATAATAATTGGTAGGATTTAGCGTCTAGGATTAGATAATTAAATATTCCCTGTGGGTTCGATATCCGGACTTAATTGTCCACTATATTACTTGTACGATACGTGCACTTGCGTGTAGGTTTTCGACCAACAAGTTTTTGGCGCCGTTGCCGGGGAATATTTTAATTATTTATTTTATTCTAGCTCTAAATTTGAACAATTTTCACGATTCACCCAAATTATTTTTTTTTAAATATTTTTTTTTTCTCTTTTCTTTGGTTACATGTCAGGTTACAATTTTCGCGAAACTCAAACAGGATATGAATGGCTTCCGTCTGGTGAATACCTCCAAAATACCTATAATATGCCGTTACGTTGTTCAAGATGTGGTGGAGATCATTACACTAACCAATGTTGGTATGCACCGAAAGCGAATAATTTCGTAGATAATACCAACAGAGGTTACTGGAACACATACACCAACACGTACGAGCAGAGCAATTCAAGCCAAGATTTCCACAATTTTCAACATCGTGAGCCGCAATTTGATGATTTTCAAACCTATTATGCAAAGCCACGAGAACCCACTATTGAGGAGTGTTATAGGAAATCCATCCTTGAAGATTTTATGAAGTCCACTCAAGCATCTATCCGAAGACTTGAAATAATGTTGGAAGAGATGAAGCTCAAGAGGTCTCATGAAAATATTTCAGACAATATCGAGAATGGTTGCAACAACGAAAATCCGTCTGAAACTTGTGATGAGAAAAATCCTTTAGACCTAGAAAATAGTGTCGATGAGAGGGAAAAAGAAATTACGAAGACACTTGAAGATGATGAATCAGACAATGAAATCGAGCTCAACTCCAAAGATGTCTCGGAACAAGAGAAGAAGGAGATGGATGTGGTTAGTGCAAATATTCAAATTGATGATCTTATTGTTATTCCTGACGTGGCTTTGAAGGCATCAATAGAGGTTGCTAAGAAGGCGAATGTGTTTGAAGTGGAGGTTATACGCGGACGTGAGGTTTTTGTGTACCGATTTGAGGGAGCGGGTGATGAAGTTCCCAACTTGGCTTCGTACCGATTGATTACAACTAAGAAAGACTACAAGCTAAGGCGGACCCTGACATATTGCAATCCTATCCCTGTATCGGTTGCAATTGAAGTGACAAAGCTCATGGATGGATGCGCAATCTACAAGGCTTTGGATTGGACATAAAAATTTCAACAAGCAAAGTCTGGCTGAAGACTTTAAACTTAGCGCTTCTCGGGAGGCAACCCGAGCTTTATTGTTTTTCGTAGTTTTCTTTAATTTTTCGTTTCGTTTTTGATATCATAAGCATGCATTCTAATTTATTTATTTGAATTTTAACTTTTCAGGGTCGAAAACATGATCGGGGAGTCCAGACGACCGTCTGCAAAAAAAAAAAAAAAAAAAAAAAAAAAAAAAAAAAATTGCAGCACTGCACTTGAGACGGCCGTCCCAAAATATGCCTATTTTGTGGGACGGCCGTCCCACAACCAGGAAGAAAAAAAAATTCGGACGGCCGTCCGAAAATCAGCACAAAAACCGGGACGGCCGTCCGACTAGTTTTGGGGCGTTTTAACTTTAAAAAAATTAGATTTTCTCCCCCATTGTTTCCTAAACCCTCCTCTTTCCTTCTCTCAAACTCCCACACACAAATGGAGGCTAGAGAATCGAACCAAATTCTTCAAGATCTACTCTTTCAAGGCACGCCCACAAGGTGTTCGACAATTTGCTCCAACCAAATTTTGAGTTCGATTGTTAACCAATTATCACCGAATATATTCCAACCTCTCTCCCAACTATGTCGTCCAACAAACGAGGCCGCACGAGCGAAGCATCATCTTCCAAAGGGAGGAAAAGGGAAAGAAAAGTGCCACCACCCAATGAGGACGAGCGTGAGAGAGCTAGGGAGGAGCACCCCGATCACATCGACTCCGAATAAATCAGGTGTTTTCTATCCTTAAAACTTTGTGCTAATTTCGTTGAGGGCAACGAAAATTTTAAGTTTGGGGGTGAAAAACATGTTTTTGTGCTTATTTTTTGTTTTAGTTTGCATGCATTAGGTTTTATTCGTTTTTATTGTTTTTCTCGTTTTTCCGGAATATAAAAAAAAAAAAAAAAAAAATTGCTTGAGTCGAATGCATCTATGATTTATGATGATGAGAGATGATCAATGTTTGATGATGAAATTGCTTGTTTTATGTGATAAGGATTTGATGTTTGTTTAGCTTTCGATTCAACGGGACTTAGAAGCGAATTATTGCTAGGAATCACATTTTGTGCATTGCTTTTGTTGAATGTTTTGTATTTTAAATTTGGAATTAATTTGTGCTAGATCATGCTATGTTCGGTTTTAAGACTCACCTTAGGAAATTTATGATACGAAGTATTGAGTAGTAAGTGATTTGGGATATGATTTGGGCCTTCTTTGAACCGTTTGAGCCTTTCAAGCCGACCTTTTTATCGAAATTCCTTAGAACCTTGATTTGAGCCTCGGAGAAAAGGTGTTCTTTCTTTTAGCCATGTGTATAAGGTAGAAAAGTGGAGACTCTTGAAAAAAATTACCCCTTGGAGTTCGGTCGAAAATTTTTATAAGGTCCTTCTTCTTCTTTGAAAAAAAAAAAAAAGAAAAAAAAAAAAAGAAGACAAATATCTATGCTTCTATATATATATAAAAAAAAAAAAAAAAAAAAAGAAAAAGAAGAAGAAGAAGAGACTAGAAGGGAGAAATAAGGACTAGTTGTTGAATTATTTTTGAAAACTCGATCCATTGCCTCAAAAGCAAAAGTGGAGACTTTTGAACTTTTGAGAATCGAGTTTACTAAAGTCCGTAGAGGTGAATTCATTGTTTCAAACGCCTATCTTTCAAATTTTGGCGTAATCACCTAAATTCAAGAAGAATAGCCACATATACCCATATTTCCTACCTCGAACCAAAGAGCCTAACAATTGAAAGCCACAAAGCCCCAATGATCCCAATAGCTTAATGTTCGATATTAGTAGAGTAGAATAATTTGGTGAGTATTTGGAGTCAAGCATATGCATGTAAGTATAAATTTTCTCTATTTTTAACTTGCAAATATTGGATACTTGAAGCAATTGTATGATTTGTGGTTTTTGGTAATGGTGAGTGACTAAGTGTTGTTGAATTTTGAGCTTGCGAATGCCTAAGAATTGTCATTATAATTACAAGTTCTGAAAACGTGAAGTTGATCATTGATCTATGTGATAAGATGTAATAGTTGTGTTATTTGCTTATTGGTAGATTTTGCTTGAGGACAAGCAAAAGTTCAAGTTTGGGGGTGTGTTAAGTGTATATTTTTACACTTTATCGTAACTTTTTATTTGAGCTTTTGGTGTGTTTTAACGATAATTGGTGCTTAAAAAGTTGATTTATTGTACTTTAGGTACAAATTGAAGAATTGGAAAAGTATGGGGTCAAAACTGCAATTTTGGCGAAAATATGGGTCAAAAGTGAAAATATCAAAATTCTGAAGAAACAAGGCTCGGACCCCCGTCCCAGTTTTAGGGCAAATTATGGGACCCCCGTCCCATACCCCGGAGTTGCGCAGTAAAGGGATTTTAATTGCACAAGGAAACTGCCTTCTTCCCCAAGTTCTTCACCCTATATAAGACCAAGCCAAGCACACAATTGGAGATCCATCTTTTTACGCAAAATCAAGAGCAAAGAAGATCAACGAAGATTCAAGCATAGTGATGCGATCTCAAAAGTATCGACAGTGTTTTCTACGCAATTAGCAAGAAAATACTAAGAAAAGAGTTTTATTATTCTGCATAATTAATCCTAAACCTACGTGCTTATATTTATACTAAACTAATAGAGTCCTAATGACCTAGGAAAACCATGAAAAGATAAATACTAACTAAGAAATAAAAGGAATCCTATCAACTAAATAATACGTAAGGAAAAAGAACTCAATTAAGTTGCAATTCTAATCTAACTATCCTATTCCATAATGTTGGGTCGTATCATTCCCTTCCCCTTCAAAACGAATCTTGTCCTCAAGATTTAGTTTTGAAGAATTCTTCACAGGAATCTTGCCTCTCGTTCTTCCTTGAATGTGGTATTCTCGACCGCCGTCCTTAAACTTCATCGTTCTCATACCGTAATCAATCCACATCGGTCCAAGACTCTCGAGCCAAGGCATACCTAGTACCACGTCCAACCCATTTATTGGTAAAGCAAATAGATTGGTCTGGAACTCGTATCCTTGCAATGTTATCACATTCAATTCATATTTATCTCGGCACTCTAATTTTTCCCCGTTCGCCACTCTAACTGAGAATGGTTTAGTTGGAGTAGCGTGCATCTGTAGTCGACTAGCCAAGTTCGGGTTAATAAAATTGAGACTCGAACCACTGTCAATTAATACCTCAATTGGTTTATTCTTAAGCATGCCCGTCAAACGCATCGTTGACACTCCATCCTCCCCTTCTAACGCATTAAGGGAAATATGGGGCTCTTCCTCAATTTTTTTGTCGCCTTCGACTCCCGACCCATCGATTTCAATCAACAAAGCTTGCGCCCGTTTACATTGGTGGCCTCGGACGAACTTCTCGTCACAATTATAGCATAAATTTTTCTCACGTCGTTGTTGCAACTCATCCCAAGTCAGTCGTCGAGTCCCAGAGCTAACCGATTCTCGTCCTGCTGCCATTGTCGTGACCGGGATCGTCCCGCCTCCCGATTTCTTTCCAACTTGCAGCTGTTCCTCTTTTCGTTTGGCTAGCTCGATGGCTGTTTGTAAATCCTTGGGTCTGAATAGCCGTACGTCGCCTGCTATTTCCTCTTGAAGACCTGCCATGAACGCACCCATGAGCGCCTCTTCCGACCAATACGGTAGACAATTCATTAAGCGCTCAAAATCCCCCAAGTATTCCCGAAAGTCTCCTTTCTGCCTCAGCCGGCACATCGATTCGTTTGGGTCTTCGTAGTCTCCGTGGCCAAAGCGCAGTAGAATACCCTTCTCGAATTGCCCCCACGAGATCCGATGACCCCGATTCGAACGTTCGAACCATTGCCACCACTGGTTGGCATCCCCCTCCAAGTGATATGATGCAAGCATCACTTTCTTGTGGCCGTGCAGGTCATTGGCCAGAAAGAATTGCTTCGCACGGCTGAGCCACACTCGAGGCTCTTCACCACCGAACTTCGGAAAGTCCATCTTTACCTGGGTACGCCGCCTTTCACGCTCGCCGCGTCCTGATGCCCGACTCCTAATCGAAGCATTAGATGCATGGCTGCCCTCACTTTCGTTGCCCGACGAATCGCCTGATGATGGTTGAGACGAACCGTTCCTTCTCCCCCATGGATTTTGTCGTTCATGACCTCGTTCGAGAAACCGCTGCATCTGCTGCATCGAGGCTTGGATCTCTTGTACGGAGTTTTCCAGCCTATCGAATCTCTCTTTGTTCGTTGCCATGATCGTAACGGAGCTTTGATGTTATCGCAACCTCGCTCTTGATACCAATTGATGCGATCTCAAAAGTATCGACAGTGTTTTCTACGCAATTAGCAAGAAAATACTAAGAAAAGAGTTTTATTATTCTGCATAATTAATCCTAAACCTACGTGCTTATATTTATACTAAACTAATAGAGTCCTAATGACCTAGGAAAACCATGAAAAGATAAATACTAACTAAGAAATAAAAGGAATCCTATCAACTAAATAATACGTAAGGAAAAAGAACTCAATTAAGTTGCAATTCTAATCTAACTATCCTATTCCATAATGTTGGGTCGTATCACATAGTTTTTCTTATTTAATTTATTTATTTTATTTTATTTATCATAAGAATCACGAGTAGCTAAGTCTTTATTTCTAGGATTTTATTTGGAACCCTATGTGGGATTTATGAACCCTTTTCTATGATTTTATGCAAGTTTTAATTCCGGATTATTTCTTCTACTTGTTTTATTAAGTGCATGAATTTGATCACCTTATGTGCTTTTATGTTATTGTTAATCGCATGAATCGGAAGATCGGGTTAATAATTAGAACTGTGGTAGAAGAGCCTTTGTGGTATTAACATAGGAATATAGTTAATCTCTTAGGTAGCCATTATTGAGATTTGTGCTTAATGCTGTGCTCTAGAATTAATTGCATAGGAATATAGTAATTGAATCTAGAGTATTAGAATCGTAATACACGCGGAAGCGGGTTATGATTATTTTAGCATCTCAGGTTAATAATCCGGGTTAATTGCTTGCATAATTGAAGGAATTGGGGGAGTAATAATCACATAGGGGGAAGAATAAAATCCTAGGCTCGTTTACTCTGATAAATCTTCGTGTTTAATTTGCTTTCTTGCTTTGTCGTTTTAATTTGCTTTTTAATTTATTTTAGTTAATTCTCTCTAAAGTCGACTGTGTAGGGTGGGCTTGATAATAATTGGTAGGATTTAGCGTCTAGGATTAGATAATTAAATATTCCCTGTGGGTTCGATATCCGGACTTAATTGTCCACTATATTACTTGTACGATACGTGCACTTGCGTGTAGGTTTTCGACCAACAGTATACATTATAAAGGGACAAAAGAATTATATTCTCAAGGGAGGGAGTGATTGTGATGAAGAAGAATTACAGGTTGTTGATGGTAATGTATTATCAGTGTTGACTGAAACAGAATTGGTCAAAGGGGGACAAATTTCCAGGGAATGTTTCTGGTCCCTTTGTCCTAAATTAAATCTTTGGCATGCCTCTACTTTGATTATTTCTCCTACAAATTACTTCATCACTATCTTCTTGTGAACTATAACATATATTATTTTATTATTTTAATTATTTTAATTATTACTAGAAAACATATACTCATTATGGTTTATTCCCATGACATGAAATAATAATAAAAATAGGCTTACATTATATCAAAGGTTATGATGGGAAATATTTTGATACCACTTAGGCTTAAACCTTAGTGATTTCTAAATTAATATTTTAGGGTTTAATTATTTGTCATGATGAGAGACATTGATGTTTTCGAATTACAAAAAATGAACTTAAATTCATTAATTTTTTATATTTACTTTCACTAAAATGTTACAAAGTTAAGCTCAATGCTTCTTACGAAGGAAAAATTACTGAAAATTACTGTTTCGATCTCTCAAATTTGCACCGATTTTGCATTTGAACCCATATGTTCATAAAAAAACGTGTTTTTTCTCTCATGTCACGTTAGTTAAGACAATGATGAGCATACACTTGATTCCGTTGGTTTTAACGGAAAGTTGATGGAATTGATTAAAAACGTTGAATTTATAAAATATGTAGGAACAATTGTTTTTTCTTCATGAATATGAGAATGAAATGTGAAATCTCTGCAGCAACCTAGAGGCATGAAAAATGTATTTTTTCACTTTTACTAAATATAACCACATAAAAAGAAGTAAAAAAAAATGGCATAATGAGAGAAATAAACAAAAAGCTAAAACGAGCATAAGGCTGTGTTTGTCTGTACTTGCAAGCAAGAAAACAATAATAAAAAAAAAAAAAAGAGGGAATCAAAATTATGATTGATGAAGAGACTTGCCCCAAGCCCAACCAACCAAATTAATATCAACAAATTAAATATGTTTTTATATCTTTTTTCTGCAAAAAGAAAAACACAATAACTTTTCTTTTTTTCCTTTTGTCTTTAAATCTCACCACAATTTGTAACAGGAGCATTTTTTAGATTACATGTGTTAGAATTAAATAAAAAATATTTTTAATTTTTTTTTAAATAAACTCATTTAAATTTTAGATAAAATTATAATTATTTTGTTATAATAATTTACATTTAGTATATAATAATAATGAGTGATGTTTCCCCAATTATGATATTTGCATGTGAAATAATTATAATAGACATGAGTGTTGGTATTGGGCTGTGTTAGATTCTTGAGCCCACCCACAGTGAGTGAGTGCAATTTCCAATTTTGCCCCCATGTGATTAAAGCAACTTTCTTCTTCTTATAAAGCGACCACGCCCGTTTGGCTACAATCATTTGGTCTACTTTCTCATTATTCCCACAAATTCACTCCTCTTTTTTTTTTTTTTTTTTAATATATTTCTTAATTAATTAAAAAAATACAGCTCCACACATATAATTAATAATTAATAATTAATACTAACTATGTAATACAAACATTAACTTATATAGTATTAAATTAATTTAGTATTGGGAGTAGAGAAACCCAGTCGTGCGGACAGTCATCTCACGCTTATCTTCTTAATAAAATACACATTCTATTAATTAACTAGAATAAAATACTATTGCTTCTTACTATAAGACAAGAATAGATTAATTAATTAATTAATTAATTAATTAGGAAATAAACATTTCTAAAAGCGGGTTTACTCCATTGCTAAAATCGCTCTTCTCTATTATTCTTTATATTTTATTCACTCACCCCCAAACCCCGGCCCCCCTAACCCCACCCCTCATCCCCACATTTTTTCCGTATATAAATATAGATATAGATATCTCCATACAGCTACACTTGTGAGTGATATTGTGAGAGAGAGAGCAGTTGCTAAAAACACACACAGTGAGATCAGAGTGAAAAATGGAATGTTCAGACAAGGCGGTGGAGGCAGTGATGGTGGGAAGTTACGTGGAAATGGAGACGGAAGGAAAGGCGGCGGACATGAAATCAAAAGTGTCGAGTCTCTTCTGGCACGGCGGCTCCGCCTACGACGCCTGGTTCAGCTGCGCTTCTAACCAGGTCCCGTCTTAATTCATGAATAATCTTCACACACTTATTAAAAAACATTGACGGAAAATAAAATATTATAAATACAGGTGGCACAGGTGCTGCTGACGTTGCCGTACTCGTTTTCGCAGCTGGGCATGATGTCCGGAATCATGTTCCAGCTCTTCTATGGTTTGATGGGAAGCTGGACCGCTTATCTCATCAGCATTCTCTACGTTGAGTACCGTACCAGAAAACAACGAGACAAAGTCGATTTCAGAAACCATGTCATTCAGGTAATTAATATTTCAATATTATTATTTTTTATCAAAAATAATATTCATCTATATATATATACAATTAATAGTTTTTTTTTTTTTGATAATTAATAATAAATAAATCTGCAGTGGTTTGAAGTTCTTGATGGGCTGCTGGGAAAACACTGGAGAAACGTTGGTTTGGCTTTCAACTGCACTTTTCTTCTCTTTGGATCCGTCATTCAACTCATTGCTTGTGCTAGGTATTTTTTATTTATTTATTTATATAAATAATAATAATATTAATATATATTTTGGGATGGGTGGGATGCAGTAATATATATTACATAAACGACAATTTGGACAAGAGAACATGGACATACATATTCGGAGCATGTTGTGCAACAACAGTGTTCATACCATCTTTCCACAACTACAGAATTTGGTCTTTTCTTGGTTTGATTATGACCACTTACACTGCCTGGTATCTCACCATCGCCTCTCTTCTTCACGGCCAGGTATGCTATATATACTTCAATTCATATATTCTTCTTTAATTTATTAATTACACTCGTCATTAATTAATTAATTAATGTACAGGTGGAGGGTGTTAAGCACTCCGGTCCTACAAGAATGGTTTTATATTTCACTGGCGCCACCAACATTCTTTACACATTCGGCGGCCACGCTGTTACTGTGTAAGATTTCTTCTTTTTTTTTATTTCTCCAAGGCCAAAATAGTAAATTCGTATTTACAAAATATTCTTTTCACGGATTTTTTTTTTATAATTCCAGATAATAGACTTTACACAATTTCAGACATTTTCTTTTATTTCTCACCTATTTAACAAAATGTATAATAACATTTTTCTGTTAAAAAACTAGATCAACGGTTAATCAGGGGTGAATTTTGGTTATTTCATATACATTGGGTGTTTTTCGTTATTTAGCCTAAGTTCAGGGTTTTTTTTTTTTTGTTAATTTACCCCTATTATATATTTGTCCACGTTTTTCTATGTCTTTGTCTTCGAGGGCAAAATAGTAAATTCACAAAAAAAGACAGTTGATGGATTCTGTAATCTTTCTCATCTTTATATATAAAAGAAAGGTTTTACCCGAAACCCTAAAAAAACAGTTTTTTCTTCAAAAATAAATCCCTTTATTTTTTCCTTTTTTTTCTCCTCTTCAAGTGCACGTTTGCTGTTTTTTTTTATATAATTATTTTCTTTAAAAAACAAATCCCTTTGTTTTCTCCTTTCTTTTCTCCTCTTCAAGACACGTTTTTTTATTTTTTATATAATTATTTTTTTATACTTTTCTGCACATGTGAAAATTTTACGGTTTTTATCGTATGACGGAATTTTTTTTTAATAGCACGTTTTTTTTTTATAATTAATTATATTTGCCTTTTCTTCTTTTATTATCCTATTTTCTCCTCTTTTATATCTACCTTCAAATAGTTCTTATTGCACGTTTCTAATATTTTTCTTATATAATTATTATTTTGTTTCGTTTTTTTTTTCTTCCCCACTAATCATGATTAGCTATGATTTCTTTTAATTTTTTTTTGGTTTTCCACTCAACGTAATCTTCAACTTCTTTTCTTAACTTCCCCACTATTGACCATCTCAACCCCCATAAATTTTCCTATATATACATGTTATCAAGAACATCGAAGAACACTATAATTGTCCTCTCTTTCATCACATCAATAATCTTCAACAAAATAAATCATATGTTTTTGTCTTTGCTAACAATTCAATTATGTTATTTTTTTTTTTTCGTTTTCTTAACATTCTTTACTACGGTACAAATTTTGTAGGAATATTAAGGACTTCACAATTTATTTTGGCTATTAGGTAATTTCTTCGATCAAGCAATTATATTATTAACAATGCCGACTTCCTTTGCTGCTGCATCAATTATCATGGCGTTCGTTCTATTTGTTTCATTAATCTTGGTATTTTTTGATTTCATTAACTTATTTTTTATCACGATCTTTTGTTTTTTTACTCTTTACATTTTATTTTTAAGGCTCAAAGTTCTGCCGTTCGAATTGGAGTCCGTAAGATACCAATATATGGACAACATCTTTTCATTGACATTGTAATTTTTATTGAATAACGACCGTCCTAACTTTGTTCTTCTTCTGTAAATACATGTTTCATAGCTTTCGTAGGCAATGTCACTTTATTTCACAATCAGTCAACCCAGAAGACCACCAAGTTATTTTACCAGACTATTGTGAATCAATTGCATCAGGGTGCTCAGAAAATACATTTTTTGTTTATTAATTTACTTACATATTATTATATATAATTTCAGGAAATACATTTTTTGTTTATCATATATATTCTTCTTTTTGTCCGTTTTAATTTAGAAGACACATTTTTGTTTTTGTTTCCTTTATTTTCTCCTCTTTTATAGCCCACGTTATTTTATTTGTTTCATTTTTTTTCCCACCACTAACTTTTAAGTTTTATCTCCTTTTTTATAAAACACTTTTTCATATTTTGTATTCTTTTCTCCGTAATTAATTGCCGTTTCTTAAACATACGTATTTAGGTAAGTTATTTTTTTCCTTTATCCTCATTATTTTGGGATTTATTTTAGCCACTTTTCCTAATTTCTTGCACACGTTCTGTTAGTTTTTTTTCCATTCTTCTTCTTTTCTTTTTATCTGTTCTTTCATTTTTTTTTTATCTCAAGCATTGACATGTGAGGACGTACATACTTTTTTTTTTGTTTTGTCAATGCTTCTTTATTTCTCATCCCATTCATGTTTTTTTTTTTTTTTTTTTCTTTTGCAGATATTTGTGCATAACGTATGCCTTTCTTTTCAAATTTGCACGGATATTTCACGTGTAAATTGTTTATGTTATTTTTTTTGTTAGATGCGATCTTACATGATATTTATGTTTGTGTTTGTGTACTATGTGGATAATTAAGATGTCTGATTTTTTTTTTTTTTTTTTTTTTTTTTTTTTTTTTTTTTTTGTTGTAACATCAGATGTTATCTTTGTGGGGTTGCTTATTATCTACAGAAAATGAAGAAATAAATTGATTCAGATGTAAAATGGTAAAGTTTGACGAAGTTTTCGTTTTTCTGATAATTTGTATCTCCACATGTTCGTTAATTTACGTGTTTCTGACAATTTGTTGGAATTTTGATGAAAAATGTTTTCTTGATTTTATTATGTGCAGTTCAACTTGAAACCATCAAGAAGGTCATGTCTATCGATCATTTGTTTTGGATCAATTTCTTAATCTCCTATTTTGTATATATTCTAATTATTCTTTTAATTTTGAATTTAAATTACTGGGCGTTGTATTGAATATTTGAGTGTGATGAAGTTTTCTGTAGGTTTAAATTAATTTTTGCTTAATATGAATTTTAAAATAACAGAAAAATAATACATATGTTACACATTTTTTGTTGTTCTTTATTAAGATAAAATATTTGAGAAATGATTTTGCTCAATATTAGATAAAATGTTTCTAATTGTTATTGGTGAATTTGATTGAGAGTGCAAGGTCTGCATGCAAAAAAATTATTTGCAAGAAGCATGCCGAATCAAATCATCAAGTCTCATCACTTGAATGCATATTTAATTTTTTTTCATCAATATTTAGTATGATTAAATTTGTTAGTTCACTTTATTCGACAACTTCTCACTTTCTAATAACTCTCACGTTTTCTTATTTTTTTCATGGTGTATTGTTTACTATTGTGAGACACGGTTGATGATGTTTGTGATCCAAGACTTGACATTGTTTGTATATAGGTTTTAACAACTATTCATATTTACTGAATAATCATATTATACAATCTTGAATTTCTGTAACTATTTTTATTAAAAGCTCAATTATTTGATAAAGAAATTTATATTTCTATTAATATTTCACAGTTGCCCATTTTTCTCAAAAGACGATCAATTCTATTCCGTTGTTTTTATGTTTTCTCATATGGTTCATTTTTTTTTTCTTTTTTTTCACCCACCATCTTCTTAGAAATTTTTTTATAGCACGTTGTTTTTTCTTTTTTTTTTTTCTTATTTTATATAATTCATTATATTTTTTTACTGCTTTTTTTTTTCTATCCCACAGTCTATTTTGAAATATTTTTTATTGCATATTTTTTTTGTAAAGATTAATTATATTATTTTCCTGCTCCTTTTTTTTCCATCTCACGATCTACTTTTAAAAAAAAAATTATTGCACATTTTTTTTATATATATAATTAGTTATATTTTTTTCCTGTTTCTTTTTTTCCCATCCGATCTACTTTGAAATGTTTTTTATTGCACTTTTTTATATATATATAATTATTATTATTTTCTTTTTTTCTTTTTTTTTCCTTCCCCACTAATCACAATCAACTGTGATTTTTTTTTTTGTTTCTTCTTTGTTTTTTTTTGTTTTCCACCAACGTGATCTTCAACTTCTTTTCTTAACTGCCCCATTTTCTCCATCTCAACCCCATAAATTTTCCTATATGTATCATGTTACTCATAAATTTGTTTACCAATGTTTTTTTTTTTTTTATGTTGGTTCCTTTATGCTACATTGTTGATGTTCTTTATATTGTTTCGTTATTGATATTTTTTTTAATCTTCTTTCTTGAGATCTATTTTCTCATATTTGTTTTTTATGTACCAAAAACGGATTTGATTGACAATAAAGCCTTGCAACAAGAAAGTAAATATTTGATTGATATAAATGGAGAGAATGAGAGAAAAGTGGTTAGTGGTGGTGGATTGAAAAAAAATGTTTGCTTATCATCGCTCAAGTCCCTCAATTTTGGATGCTCGACATTTTTCAAACACTGTTATGACAAGTAAAGACCTTAC
Organism: Erythranthe guttata; assembly: GCF_056151865.1. Lineage (NCBI taxonomy): Eukaryota > Viridiplantae > Streptophyta > Magnoliopsida > Lamiales > Phrymaceae > Erythranthe > Erythranthe guttata. The sequence continues at coordinate 492,067 of NC_142534.1, forward strand.
AATAATACGTCTTTATAATTCAGTTATACAAGCTTCTAATTGTGTATTGTAACCATGAGACAAAAATGTACTTATGAATTTATATTCTTTGTTGTTATGTTGATTTGGTAATTGCATTATTGGAATATTTGTTTTGCGTACATTAAGCATAAATAGAAGAATGCATCTTCTTTCTTTACAGATTAGCGTATCTTTTCTTTTGCATATTCGACTGGTTTGATGTACCTCGATCTCTTTGGAGCACGAATATATTAACTTTGTAGCACTTTTTTTATTTACAAATTAGCGCTTCTTTTATGATTTAATACTGGATAGATAAAAAAAATAGACATTGGGTAATATTTTAACTTTGCAGCATCACTTTTTTTTTTTTTGATAATTTTAAATTTGTAACAATATTGAAGCGAATGTAATCAATTTAAATTTCTTTAACATATTAACATAGCCGGAGTGGGTTCTTTCCACATAGACTACTTTTTGCATGGGAATTGCTAGATATAAGATTTTTTGTTTCATTAGAACTTTTTTTGGTTATGTTTTCAGTTATTTCTAATTTATGTTGGATGAGTACTTTTATAAGGTGCACGTAAATATTCATATATTTTAGTTAATAAATGATAGAATATACATGTTATAAATATATTATTTTTGTTAGTGAAATATGTGAAATTGAATACATTATGTAGTTGTGTTGCATTACCGAAAGCCACTTAAAATTGAATGAATGATTCTTCATATCACTATTCAATTTATTTTATTTTTTTACTATCATTTCCAAAAAGAAATTACTTATAAATTTGTTATGTCCTACATCCATTATTTTTTTGAATGCATTCACTGCTTTGTTTATGCGATATTTACATTTAATATATTGTTTTATTTTCCAAATTTTATTCGAAACACTACTCATATATATTACATGTTACCATTTTTTAGCATTGAAGTATGTTGTTAAAAGTACAACGCCACAAATAATAGTAAGTTGATTCTCTTTTTCTTCCCGGGTATATATACATATGTAAATTAGATTCAAGTTCTAAACTTGATATATACATTATGATGGCAATTAGTGGAATTTTTACACTTTGCTTTTTCTATTGTATTGATTTTGAACACGACATTTATCAATTTTGTTTATACTATTTTTGTCATTATCATTTATTTATGTGTATTTTTAATTTTATTTTCAATACGCCGCCGTGCAACGCACGGGGCAAATTACTAGTGAAGTTTAAAAGCGACATAACCTTAGCAAATATCTAGTACCCAATCTATTTTGTTTCCTTTTACACAGTTGTTGGGAGTTCAAATGTAATGACATGTCACTTTCATTGCAAATTTATTAGTTTTCCCAAAATACCCTTACTGAGGCGTGCTAATGAGAAAAAGTTGAACTTTTCTTGGGGAACCCCTCTTTTCTTCCTTTTTGCATGCATAGGGTAAAAAGCTACATCTCTTTATTCAATAAAAGCTTTTGCAGTTGATTCTGCTCTTTGATTCTTGATGGTTAATCTTGTAATTAACACACACACACACAATAAATAAAAAAAAAAAAAAAAAAAAGAATTCATCAATAATTAATTAACATTGTCTGAAAATTTTCAATTCCTCTGCTGTGTTAGTTGTTGTAAGGCAATAAATTCTGTTGTATAGATAGCCCTGCTAAAATTTGAATTGACATTGCAGTTAATTTATTATTTTCATTAATGGTGTATTTAATTAATTAATTAATTTTTATTTTATTTGGGGCAGAGAGATAATGCACGCAATGTGGAAGCCACAAAAATTCAAGGCAATTTACCTATTAGCCACGCTGTATGTGTTGACTTTGACCCTACCATCAGCATCAGCTGTTTATTGGGCCTTTGGAGATTTGCTTCTCAATCACTCCAATGCTTTTTCCCTTCTTCCTAAATCACCCTTCAAGGACATGGCTGTAATTTTGATGCTCATCCACCAGGCATGCACTCATACATACATACACATTATGTTCACTTTCTTGAAGTGTTTTTTTCTTTATTGACATTAATTAATAATGCAGTTTATAACGTTCGGATTTGCGTGCACGCCGTTGTATTTCGTGTGGGAGAAGGCTATAGGCATGCATGAGTGTAAGAGCATGTGCAAGAGGGCGGCGGCGAGGTTGCCTGTGGTAGTTCCGATATGGTTCTTGGCTATTGTTTTCCCGTTTTTCGGCCCGATTAATTCCACCGTCGGATCGCTTCTTGTTAGTTTTACGGTCTACATTATCCCAGCTTTGGCTCACATGTTCACCTTCAAATCAGCTTCATCTCGCGAGGTACCGTATTTTCTTGAGAAGACGGATCTTTATTATGCATTCTAACGAATCATTGATCTAATTGCGGTTAAGTGATCTCTCTGTTTCAATTATTCCAATTGGTTGTACTAAATGAGTCTTAATGCAGCAATTCAGTTACGTCTTGATCAAATCCGCATATAACCTAGATTCTTGATATTTAAGAGGTTTTAAGACCCCGAAAATCTTACTTCGATGCAGTTTTAGATACAATTTTCGAATTTCTTCATTGAATTTTTCTAGCCTAAACAAAAGGGTTTTTGTTAAAGCTATGCGACAACTTGAGAGGCACAAATACTATGTTCTTACCTTGCTTTACAGTTGTTACATGACTAAGATGGAATATGGTTCAAAGGTGCAGAACAAGATTCCAAATGCTGTCAGTGAACAGAATAATATTCTTCCAAGATTCCTATCTCCAATAATTTTCATATCAGCCCTATCTTTATGTTATTCTTTTATGTAGCAAACTCAATGGTGTTACTTAAGTTGTGTAGAAATTATTTTGATTTTTTTTTTTTTGGTTGCAGAATGCGGTTGAGCAGCCACCGAAGTACTTTGGAAGGTGGGTAGGCACGTATGTGATCAACATATTTATAGTTGTGTGGGTTCTGATTGTAGGGTTTGGATTCGGTGGATGGGCAAGCATGACTAACTTCGTCCACCAAATCGACACATTTGGGCTATTCACTAAGTGTTACCAATGCCCGCCTCAACTGCCGCCACACATGGCCAACGCCACCGCTCCTCTACCACCTCCCTTTGCCTTTGGAAATGCCACTCATCTGTCGCCACATCCCAACTCCCCTTGAAAGCTTTCACCACGACTATCAGAAAACGTGGGAGATGAACTGGAAACAAAATTGTGTGCTTTGATCACGGGAATCAAGTTTTATTGAGCATTAATGCAGTCGATAAAAAAATGAATGAAATGTAATCCAGATTAGGGATTTAATATGTTAGCCATTACTTTAATCATGCAATGGATAAATTTCGTAATTCAAAACGGATGTCGATTTCATTATCTACACATTTGCATCAATTTTAGCACCCCAAGTATCAAGAACATGCAATGCGTCTTCCTGAAAATCGGAAAACAGAACAAATCCCTGAATTGGCAAATGTTGAAAGATCAAGAAACAACTCCTAATCAATTTTCACACACTCCAACGTGCTCTACCATCGTATACGAAATAGGAATTTCGAGTTCACAAAAAACAGTGCAAAAAAGGCTCATCCCAAAACATATGAAACAGCTAAAGTTGAAGAGAACAATCGTTGAACTTTCAACTAATCAATCCAGTGAGCTTCACCGAACACGTGGAAATTCGAATCAATACAATAAAATGGCAACGAAAGTATAAAATAATTCGACTATAGAGTATCACCTCCTCATCGAAACTCAGTTCAATTAATGGGCAGTAAATCATAAAGACAAGAAATCGATTCGAGAAACAATATTGATAGAAACCAAACTCGTTCATTGATTAGAATAAAAAGACCAAGCAGTATGTATATCCATATTCATGTATACACATTTCGGGACAAAAAAACAGACATGAACCACCGACATCGGCAGAGATTATCAATATAATAGTAAAACCCTAACAAGAGATCAATCTGCTAGGGCTTATCATGTAACCATTACCAAAAGTCAAGCTCAAACACCACAATAGAGAGCAAAAACGGAACAAAAATTACCCAAAAAAACCAGAAATACTAAATAAACGGCACTACTCCAAGAGCTCAACGGCTGGCAGTCGGGCATTCACGAGCAAAATGACCTCCCTCACCACAGTTGTAGCATCCGCCACCTCCTCCGCCGCCGCGGCCACCTCCCCGGCCGCCTCCTCCGTATCGGTCACCACCGCCTCCTCCGTATCGATCACCCCCGCCTCCGCCGTATCGATCACCACCGCCGCCGCCACCATAGCCTTCGCCTCCGCCATAACCACCACCACCACCATAACCGCGACCGCCGCCATAACCTCGACCACCGCCGCCTCTGCTCCCACCGTTGTATCCACCACCACCACCGTCTCCGCCGCCTCTGCCACCGTAAGATCCACGGGTGCTTCCCTGCACGGATGCGCCATCAGGTCCGGTAACGTTCACCGCCTTGGCACGGCCGTCATTGCCGTACTCAACAACGTACTCCACTACCTCGCCGTCGCCGAGGCTGCGGAAACCCTCGGATTTGATCGCCGATTGATGAACAAACAGATCGTCGCTTCCATCGTCAGGGGTTATAAAGCCAAACCCCTTTTGGTCGTTGAACCACTTCACACTTCCCTTCTTCACATCACCTTCCGCCATCGTTTCAGAAAAACCCTAGTTCTATCTCTCGCCCCCCAATATCAGTGTGCGTGAGATTTAGGTTTTCGCACCGCTGGCTGGTATTTATATTTGAGTAGGAACGTGCCACGTCATCGCCTAGCGGACTTGATTTCCGGAATTAACTGGATCCAAAATTCCGTAGTGGGGTCCGGGCAATTTTTCTTTATTTCTTTTTGTTAATTGTTTAATATGGGTATTCATTCGTTTTTATTTTCGGGAATCAAAGCAACGGTTGGAGCGTGTGGATGAAATCGACGGCCAGTAATTTAGCACTTGGTAGATGGATAATTAATTAATTTTACCATCACAAAATATAGTATTTTCTAATTAATGAATAATCCAATTTATTTTAATTTGGGCCCCCAATAGCAATTCAACCCATTTCAGTTCACATTGCACTAAAAGCACTGAATTGAAATAAATCGTTTTAATTACAAGCTATTAAAATTTGAAGTAGTTTAATTTTAAAATCTACCGGCGGTTAGGGCTGCCGTATCGGCGGAGATGGCCGGCAAGAGGAAGAGGAAAAACGCAGCTGAGCGGCGAGGAATCCACCCTCGGAATAAATACTCCGATAATCCGCCGGATTTCGCTTTATTAGCATCATTGTACCCGAGTTTTGAGCCCTTCGTCTTCTACTTACGCGACGACCGCCGACCCAAAATTGATTGGACGGACTTCAATGCTACTCGCGAGTTGACACGAGTGTTGCTGCTCCACGATCACGGCATCAACTGGTACTACTTTTTGAACGTTTTTGTTTTCTCCTACGGTGTTATGTTTTTGCTGTGGCTATTCATCAACAAATTATTGCTCAATTAACTTGATTAATTGTTTACTCATTTGTTTGATTGTGATGTATGGATTCTTAGCTAGGGTTATTCAATTGAATTTCTTAATTTTAAGTTTGTTGGGTGAACAAATTTTTTTCTTCAATTTCGCTTATTGTGGCAAAATTGAGTTTATTCTTCTCAGAGCTAAACTAGAAGCTTTGTTGTTCTTCTGCTGGCTACTTGTGCAATATGTTTATTTACTGTCGATATAAAGGTCACCATTGCATGATTTCATGGTATGTTATAAAATAGCTACAGTTATTTGCGATAAAATGGAAATGAAGATCTGTATCGACTAGCAAATGCATTCAAGAATTATATTCGTTTCCAATTTTTATTAAGAGCTGTTGATTCGGTGCAAATCTAACATTAGGTGGATTCCTGATGGGCAGCTCTGCCCTACAGTACCCAACAGATTGAATTACATCCACTGGATAGAGGATCTTCTGGCTTCAGACGTCGTTCCGTCTAACAGGGCTGATTGTGATGTCATCAAAGGTTTCGATATTGGGACTGGAACAAATTGTATATATCCTCTTCTCGGTGCATCCATTCTTGGTTGGAAGTTTATCGGTTCAGGTACTTGTCTTTGTTTGTTTCCGTCTCGTGTATCTCACTGTTTCGTTAAATGCTAACATTGTTTCCTATGTGTATTGTTAGATATGACTGATGTGGCTATAGAGTGGGCAAATCAAAATGTCGAGAGCAATCCGCATATTTCTCACTTGATTGAAATCAGAAAGGTCCACTTCGAGGATAACAAGGAAGAATCACAAATTAGTCAAAAATGTAGTAATGAAGGTGGATCCGAATGTAGCAATGTAAAGTCTGAAGAAACTCGTTCAGGCACGAAGAAGAGTTGTTATAATGGGCCACCTGTACTTTTAGGTGTTGTCAAAGACGAGGAGATGTTTGACTTCTGTATGTGCAATCCCCCATTCTTTGAGACAATTGAGGAAGGCGGATTGAATCCAAAGACATCTTGTGGAGGGACTTCAGAGGAGATGGTTTGTTCGGGTGGCGAACATGCCTTTATTACTCGAATCATTGAAGATAGTGTTAAGCTGAAGCACACATTTCGGTATAATTTTCATTTCGTTTCCATTAAGCTATTTGTTTTTAATCTGTCATTAATTGCCTTGACTTTTATCTTATTTTGATTCGTTTAGTTGGTACACTTCCATGGTTGGAAGAAAATTGAACCTGAATACTCTGGTATCAGAAATCTGGAATGTTGGAGCCACAGTAGTGAAAACGACAGAATTTGTACAAGGAAGAACATCGAGATGGGGACTCGCGTGGTCCTTTTTGCCTGCTTCGAGGAAAATGTTACCTTCCCATAAGATTGAAGAAAATAATCTGTCTTGCATGCTGGAGGTTTGACGCCTTTTATCTGATGTTTTATATTGTTATTTTTGTTCGTTTGTGATGCTAGAATGAATGGATTCACTAATAATGCTAAATATACTTGCAGAAGTTCGTAATGGAATATAAAAACAGCGGCAATTAGTTAATGTTTGACTTATTAATTTTAGTTTCTAGGTCCCAATGTTTAACATGGTGGTTAACCTAATTATTGTGAATGTTGCATCTCATATAGCAATTTCTTTTATTAGGGCCTTCATCGTCAGCAAAGTGGCTTTGACGTGCTGAAGTCGGTGGAATCTCACTTTTCCGGAAGCGGTGCATCCTGCAAATTAGATTCTGCTACTTTCAATGTTGATGTATGCTATAAGTCATTTTTTTTTCGTTTCAGCCTATTTACATATCCGTTTCATTTCAAGCTGACCAGTAAGGTATACTTTTATATTAAGATCACTGCTTCAAAGGATCAAATTGATTCAATACTAAAGGCCGAGACACATAATACGGTTGATGCGGCTGAGTTTAATAGATCGAATTCCCCAAATGACCAGCAAAGTCAACCAGCTGATGCCCTGCGCTTCCGCATTTCGGTCTTGCAACAAAATCCAGGAACGCTTCTCGTGAGGGGATCATTGCTCGACAGATCAAGCCCCACCTCAGGTATCTATCTATCTCAGTTTCTATTTTCGTAGCCGTCTTAATATTTATTTATTGATTTTTAAATAATATTGTAATTGTTTTGAATGCAGGTCTTTTTTCTCCAATTTTCCAGCATCTCAAAGATGTTCTGATCAACAAGTTCTGTACTGGAAGAGGTATAAAGCTGTGAGACAAACTATCAAGCCAACAAGGATCAAGACATTTTATTTAATTCTTGTAAAATTAAATCATATTTATTATTTATATTTTTCGTGGCTGCTGCCGACAGCATTTTTATTACATTATTATAATTATGTACCTTTATTTTTTTTATATATCATATTGCAATTTTTTATTAAATTATTCAAGAATTACGACATCCATATTAATTGTGGTGGCACTTCACAAATTATTAAAATAATAAAATAGTCATTGCTTAGGGTTAATAAATAAGAGCTTGAATATTATTTTATAATTTGTTATTTATTAAACAAGTAATGCCTCTTTTCACAAATTATACATTATATCCCAATAATATTAACAACAAATTAAAAGGAAAAAAAGAAAGAAAAAAAGAATCACAAATAAATACGTATTCAAACCCGTAAATGGACCCGAGTCCGACCCGTTATGCATGAGAGAATAAGATGAATTCAAGCTTTCCCTTCAACCCTAGCGCTCGTCAAACCAACGCATGCATCAACAAAATCCTCATCGATAAAATCGGTCGAAAATATCTGCAGCCTGTCTGCAAACCCTCGCGCAAAGCTCTGACATATGAACATCCTCGCATACCCACGGATCCGATCCGTAACCGGCTTCACGCACAGTACCGGGTTATCCGCCTGAGGCGTGACCGTATTCTCGACCCGGTAAAAATACTTCCGGTTCGCCGCCGGCGATTGTTCCCCCAAGAACTTGAGATTGCTCTCGAATTTCGTCGACGGCAAATCAGTGTCGATCCAGTTGTCCTTCAAGTAACCCGAACTCCAAAGCGGGCCACCCGGTTTCGGCTGGGCCGATTTCCTCGGCTTCCAAACGCAGATCACCCGCTTCGGCAGTAGTTCGGAGATCGTTTTGTTGAACACCTGTTCGTCGTGGTGGATCAGAAACTCGCCGAGCTGATCCACCAAGTACTGGTCGAAATCGGGCGGGTCGTCGTGCCCGAACTCGGTTCGGATTTCTAGAACCACGATCTCCGACTGGGTCTCCTGGATAAATTTCCTGACGTCACTGATGACGACGTCGACGCTGTGGCTGAGTATGATGCCGTGGCAGACCCGGCGGTCCTCCTGGACCCGAATATCCAGGACCCGGGCGCCCGTTTTTAGCTGCCCGTAGATTGAGAGTGACTGGCATTGGGCGAAGGGCCGGGTCACGAGCGGGATTCCGATATCGTTGGTGGCGGAATCGTGTGTGCCCGGCCAGACAATCTGGTGGATCCGGATGTTGTCCGGGTTGAGACCGGACATCCAGTTGGCCCTGTCGGGCGGGTGGTAGTCCGACCCGGGAAAATCGCATCCTCCGTTCTGTTGGAGGTCTGCAAGGACTTTCTTCTCCGCCGAGATCGCTTTTCTCCGTTCGACTTGTTTCGAAAGCTGCGCACCCATCGTTAAGAAGAAGACAAGAGGTTTTATCAAAATTCTTGTTCCTTTTTTTTTTTTTTTGTTTTGTGTGATCAATAATAATAAACAGATTGTAGTTCAATTTCGTTGTCAATGTCTTGTTGTGTTTGGTGTAGGTGGGCCGGATTGAATGAATGATTGGCGGGGTTTTATAATTGATTTATTATTTTATTTATTTTTTAATCTTAATTGATGATGGTCCATTTGTATGGCTGTCCAATGCTACACGTTAGTTGGCTTTTCTTATATGGAAATATCATATTTGATGATCAATATTTTGTTAAAATAAATATTAGTTGGACTAGTTATATGGAATTGGAATGAGTTTACAGAGTTGGATAAGAAAATTGGAGGGATATTCGGTGAATATATGATAACAAGTAGCAACTGTTGTGGAAATTAAAAAGAAAAAAAAAAGTAATGGAGTTTGAGCTGTAGACGGTAGGTATAATGTGATTGTTAGATTGATATTTAATTGTGTGGGGACTAATTTATTTATTTATTATTATTATTTTAGTTTATATAAAATAAAAGAAGAATGATATAATCAAGAAGCATTCCACTTCTGCACATCGTGTTAATGGCGAGTCGACAGCCAGCTAAGCTACATTCTTCCATACTGAGCCAACTTACTTTCTTTCATAGTAAAAATGTTTTATGCAATAGTATAATTATTAATTAGCTATCAAGTGTAAAAATTATTAATTAATGGAGTAATTAGCAACTTAATGGTGGATTAACAAAAGAGGTCAGCATCAGCCAACCATAAATTACCCAGTTTTGTGTCTCATCTGCAGAAACTAAGGACATATACAAGTTTATGAAGTCTATCCCCCACAAATCCAAGCTTCAATAAATAGATATTTGATATAAGATTCATAAATTAATATTGTTTCATAAAATTAACAAGAGCACAAAAATAAATAAATTGGTGTGATACAACAGACAGAGGAGAATCAGATAAGAACGATATCGTGTTTGGCATAAACTTTCGCAATAAAAACATTCCAAGTTTTAGAAGGCGAGATGGTTCGATTACCTTCCTTCATCATAAATACGCGAAAACTAAAAAAATAAATAAAAAAGAATTCGGGCATTTTACCTTTCAACATTACACAATGAGCTCCCGTCAGTTAATAGTTCCAAAACCGAGGTTGTTTCCTCTTCGGTACGATGCAACTTACTACGTTTTTTAATATCTAACCGCAATTTTCTATCAATCTCTAACCAACTAAGGGCATTGTCTTTTCCCACACTTCTCGTGTTCATAAGCTGTCTCACTTCTTGCGCAGATTCCCACCTCCCAAGAGCAGCATATATACCCGATAATAAAATGTACGCTGCAGGGGAATGAGGCTCTAGTTCGACAAGATGCCTCGCTGCTATTCTACCCAATTCAATATTCCCATGAATTTTACAAACACCAACTAAGGCATTCCAAACACGTTCGTCGGGCTCAAACGGCATCTTCTTCAGTTGATTCATTACCTCATCGAAACATCCTGACCGTCCAAGTAGATCAATCAAGCACGCATAATGCCCTTGATCTGGAACAATGCTATAATCTTGATTCATCGTTTCAAACAGATAAATACCTTCTTGAACAAGCCCAGAATGACTGCACGCATTGAGAAGGGCGAGAAAGGTGACATCATCTGGTTTCACACCCGACCTCACCATATCGGCGAACGTCTTTACTGCTTGCTTGCCGCATCCGTGATGTGCTAATGCAGATATAATCGTGTTCCACAAAACGACATTTTGCTTGTTATCTGTTGCGTTGAAGACTTGTATCGAAGATTTTAAGCTTCCGCACTTTGAATACATGTCAATGAGTGAGCTTAAAACTACTACGTTAGGCCTAATCCCAGCAGTTATCATCCGTGAATGAATTTGCTTACCATGATCGTGTGAATTTATGCTAGCACAAGCGAAAAGGCAACTACTGAAAGTAAATTGATCAGGCTCTATATTAAGCATGACCATCTTCGAGAATAACTTCAGGGAACAATGCCCCATTCCGTTTTGGGCGTACCCTGCAATCAAAGCAGTCCAAGAAACGGAATTCTTCTCTGGCATTGTGTCGAACATTTCTTGAGCCGATTTCATATCACCCCCTTTTGCATAGCCTGAAACCAAAGTGGTCCAAGCAAGAACATCCCTTTCGCTCATCTGATCGAATAACCTCCTAGCATCTACCAGTTCACCACATTTTGCATACACATCAATTATAGAACTTGAAAGAACCACATTTGACAAGAATCCAAGAAGGAAAACTTGACAATGCAATTGTTTGGCAAGCCACAAATCTCTCAGCTTAACACAAACAGTTAAAACCCCAGCAAAACTGTATTCGTTGAACCCGATATTCGACCTCCTTAACTCAATATGAAGCCTTAGAGCCTCATCAAACCACCCGCTCTGCACATACGCCATCACCATCGTATTCCAACTGACGAAATCTCTCTCAGGCATTTTATCGAACAGTCGTTTCGCGGCCTTCACCATCCCCAGCTTCGCGTAACCCGAAAGCATATTGTTCCAGGAATACAAATTTCTCGCAGTCATTTTATCAAACACGTCGCGGGCCTTCACATGATCGCCGCATTTGGCGTACATATTAATCAAATGGTTGGACAAGAACGCGTTGGGGCGTTTCGAACCGGTGAGCTTCAAATGAAGGTGGACGGATTTCCCGAATTTAATGGATTTCGCACCGGCGCATTGATGAATGAGGGATGCAATTAAGTCAGAGTTCAAAAGAAAGCCATTGCGAGATAAGAGAGGTAAAGCGTCAACGGCTTCCCGGAGTTGACCTCGTGAGGTGAGATCGACAAGATTTTGAACGGCGCAAGGGTAGCTACGGAATCTTTTGGGTTTCATAGCAGGAACGGCAACATGTGAGCTCCGGCGAGCATCGCCGCCTGCGATTGGTCACCGCCGACCGTTGGTAAAAAGGTCACTCCGATTTTGACGACTTACAAAATGGAAATGTGGGCTTCGTTATTGGGCTGATACAACTCTGGAATGGACTTGATGACGTGGACGGACGGAGCCTTATTCCGACGATGAAGCCCAATTTTCTATTGATTATTTTATAGCAACGATGGGCCCTAATTGGAGAAAGTTTCGGGTTTATTGCATCCGGGCCCCTGTGTTTTCTGTAATTTCTAAACAACCCCTATAAGTGTACACAAATTTAATTATTAATTAAGGTAAATTCCACTTTCCCCCTAGTACTTTGCTCGGTATCGCTTTACCCCCTTCTACTCTCAATTGCATCGGTTTGCCCCCATGTAGTGGAAAATCTGTCTCAATGTGGCTCTCGCCATTAGTTTTCAGACATTTAACATTAAAACCGTTTGATCTAAGTTTAAAAATTACAAAAAAAGTCACTCCTTCCAGTTTAAATAATTATTAAAAAAACTAAAAAAATAAATTGTGGTTGGTATCGTGGACTATATTTTCTCGTTGCTTGAACTTTTAATAATTTTATTTTTTGTTTTTTTTAATTTTTAGTATTTTTAATAATTATTTAAATTAGGAGATGTGGCGTTTTTGTAATTTCAGACTTTGGACGGTGTTAAGGTCAAATATCTGAAAAGTGACAACTACAATTTTTTCAGTACAGCAGGACAAATCAATACAATCAAGAATAGAATGTGGTAAATTAATACCGAGCCAAAGTACATGGGGAAATTGGAATTTACCACATTAATTATTCAAAGTGAACACAAATTTAATTATTGAAAGGAACTAGAAATTTGAAATTAATAATGCAATACAATAACATCATACTAAAAGATGAAATAAAATAAAAAAACGCTAAGCCGGACAACAACAAATAACAATAATATAAAAATAATAATAGTAAATCAATCGAGCAATCAAAAATCAATCAAAAAAGCAATCAAAAATCATAATGCAAGACAATGACATCATACTCCACAATAGCATCTTGGGAGGTAAGATTAAACCAGACCGTCTGCGCGGTGGCGACGCCTCTCGCCAGCCGGAAAACACCAGAGCCGCCGACAATAGGCATCTCTCTATACTCATTCAATATCGGATTATGGCCAACTATAGTAAGCGTGCTACCGTTATATTTCCCATCCGTGAACACATAATTCAGCGTCATTAGCAAACCGAATTCCTCCATCGAAGCTGAGGCGTAGATTCCCTGGGCTCGCCCGATGATCTTCGAATCGGGCTCGGGCCCAACGGTCAACTGGTTGTCCATCACTCGCACTACGCCGAAATTTGTCGGATAAACGACCGTGGAATTTGGCTTTGCGACTGTAACAGCACTCGGGTTATCGCCAGCTACGATATCGTGAAAGTAGAAGTGGAGTTTCGTTGTTTTTTCCTTTGCATTCGGAAGGTCTTTGAACCATTGCTCTACTGCTTCGGGCCCTTCACCGTTAACGGGCTGTGCTATTGTCGTCACAACAAGGCCGGAGATTGAGAAAGAAATCAGAAGAATTAATATTGTGCATAGTTTCTCCATCTTCTTTTTCTCCGGTCGTTTCTAATTACCAAAACACGAATTTGAGGTGGTATATATTGAATATGTATCGGACATATTAATATTAAATGATACACATAAACGAAGTTTAGGGCTGCGAAAATTGATCGGCACATGGCAATTATCAAATGAAAGTCGGAAGTGGCGGCAATTTTTTTATTTTGCCGCCACTAGTTGTTCACAAGATAATAATACTTGGTAGTTGGTTAACTACTTCTGGAGGCATCTAATTTCATTATTTATTTATTTATTTATAAGGGTAAATTACAAAAACCCCCTGAGGTATGGTCAAATTACAAAAACCCCCCTCTTGTTTGGATAATTACATATACCCCCCTCAACTATGATTTTTTTCTTACACCTCCACCCTTATTGTGCCAAATTCAATATAATCATCTAGATTCCGTGTAATGTGCTCTAGTTTGTATTCATTTTGTGTAAAAATACAGTTTCGGATGCACTACAAACTGATATACACAAGCTAAAAATCACATATTATGATCATCTTACTTCATAATGTAGAGTTTGAATGGTATAAAACGGGTAGAAAAGTGATAATATTTCATATAATCTCGAAGATTCCACTAAATTTGAAGAGCTGAGGGGTGGTTGTAATTATCCAAACAAGAGGGGTGTTTTTGTAATTTAATCATACCTCAGGGGGGTGTTTGTAATTTACCCTTATTTATAATTTGCTTTGACCCCATTGAAAGTAATGGGCTTCTAGCCCAATAAATTACATCTTTAATCCCTAAGCTGGTAATTAGTAGAAGCCCATCTGGACTCGAATAATCAACTTAATTGCAGGGATAAATAGTCTTTGGTCTTCTTGATTAAGGTCAAAATAATTATCATTTTATATTTACTTTCAAGAATTCTTTCTAATTTTTTTTGGAGTTCAACAGGGTAATTCGAGCATTGTAGGATTTTAGTTGCGTGAACAATTATTGAGCGTAGAAATTACACTCAATACATTTACCTCACGTGATTTTTTTTTTAATCTAGATTTAAGGTATCCTTGAAGGAAAAATAATCGAATAAATTTGCAATTAAGAAAATGATTAAAGGGCAAAAGATTTGACGTGAATCATAACTATATAATGTTTTATAGAATAAAATAAATTTATAGGTAAATGTTTTGAATGTAAAACCTAATTTATCGCTGTTTGAATTGGACTCAAAGCCTGTTACAAATAGAATCAATGGCCACTGTGTAATCAGCACAATTAATTAATTAATATATTAATTAATTGTCACAATTATGAGAAAATTGAATAATCATACATCATTTAATCAAATATGCTTCAATTATTACATTCTACGTCATCATCGAAAGAAGAAACAATCTCATCCCATCATCAATTATTATTAAAATCACTAAAAAGGGATATAATAATAAAATAAAATAAAAAAGAGAAAAGAAAAAATTCAAGAACCGAAAAATATGAGTCATCAATAATGAAGCACCATGATATTGTACTCCACAACAGCGTTACCAGATCTAGGATTAAACTTGGCGGTCTCCGCCGTGGCGACGCCGCGGGCCAGCCGGAAAACACCGGAGCCGCCGAGCACGGGCATTTCGCGGTACTCTTGATTAATGGGATTGGACCCCACCACACTGAGCGTGCTCCCGTTGTACTTTCCGCCGGTGAAGACGAAGTTCAGCGTCATGAGCAGGCACATCTCCTCCGACGAGGTGTAGCCGGTGATTCCTTGGGCCCGGCCCACAATCTCGGATTTCGGGCCAGGCCCGACTGTGAGTGGGTTGTCTATAATAGAGACCAGCCCGAAGAGTGTCGGTGACTTGAAAGTGGCGTTGGCCTGAGCCACCGGCACGGCGGTGGGGTTGCTGCCGCTGACGATGTCGTGGAAGTAGAAGTTGAGTTTGGTCACTTTTTCCTTTGAAGTGTGGAGTTTTTTGAACCATTTTTCAACTGATTTGGGCCCTTTTTCAGCTGCTGCTAAACTATCATCAACTAGCACACAAATTACTATAAAAAAATAAATAATCAAAACCATGTGTTGCTGCTGCTTCCTCATAGTTAGTTTCTCTTTCTAAAATTCTCTCTCTTGTTTGTGTGTAGGTGTGTGTGGTGGGTGTTTATGTAGAAGATAGGAAGAGTGATGGTCGAAAATGTAGACCATGTGAGAATTATGGACTTATATGCAAAGTATTGAATTAATTTTATATTTGACAGTCAACATTTGTGTACCTTCCTCTCTCTTTTTACCATCAATTTGGACTTTGTAAAAAGATTTGGAAAAATAATTATAATTGCATACTTATTAAACTTATTATACATGAAACAAGATATGCAAATCTATAGTTTAATTATTATATTAATTATTAAAAATTGGGGTGGATTCTAAACTTTTTCCCCACTCCAGTAAGTCTCGGTCAAGTACATACAATTCCCACGCATTAATCAATCTTGGGATTCACACCACCACTCAGATCTCAAATAGTAGCTAACCAAATATTTTTTTATTTTTTAATATATCCTCACTTTCTGGAAGAAAGTCGACAGCTGTTATTCAGCTTTCATGTGCTGCTGCCATATTTCATACTATTTTGTGTTGTCGACTTGTCTTTTACGCAAATTATGAAAAATCTCGATAGATTCATGTATTATATTAACAAAAAAACAACTCACCAGGTAAAATTATGAATGTTAAATCGGTATAATCGAATCGAAATTTTGGAACATCAACATCGCCATTTATCGAACTGAATACACAATTTGGTTCAGTAAATAAACGAATAACATAAATTTTGTATAATTTTTTTTAAAAATAATGAGTGGTTGTAATTATCCAATCAATAAAAAATATTCGTAATTTGGCCATACATGAGGGGTAGTCCAAATTTGGCCTTTATTATAAAGCTCGTTAAAACTTAAATTGATTTCCTTGCATTTAAAGGCGAAATCCCTCGCCCCCATCCCTTGGCCCGACAATGATTGATGGAAGAATGTAAATCATGGTAACTCAACGGCCCTAGCGGACCCGGACCTAGTGCCCATAAGGAACCAACCCTCATTGGAATTGAAATTCTCACACTGCGGCTGCCAGGATTCGATCCTAGGACCTTGCATCAACTTACCACATCCGGAACTTGTTGAGTGTTAAGTATATATTTTTATACTTTATCGTACCTTTTTATTTGAGCTTTTGGTGTGATTTAACGATATTTGGTGCTTAAAAAGTTGATTTATTGTATTTTAGGTATAAATTGAAGAATTGGAAAAGTTTGGGGTCAAAACTGCAAATTTGGAGAAAATCTGGGCCAAAAGTGAAATAATCAAAAATATGCTGAAATTGGCTGAAAATAGGCCCGCACGGCCGTGCCAAAATTAGCCTATTTTTGGCACGGCCGTGCCAAATGCTGAATTTGGGCAGAAGGTTTTGGCCGTGCCAAATGCTGAATTTGGGCAGAAGGTTTTGGCGATTCTCGTGCGGCCGTGCGAGAATTGCACTGATTTTCGCGCGGCCGTGCCAACACACGCTGGACACAATTTTGGACTTTTAATCACACAAGGAAACCTAAAATCATCTACCAAGTTGGGACATCTATTTAAGCCCAAACCAAGCACGAATCAAAGGACTTTTGAACACAACCTTGAAGCGAGAGGAGCGAGAGAACGAAGAATCGAAGACGGAAAATTGACAACTCTTCATCATAATTCTTCTTCGCCTATCTTTTCTTAATCTATGAATTTTATTACTTTTATTATGTTTTTCGTTATGAGTAGCTAAGTTTTTAATCTAGGATTTTGTTGGAACCCTATGTGGGGATGGTGAACCCGTTTTCTTGAGATTATGCAATTATGATTTATGATTATTTCTTATACTTGTTATGATTGTTAGTGCATGAACTTGATCAATTTATGTGCTTTATCTGTGATTATTGGGATTGACTCGACAGAGCTATTTTGATAATTAGACGGTAAGTATAAGAACCTTCGAGTAGTTTTCACCGGATGAGTGTGTCAATTGCATGTGGTGTCGTCGACATACAGATATCACCTTAGGTAGCCATTTACGAGACTGGTTAGTTAATGTTTTATTCATAATTGGTTTGCATAGACATATGGTGAATCGTTTATGAATAATAGACTCATAATACACGCGACAGCGGGTTATGAGTAAATTAGTGTCTCGGGTTAATAATCATGAATCATATATTTCATAATTGAGGGGTTTTGGGTGAGCAATTCTTGCATAGGGGGAAGATAAAATCCTAGGTCCGTTTTAATTGATATTTTCCCGTGTTATTTGCTTTCTTAATTAGTTTAGTTGTTTAATTGATTTAATTTGACAAACTTGCGTATGCTGGATAAAAATCATAATTGTTAGAATTTGGTACTTAGGATTAGGTAATTTGCCTATTCCCTGTGGGATCGACATCCGACTCTCACGAGTCTACTTTACTACTTGTTTGCGATACGTGCACTTGCGTGTTGGTATTTAGCACCCAACATTGAGCTACACCCATGCGGGCTTAAATTGATTTCCTAAATGCATACGACATGTGATTATGACTTTCTTATAGAATTAACAAGCTTTAGTAAAAAAGATACAATCATTTTTTCTTATTGAATTAATATCGAATTTTTAAAGTTACATTTGATGTTCATTTGATAAAATAATTGAGTTGACCTCGAACGAGTTATAATCGAGCAGAACACGACTCAATTCGAGTAACTTTTTTTACACATTCTGCCATTTTCTTTTATAATCGGGATCGAATTCGAGTAGACTTTATAAATTATCAAACAAAAATATGCGTTCAAGCGAGATTGTGTCACTATTAACAAAACAAATTTTTAACAGATCAAATTGAATCAAGTATTTTAGGTCCAATATATATTAAAGCCCATTTGAGTATTTAACGATTTAAACCCAGGCAAGATCACTCATATACAATATCCACCCACTAACAGAATGGCCCATACATTTATCTACCCAAGCCCAATGGGCCCAACCATTAACAGAGCGACACGTATCAAATAATTCACCCCAAAAAAAAAATCACATATAATTAAATTATTTTTTTCCAGCTTACACAAATGAGATGTGCATGCACAATGACCATCCACCCATAATAATTTATTGAAAAAATAAAATAAAAAAGAACAACATAGAAAATAATTAACAACATAAAAAGCCCGAAACATTCCTTAAACAACAAACAACAAATAATCAAATAATAACTATTTTAATAATGCAATATCGTAATATTGTACTGGAAAAAAGCATCACCGGTGGTAGCGTTCATCGACACCGTCGAAACACCAACGATGCCACGTGCCAGCCGGAAAGCGCCCGTGCCGCCGACAATCGATAATTCACGACGAGGTTGCATATATGCATTATGCCCCATAACATTCAACGTGCTCCCGTTGTACCTCCCCCTCGTGAACACTAAATCGAACGTCATATGAAAACTCGTGTCCTCCAACGACGAAAACGCAAAGAACCCCTGCGCCTGGCCCACGATCATCGCATCGGGTTTCGGCTCGACGCGAATCGGGTCATCCAGGACGGCCATTAAACCAAACAATGTGGGAGATGCTGACGTGGAATTCGCAAAGGCCACCGGCAAATTCGACGGGGTCGGGCTAGTGAATATGTCTTGTACGTAGAGCTGGAGCTCGGTCACCTTTGACTTGACCTGGTCAATGTTTCGGAGAAACTCCTTGATCGGCGTCGCGCCGTTCGATTTGGCTGCCATTGTTGCTACTGAGAAAAGTACGATCAAGAATATGTGTTGCTTCGCCATTTTGGTTAGTGAGTAATAATAATTTATAATTATACGAATTATGAAACAACCAAAAGCGCTATTTATAGAGGGTTAGTTAATCAAGATCTCGTTATTTAATAATTGGGAAAAAAGTAAAAAAATAAAAAAAATCGCGTCTGCTACAAGCAATATGATTAATCAATAATCATTACAACAAATTCAGAATAGCACAGCAGCCGCCGCCTGAGGGAGAATTAGTAAAAGTTATTTGAATTTCACAACTTGCAAATAATGTTTTTGTTTTGGATAAATATTATTGGTTGGAATTGTAGGGTTTGGTAAATAGTTTTGGAAATGCGCTTTTGTCGATATATAATAATTGATTAGTGCGTGACTTGTTTTGAACAGAGAATTAAGGGATCCAATTCCCATGTTATGATGACAGCTACGTACGTAATAGTTCAATTTTAAATACAGTAAAATAAAAAATGAAGGATCTCTTACGTATGGAGATATATAATTTCTTGCAGCCATGTTTTTTTTACTACAAGTTTGCTTTTCATGTAAGAAAATAGAGAATGGGTGCAATATCAATGTCATAATCGTCACTTTCTTATCGAGAAAGCGTGTTTAATTCATTGTTGGAGTATTTGACGATAGAATAGCTCAACTATTAATTTAATTAACCCAATTTATATGGTCAAGCACTTAATCAAGTTTTTTTTTAATAATAATTGAAAAGGTCAATTAGTTGTAGTTTACACGATCAATTTTAAGTAATTTTTAATACATAATTTATGTGTTTAAATTTTGATAAATGGGATATAATTTAAAAAAATAATAATTTATACTATTTTGATTAAGTATTACAATGTTGACTAGTTTTGTGATATTTTCAAGTAATTCAAATGCAATTGTCATCCTCACTTAATTCTTAAGATAAACTTTTTCTGAATGTATAATCTTAGTTCATAGAACCACGAGATAAACATGATCATGTGATGGCTAACGTCGCAAAATCGAATTTTGTTTTTAATTGGTCTCGCTATAAAGAGTGTGGGAAGTCGAGTTTGTTCTTTCAATTTCCTCGATAACACTAAAGCGAGTACAAAAAAAAAAAAAACGAGTACAGAAAAAATTGGATTGAAATTGACTTTTTTTTTTTTGAAATTTCGATTACGAACCAATTTTAATTTGAATTTGAATTTGAAGATAGTGTTTAGTTATGTATTTTTATTTGCAGATGTTGTTGTTGCGCTAATTATTTTATGTTAATTTCAGATAATTTTATGGAAATCTTTTCGAAATAATATCTAAATAATTAGGAGTCTTGAGATGTCATTAACATCAGTTGTTAATCTTTTTAGTTACGCTAAAACACCACATAGAAATATCAAATTCAATGAAGCATTAAAACATCATTGATTGAGAATTAACGTAAGACATTGGTGACCCACAACCTGCATCTTTACAAGAAAGAAATCTCAGCAGCCACAAAACAACAAAGATACACACACCATATATATATATATATATATATATATATATATATATATATATATATTAATATATATATATATATATATATATATATATATATATCATTTTTTTTAATGCAAAAATAATAAAAATAAAATATCTTTTTATTATTCAGCAGGTGCAAAGAATCAAATCAAACGACACAAAACACATGATGAAATGAGGCTCTCACGCCAGATTAGCTACATCAAAAGTTGTACAAAAAAATTAAGGTGTATTCCACTTTACCCCCTTTACTTTGGCTGAATATCACTTTACCCCCTTGTACTCTCAATTGCATCGATTTGCCCCCCTGTACTTGAAAAATTGTCTCAATGTGGTCATCGCCGTTAGTTTTCAGACCTTTGACCTTAACACCGTTTGATCTAAGTTCGAAAATTACAAAAAAGCCACCCCTCCCAGTTTAAATAATTATTAATAAAATAAAAAAATAAAATAAAAATTGTGGCTGGCGTCGTGAAATATGTTTTCTCGTTGTCTTGAATTTTTTGTTATTTTGTTTTTTGTTTTTTTTTTTTAAATTTTTTAATAATTATTTAAACTGGAGGGGTGACATTTTAGTAATTTTCAGACTTAAATCAAACGGAATTAAGGTCAAAGGTCTGAAAACTAACGGCGATGACCACATTGAGACAATTTTTCAAGTACAAGGGGGCAAATCGATGCAATTGATAGTAGAAGGGGGTAAAATGATATCGAGCCAAAGTATAAGGGGGGAAAATCGATGAATTGAGAGTAGAATGGGGTAAAGTGATATCGAACCAAAGTACAAGGGGACAAATCGATGCAATTGAGAGTACAAGGGGGTAAAGTGATATCCAACCAAAGTACAAGGGTTAAAGTGAAATTACCCAACAAATTATAAAACTAATAAACAACAATTAATTAGTAACCAAACAAATATAAAAATAATAAAAATAAGGGTTAATAAGATATAACCCCCTCATTAGAAAAAATATTAGGACTAACCACCTTACAATATTTTTAATGCGTCAAACCCCCTCAGAAATGTCAATTACTGAACTACCCCTATAATTTGTAATAGCGAAGACCCCCCCCCACCGTTTTCCCCAAATACTGCATATCTTCAACCATATTCTTCAATATAATTTCTCCCCTGCTATATTCATGCCGAGAAATTCTCCCAAAAAAAACTAAAATATATATCGGATATTTTCCCCTCTCAAATATTGCCCTAGTTTGCTACATCTTCAGCGAAAAAAAAAAATCAGAATACCATTATATTGTGCAATTCGTTCAGCAACACAGGTTGACAAAAATGGTGAAGAACGGCAAGAAGAAGACAGGTAGTTTGCTATATACCCATCTCTACCACATAATTTCTGTTTTTGACACCTTCTTCAGCGACTCCGAAGGACAAAATCGAGGTCTCCTACAAAAACGGTATACAGCGGTACGCGACGACCATATGCGACGGTTTGGATGTCTTCCATGGTTGATTACTCAAAAATGGAGTTTGTAAACACGATTGTTTTTTAAATCTACAGATCTATGGTCACACTACTTGTTGAATCATAAATATTTGTTTTCCTATGAAATTTGTTTTATCAGAGTCCAAAACAAAGAAAAGATCAGTATAAAAATCGGTAGTTCACTATATTTTTCCCGAAGTCAACTATAAAAATCGGTAGTTCACTATATTTTTTCCGAAGTCAACTATAAAAATTAGATAGTCAACTATAATTTTTACGATGTCAACTATAAAAAATGGTAGTTAACTATATTTTTGCCAGAGTCAACTACAAAAATTAGATAGTCAACTATAATTGTTCAAATGTCAACTATAAAAAAATTGGTAGTCAACTATAATTTTTCCATTAATTTACCATATTATTTTTTAATTTAAGATACTATAATGTTATAAAATTGAATACTCATGATAAAGATCTCATCTTCATGAAAATATAAATTTCATAGAGTAGAAAATAAAATGATTTCAAGGACCAAAAAATGAGATATAGAAGAAAAGGTACAGTAGTGAGAAGAAATAGTGGAAAAAAACTGAAACAAAAACAGGCGAGAAAAGAGGAATTGAGGGAAGAGAAAGAAGAGAGAGAGAAGAGAGAGGGAGAAAAAGGAAAAAAAAAAGATACGGAAAATAGAAAATTGGGGAGGAGAGAGAAGATAAGAGAGAGGAGAGAGAAAAATTAGAAGAAAGAGAGAGAGAGAGAGAGAAGAGAGAGAGAGAGAAAAAAGAAGAAAAGAAAAAGATACGGAAAAGATGAAATTGGGGAGGAGAGAGAAGAGAGAGAAGGAAAGGAAGAGAGAGAAGATAGGAGAGAGGAGAGAGAAAAATAAGAAGAATAAAAGAACACGTTAAAAAATTGAGGAAAATAAGGAAGAGAGAGAAATTAATGGAGATATAAAATGACGGATATGAGAGAAATAAGGAGAAGAGAGAGAAAGTTGGAGATAAATATGGACAAAAAAGGGCATAATGGGCATTAACATAAGATTAGGGGGGTCACACAATTCAGAAAATATTAAATGGATTTGTCTACAAATGGTCAATTATAAATTGGGCCTATACTATATTATTTTACCTAATGAGGGGGTTATCCCTCATTTTCCCTAAAAATAAATATCTTTTCATTATTCACCAGTTGCAAAGAATCAAATCAAACGACACAAAACACATGATCAAAATGAGGCTCTAACGCTACATCAAAAGTTGTACAAAAGAATTATAAAACTAATGAACAACAATTAATTAGTAACCAAACAACTCCATAATTAATTAATTAATTTAATCACGAGCCCCGACAGCGAAATAATATTAAACAGTTAATAATGCAGCACCATGATATCGTACTCTACAATTGCATCACCTGACGTCACATTATACGACACCGTATCCAACAAGGCCGTGCCACGCGCCAGCCTGAAAACACCGGAGCCGCCGACAACCGGAAGCTCACGGAACTCGTCCAAGAAAGGGTTGTGTCCGGCCAAGCTGAGCGTGCTGCCATTGTACTTTCCGGCGGTGAAAACTATATTAAACGTCATGTGGAAGCCGATCTCGTCTAGGGAGGTGGACCCGAAAAACCCCTGTGCCCGGCCTAAGGTGGTGGAGTTCCGGGCGGGACCCACCGTCAGCAGGTCGTCCATGGCAGCTATGAGGCCGAAAAAGGTGGGTGACGTGGCGGTGAAGTTGGCCGTGGCGATCGGAATGTTGGTCGGGTGAGGGCCGGAAACGACGTCGTGTAGGTAGAAATGAAGCTCGGTTACTTTCTGTTTCATGTGAGGGAGTTTTCTGTACCAGCTTTTAAGTGCGTTGGGGCGGCCTTTTCCGGTGGTGCTCCGGCGGCCATCCCCATGAGCCGCCGGCGCAGCACTTAGTATTATTAGCATCATGATTATGCAAAATTTCACCATATCTTTCTCTCTCTCTAAATCTCTCTGTCTCTCTCTGTAAATCTCTATATACCTATATTATTAGCATCATGGAAGACAATGACTCGTTGACGAACTTTGCATGCATGTGCTGCATGTGTATATATGTGTGTGCGTATAATATATATATATATGAGAGAGAGAGAGAGATTTTTTTTTTATATCAACGTCTCTAAAAAATAATATGAGACGGTGCCATAAATCCTAAGTGCAATATATTATTAGAATAATTTAGTTTTTTTGTCATGCTTGAAATATGATAAAATTATATATATATATATATATATATTATATATATATATATATATATATATATATATATATATATATATATATATATATATATATATATATATATATATATATATATATATATGTGTGTGTGTGTGTGTGTGTGTGTGCGCGCGTTATTTTAATTAAAACTTCGCAATATATACATATTTTTGCAATGTCTTGTGAACCTAAATAAATTTTCGGGGCGCTGCCCCGAACCCCGGAATTTTAGTTAGCCCCTACTTTTTAATCCTGCTTCCGCCCCTGAATGCAGTTATTAGTACTTGAAATGGCTATCAACATCAGAGAAGAAAACATTAGCACCACACAATTAGCTACGCCATATATATAATTAATTAATTGGAGTTATTGGTTAATTAGCTGAATAATTACCTTGTAGGAAGTATTAGCCGGGGTGCGTGGTAGTTGAACTAAGAGACAAATATGTATCCAATATGCAGCAAGTGGGTTTTTATTTTTATCGTCTTTCGTTATTTAAATTAAATTTTAATATAAATTTAATTTGGATGACGACCCGCAAATTTTGAGCCTTTTCTGCTTTATTGAAGGAAGTTGCTGCGTAGCCATAATAAATATATAATTATAATTATAATATATATTGTTAGTCTTTAGCAGCCGTCTGCGCCTAACCATATATTTTATACATTAGCCACTTCATATTTCAGTGCGTTCCATGTCAACTTGATCTTGGCTAGTATTTTATCATGTGACGAAATATTACAATATGATTAAAAAAACAAAAAAAAACAAATTAAATAAGTCCTCGTTGGCCTTTTGGACAATAGGAATATATTCAAATTAAGATATAGTACGTCTCTATACACTTTCGTTCACGTGGATCATAGCATCTTTCTATTTTTATTTATTCTATTTATATATATATGACTTAGGTGTTAGATTCGTCCCAACTGCAAAATAAACTGGAAAAATGCTAAGGTTATAAGTTTTATTTTGGCATCAGAATCTATTTTGCTGGAGCTTATAATATAAATTGTAATTTTTTTTAATTCGATCTTAAATTAATATATGTTTATATAAGCTCAAAAAACATATATATCAGTTTTGTAGTTCAATTTAAACTCTTCGTACGTGATGTGGGATTATCATAAAACATGGACTATCTCAAAATAATTAAAAAGAACACATTACTTCCAAGAGTCCTTTATTATTTGTTAAAAAAACAAACTGAAAAAACATAATAAAAAAAAAAAAAAAAAAAAAAAAAAAACAAGAAAATTACACGGTTTTACATGTCTGCAGCTGACTTAATAAGCGACGCGCTGGTAGTATTGACGTAAGTCACGTACATGGTGTACTCAAGCACACCGTAGTTGGTTTCAACATCGTAAGAGTAAGTGCTGGAAAGAGCATACCCACGCGCGAATCTGAACGCGCCAGTGCCCCCGACCACAGGAAACTCACGCTGGGCGTTCATTATCTGATTCCTCCCCAATATACACAGCGTGCTCCCGTTATACTCGCCGGACGTGAAATAGAAGTTCAGGTTCATCGCGAGTGCCGATGTTTCCAGG
Source organism: Erythranthe guttata (assembly GCF_056151865.1). NCBI lineage: Eukaryota > Viridiplantae > Streptophyta > Magnoliopsida > Lamiales > Phrymaceae > Erythranthe > Erythranthe guttata. The sequence goes on from NC_142534.1 coordinate 518,233, forward strand.
TCAGCAAAAGTGATCAGCCCCTGGAGCCGGCCCACTGTGGCCGAGTTGGCTTCTGGACCGGCCGTCATTCTATCGTCAAGCACTCTCACCTGTCCAAACGACGTCGTTGAGTTGGCAGTTATGGAAGCCCTAGCAACCTCGTACACCGTCGGATTCGATCCGCCAAGTACATCCTGAACGTAGAAATGAACCACGGCTAGGCTCTCCTTTAGACCTCGAATATTCCGGAACCATGCTTCTTCTTCGTGAGCATGAGTGCAGCTTGAAATTATGGCTATCAACAAAACTGTAGCAATTAGTTGCTTCGCCATTTTTTCTTTTTTTTTTCAAGATCTATGAAATGATAATTAATAAATTATTAAATAAAGATGAAGGAAAATAAAACTTCTTGATTGGCTTGCTATCATGCATAGTGGGATTATATAGGTTTTTTTTTTTTTTAACGAAATTAATTGAGGTAAATAATTAATTAATATGCCACTTGCATATATCTACCATTTATCTGGTTGTTACAGTATTATTTAATTAATCCAAGTCAATGATCCACAATTTTTGAAAAAAAAAATATGCAACTTTGCTTCCTTTTGTGGTCCAATTATAAAAATATTCCATATTATTTTCAATTGCAAAAAGCCAAAAAGAAAAAAAAAGAAAAAAAAAAAAAAAGGAAAGAATCATATTGCAAATATTAGCAACAATGCAATTTTTTTCTTCTGTACTAAACACTCGACAAAGACGATCAATTGAATAAATAGTTATGGATTTGATTAATAAAATGGTACTATTTATTTTAATACGTAGGAAGCATCCAAAAATTAAGAAAATATAATATGTCATTGCACTGAGAGCATCATGTGCTATCTAATTTTGCTTAATGAATATTGTATTGAAAACTTATATATACATATATATGTATAACAATTAACAGATCATCAAAAATATAAATATAAGCATATTTATATTTATAATAATTTATGTATTTCTTTAATAATTGTGATAGCTATGTATTAAATTAATTATTTTTTTCATTTTTTAAATATTATCTCGTGCATCGCATCAATGATGGAAAATACTATTATATACTGTATAATTACATTTTCTTTTTTTGAAATATTGCTTTGTCGGTGTGACCAGTTGGGTAGGTGCATATAATAAATTATGAGCAATTTGCAATGTTTTTCTTTATACGAAATTACTACGTGCCAAGAAGGTCCTGTTGAGTTGGCTATTGTTGTAATAGTATTATTATATATTTTAATTATTTATTTATTTTATTTTAGGGAAATAGATTTTTCGGGGAAAAAAAGTTAATTTGACAATCATGAAAGGGTTGTTTATATTTTTAGTTTAGGAGACAAAAAAACATTGTCGCCGTCTATTATGTAATATATTATTTATTATGCCATTTAATTTAGACAATTAATTACTTGATTATTCTTATCTTTTGTGTATAGAAATAATAAAAACTGTATTTTATCTCTAAGACTGGAAAGCATGTATTATTATTTATTATTCTATGAGTAATGAACTATTCATGCTAGCTCTGATCATGAAAGCATCTTAGTCTGCAAACCCCTAATTAAACTATTACATTAATTTTACCCGTAATACTAATTATAATATTTGAAGTATTATATTTGTTACTTTATTCAATAAGGTTCCAAAGAAAATTAATTGTGCGATTTAAATATAATATTTTTTTTACAAACAAAATAATTAAATTTATTGATGTATAATTAAAAAAATAATTGGTAATTTGTCGTTGTCGTCCTTTCGGAACATGATAGAGCCAAGTACAAATTCAAATAATACACGAGGAAAACACAGATTGAGTAAAGTATTCGCAACATAAAACTTTTATTAATTTTGGGAGATATTAAATTATCGAATTAATAAATTAGTATGACGTCGTTATCAAATTATGACCAACATTTAAACAAAATTACTGATTTATTGAAGTTCTACTGTAGATACGACGTAACTTTATTACTCTGATACATTTTCGTATATAACTTGAAATTGCCAATAATCAATTGTCACAAGTAGTTCAACAAACGAGTCACTTTTAATTGAAAAGAAGATCAAACTAAACCACTTAAAAATTGAAAAAAAAAGAATTATTGAAGCTTCTTTTAATTAATTATACATAAGTAGCAATAGTAACATTATATCCAACAATAGCATCACCGGTGGCAGGATCAGCCATATACGTGTGAGCAATAGCATAGCCACGTGCCAATCGAAAAAGCCCGGTCCCACCAACAATAGCCATCTCCCGAACCGGTTGCATAACCGGGTTTATTCTAAGCATGCTAAAAGAGCTGCCATCATATATCCCATCCAAGAACCCATAGCTTAGAACCATTATCAACCCGAAATCTGTTTGACCCGCCGACCCGTACATCCCCCTAGCCCGGCCCACAATCTTCGACGCCGGGTCGGGCCCCACGGTCAACGGGTCGTCAACCATCATCAGCATGCCGAAGAGTGTAGAATTATTGTTGGTTTGTGAAGATTGAGCAATCCTTATTGCAGTTGGATTCTGGCCACTGAGTTTGTCATGGAAATAGAATTGAAGAGTTGTTATTACTTCGTTTTTTGTTTCAACTCTTTTTGCCCATGTGACGTCATCATCACTTGCATTAATGGCTGTGACAAGAAATATGAGAATTTGCAATAAATTTATAAAAGTTGCCATTTTTTGGCTATGAAATATTGCATTGAATTGCTAGTGAGCCAATTTAATTTATAGAGCAAATTGAATTAGATAAAGGTTTGTAGAGTAGAGTAGTTGAACTAATTTAAATTGGACTTGTGTTAATTATTGGGGTTGGTTCAATTAAAGTCTTCCAAGAAAATTTGGTCAAGCAGAAAATATGAACAACTTATGAAAAATGATAACTTTCCTTCACCTACTTACCAGATTCTACATCTGTTAAAATATATCATATGGTTTTAAATCGTAAATTTATATAAATAATTAGTCACTAATCACGTATGCATATACCAAAAATTATTTAATCCAATTATTTAAATTAATTGAATTAAACAAACACCAAAAGTTATTGAATTATTGATTCGCGTATGAGATCTCAATTTAGCTTAATTATAATAATTATGAAATCTGGGAATATAATGCAAATCATATTTAATTTGGAAATTGATGTTGTTTGGTCAATTATCCAGCAAATATAATGAAAATGCATTCAAAACTCGGTTGATTTTTCAGTTTATTCTTATAAATTATTTCAACTAGAAATAAAAAGATTAATTAATTAATTAATTAATATAGCCTATTTTTTGTATCTCAAAAATAATATCCAAAAAAAATCAAGGATGAACAACCTCGACATTATACTCAAGAACAGCATCACCCTTCTCGCCGTCATCGGACTGAGTCCTGACAGTAATGAAGCCACTAGCATGCCGGAAAAGCCCTCTCCCTCCGACCACCGTCATCTCCCTCGGATTCTCCAAAATCGGGTTTCTCGAAAGCACGCTTAACGAACTCCCTTTGTACTTTCCAGATGTGAAACCGAGGTCAACGTACAGAACCAAAGTCAACTCCTTGTCGTCCTTGCTGGCAAACGCGTACATCCCACGCGCGTTGCCGATGGTCTTCGATGTTATCTCCGGCCCTTCGGTCAGCGGATCGTCAATCGCTATCAGTCTTCCGAAGAGAGGAGATGCTGATGATGATGACGTGGCGTTTGGATGAGCTATCACCACAGCCGTTGGATTAGATCCGGTTATTGTGTCGTGAACGTAGAAACGTAGATTTGTCTTCTTCAGCTGAACCGGCTCGTACGCCACGCTTCTAGAGTAGTACTTTGACTGCACTAGTACTGCACTGAGTACCATGGTCAATGTAAACAGAATAATTTTCTCCATTTCTCTATTTATTTTTATTTTTTTATTTTTAATTGCATTTCTAAATGAGCCTCTAAACATTATTAAATAGTGCCAGTTTGAGGAACAGATGAAGAATTATATTAATTGGCAGCAATTGTTTGGATTTTGTATTTAATGTGACAGATAGGATTTCACTGTTCAAATCCTCATTGTATTTGGCTAAATTTTTGTATTTGGATTGATTATACCTCTATATACTATGTATATATACATTCGTCGGGAAAGTATTATTTGTTGGCAACAAAATTACAATAAATTCAATCAAAACCCATATATTAAGACCTAAAAATCTTCTCTTAATCTTTGTTATATTATATTTGACTTTGAATGGCTTGAGATGTCAATAAAATTAGACCAAAATATAAAGACACCCCCAATGAAAGGCATGTTTACGAAAAAAACCCTCCTTATTTGCCTAATTACGAGTACACCTGAAACTAATGGGCTAAAAAAAAATCTTAACCCAATGTAGTGATTGTTTAACACACACATGTGTTAAGACAATTAAATGAAAGAGAAAAAAAGGGGTCATAAATTCGATTTTTTGATATTCTTAATTTTGGCCCCGTGTGCTGTATGCAATATAAACCTTAAATGCAACACCCTTTGACGTAAAAAATGGCTAGTTAACAGTTAACAAAAAGTCTATTTGATTTCGTTATTATTAATTTTGTGAGGTTAAATTCATTAGAAGTAGAATACCTCAAGGGGTGCTCGTAATTATGTAAACATAGAGGGGGTTTTTTCGTAATTAACATTACCTTAGGGGGTCCTTGAAGATTTCATGAAAATTAGGTTTCATGGGCCGAATAAAATCTTAAGCTCAAAGCCCAACATTATTCGTCTAGACACTATACACACATTTATGAGCTAAAAGTTCTTAAAAGCCCAACAAGTTAAGCAAATTCCTAATCTTTCTGGACCCAATTTATCAATTTAAACTTAATTATGGGTCTAAACCCATAATACGTGAGTATATAATTTTACTTCTTTTTTTTTTTTTAATGAATTATATCAATTTTACCATGCGAAATTATTTATTTTGATAATAAATAAGTTATGATGCACGGACACGGACACGGCGATCACGACATTTTAAAAAAACTAGGATACGAGTACGCGGGGGGACACACGTAAATATTAAAAATATAGGGGCATATTTATAAATTATAAAAAATAATGGGGTACATTTATAAATTGTAAAAATACTTATAAATAAATAATATTTTTAGAAATTTTAGCCTTTTTTATGTTTCAAATTAAAATTGTAATGTTTTCAATATTTTATAAAAAGTGGCGCGGTAGTGATAATACAAATGAAAGTCACCAAGAAGTAGGACCGGCAATTGAGCCGGGCCTACCCGAAGCCCAATGGCTCGCCCCGATTTTATTTGAGCCGAGCTAAATTAATTGTGAGCCGGGCCGAATTTGAGGCTTTTAATTAGACCCGATTAAACTATGGGCTGAGTTCGAGCTTACTATGGCTCCACCCGAATAAAGCCCGACTAAGTTGATACTTAAATATAAAATATTATATATATATATATATATATATATATATATATATATATATATATATATATATATATATATATATATATATATATTATACTATAAAATAATTTAGCAAATAAAAAGAAGAAGAAAAAAAAAGATGAAGAACAAAGAAACAAGAAAAACAAGAAGAAGAAAAAGCAAGAAAAGAAGAATGAAGAAGAATTAGAAGAAGAAGAAAGAAAGAAGAAAGAAGCAATACAAGAAAAAGAAGAAAAAGAAAAAAAAAAAAAAAAAAAAAAATTATTACTGTACCCCCACCCCCCACCCCGCGCGTAGCGCGGTACCCACCCCCCTCCCGCGCGTAGCGCGGTATACCCACCCCCCCCCCCGACGCGCGACGCGCCCCACCCCCCACCCCACCCTACCACTCTCACTCTCTCTCTCTCCTCCCTAGTCCTACCCCTACCCCTACCAACCCCACCTACCCTCTCCTCCTCTCTCTCTCTCTCCTCCCTAACCCTACCAGCCTCACAACCACCACCCACCTTTATTATTCTCTCTCCACCACCCCACGTGGGTCATACCCATCAACCCCACCTATCCCATTTCCTCTCTCCTTCTCTCTCTCTTCTCTCTCCTGGCTCAACCTTCCACACCGGGCTCCGCCACAATATCTCCGGATAACACTAATCGCGTACTATCGGAACACGCGATTTCTTTCTCCGGAACAAATTTTTTCCGGAACTCGATCCAATCACCTTCACTACGTCCATGACAGAAACAAGAAGATCGAGATACTTGTCTACTCTCGACACGATCCGGTTACTCTCTCCAATTCGCCCCACATCAATTCGAGAGTGGGGGGCTTAATGATGTGTCTATTGGTCCAGCCCAGTAGACCCATATTTACTGGGCCACATGCCCAATTTAATAGCTATTTCTACGGAAGTCCAATCACATCCGAATAAGGTTGAGCCCGATAAATTGATCTCGGCCCAATCAATAGAGTATAAATACAACTTAAGTTTGTTTAATGAAGGTACGCTATTATTGTTCAATCAATTCTTCTATTCGAATTCTCTCTACAATTACCGACTTTCGCACGTCTGACTTGAGCGTCGGAGGGGTTTCCGCCGGATCAACCCCGGCCTAGTTCACGTGTTCTTTGTTCGCAGGTATCTCAGGGCCATCTAGCACGTGAGCAGTGATCCACTTTGCTCTCCCAGCTCCCTCGATTTCAACTACTTAAGGTGATCTATTTTTAGCATCATCAGATTCGACACGGGTGTCCTATTTAGGTGAATTTTCAAACACGGTCTGACACGGATGTCCGAGGAGTATCCACGAGTATCCGAGTGTCCGATACGCAGATACCTCATGTCCTATAAGTGTCCATGCTTCATAGTTAAAATAACCCAATAGAAAGCAAAATAAAATTCGTATTAAATAAGAAAAATATGTCATTGACCATAAGTATCAAACCACAATTTTCGAATAATCATACTAATTTTTTTATTTTTTATTTTACAAATGCAAAATTATCATAAAATTTCCATCTTTCGAAAAAAAAAAAAAATTAATAAGTTCCCTCAAGGATGGACAACCTCCACATTATACTCAAGAACAGCGTCACCATTAGTAGTATTAAAGTACTGAGTATTAACAGTAATGAAGCCACTAGCATGCCGGAATCGCCCCCTCCCTCCGACAACCGCCATTTCCCTCAGATTCTCCAAAATCGGGTTTCTCGAAAACACGCTCAACGAACTCCCGTTGAACCTCACCGGTCGTAAAACCGAGATCCATATACATAACAAGGGTCAAATCCTTGCCCTGGCTAGAGAACACGTACACCCCACGCGCGTTGCCGATGGTTTTCGAAGTTATCTCCGGCCCTTCCGTTAGTGGATCATCAATGGCTACTAATTTACCAAATGCAAAGAGTTTCGATTTAGTTATCGGCACAGCCGTTGGATTCGATCCACTGAAAATATCGTGTATGTATGTAGAAATAAAGGTTTGTCTTCTTTAATTGGACTGGTTCATATGGCACGGTTTTAGAGTATAATTTGGAATATTCTGGTGTAGTTAGTACCATAATCCATGTTAATAAAACAATTTTCTCAAAAAAAAATTCTCTAATTTCAATTTTTTATTTTCTTGAATCTTTTTTTGCTGCCCCTTTTTATTATATTATCTTACCATATTTGGGAAAGAGGAATTTATTTTTGGATTTTGTAATCCATTATATTTGGATAATATATTTTTTTTTCAAATTGGGAATAAATTGTTTTCATTGGAAAGTATTGCGTGTTGAGTACCAAAATTCTACCAAATAATAACCATGAATTAAAACCAAATATATTTCCATAATCTTTGTCTTATTAAATCGATTTTGAAAAAAATGAGTTCAGTTATGAGAGATTACTATAACGTTTGACTAGTACTTCAGCTTTGTGATGCGAGTATTTGATTAATATTTGACTAGTATAATAAAAATTATTGAAGTATATTTGACTAGTATGATCAAAAGTATTGAAGTTTGACTAATACCAAGGTTTCCTTATGAAAACAAATATTTTATCAGAAAAAATTTATTGAAATCGTAAAATCAAAAGTTGATATTGTTAACTGTCTTAGTTGAATCCAATAGTTCAAGATAAAATAATTGAATGGAAAACTTTGAATAGCCGATATATAAACTGTCTTAATTGTACCGCTATATGATAATTAATGTTAATGTCAATACTAATATTAATAGGAATAATAATAGGCTGCGGCTATATGCAATACTCAATCCACTTGTGCAAGATCAAATTAAAGAAAGATTTCAAAAGATTCTATTTTATTAAGATGGAATGACAAGTATGCCCATAAATTAAATTGACTTTTTTTTCTCATGTAAGACCAAATACAAATAATGAGAAAAAAAAAATCGACACCAAGGTGTCGAAAAACTATGCTACAAATCGACACTTAAGCGTCGAATTTCATAGGTAAAAATCGACATTGACATGTCGAATTTGTAGCACAAATTCAAATGTCGAATTTTATACCTAAAAATCGACATCTAAATGTCGAATTTTATACCTCAAATTCGACATCTAAATGTCGATTTTTACCTGTAAAATTCGACCTGTACATGTCGAATTCGTTTGCGCGGGATTTTTTTTGGAAAATCGATATTCTAGCTAAAAAAAACCCATAAATGCATACATTCTTGGGTTCTTTCATCGTAGAATCTTCTATTTTGATGTCTTCTGACTCCATACTTGCCATCTTTGTAAGATTTGTTGAGTTTTGATGATTTTGAATTTCTAGGTTTTGTGGGTTAATGGAGGAGGAATGAGAAAGGTCTTGTGAGTTTTGGAAGATGGAGAAGATGATAGTTGGTCTTGTGATTTTGTGGTCTTGTGATAATGTTTTTTGTGTTTTTGAATTTTTGCTCTTGCATATTTGAATTTTTTTATTTTTTTAATAAATAAGGGTATTATAGTATTTATACATTGAAAATTTTAATTTGGTCTTGCACAAGTGGAATTAGTCTTGCATATAGCCGCAGCCATAATAATATTAATACTAATACTAATACAAATACTGATACGAATAAGAAAAAAGTCTTCATTGACCATCAAAATCAAACATTCTCAAAATATATTCTTACTTATTATTCTTCTTAAACAACAAATGCAAAATCCTGCATCATAAAATTTCCATCCTTCAAAAAGAAGAAGAAAATAAACAAACATAAATAAAATCCATCAAGGATGAACAACCTCCACATTATACTCGAGAACAGCGTCGCCGGTAGTAGTATTAAGGTACTGAGTCTTGACAGTAATGAATCCACTAGCTTGCCGGAACCGCCCTCTCCCTCCGACAACCGCCAACTCCCTCGGATTCTCCAAAATCGGGTTTCTCGAAAGCACGCTCAACGAACTCCCGTTAAACTCACCGGTCGTAAAACCAAGATCCACATACAAAACCAGAGTCAGATCAGTGCCCTGACTGGCTAATATGTACATCCCACGCGCGTTGCCGATTTTCTTCGAAGTTATCTCCGGCCCTTCCGTCAGTGGATCATCAATGGCTACTAATGCACCGAACTGATTTGGACGAACTATCGGCACAGCCGTTGGATTTGGTCCGCTCAAAATATCGTGAAGGTAGAAACGAAGGTTCGTCTTTTGTAAACGTACTGGTTCGTACGGCACGCTTTTCGAATAGTATTTGCAATAAACTGGTGTAGCTAGTACCATAATCCATGTTAATAAAACAATTTTCTCCATTCTTCAATTCTCAATTCTCTCTCTGAAATTTTTTTTTGTGCTCAATTTTTTTTTGCTGGCCCTTTTTATAATATTTTTGCATGATGATTCTGTTACCATATTTGAGGAAGAGGGATTTTTAGATTTTTCAGATTTGTTTTTAAAATATTTATTCCTATAATCTTTGTCATAGATATCAAATTTTATTTTTGAAATCAAATATTCACATAATCTACTATAATAAGCAACAAGAAACCGTAATTTTTTTTATGTTTCTTGAACTATGAAATATTAAGTTGGATAATTTTTATTATATTAAAATTTAAATCAGGGATCCAAAATCAGAGGAATTTCTTCATGTTCTAATAAAGACTGTACAAATATTTTTTTAATGGGATTGAACATCACAGAAGAATATTGCATAACATATGTTTCATTACAAGATAACAACGTACATAGGAAGAATGTTTTTTCATGGTAAGAATGTTGGAGGCTTTCGAATCTTTGTTGCTTGCTCGAAGCCGTAAGCAATTTCAATCAATTTAGGTTCAGAACCCTTCAATCCACCGAAAGAAATCCCGACTGGAATCTTTTTACTATTGTATGCAGCAGGAACAGTGATCCCTGGAAATCCACCTATTGCAAGAACAGGGGCAATACTAGGTCCAACACTCATCAATGCATCCAACTTATTCTCAATCATCAGTTTTTCGAACCCATTTCTCGTTAAATTTTCCACGCTCGATATTGCTTTCTTCTCTAAATCTTCGATCCCGTTAGTTGCTTCAGATGCCAAAAATATTTCTTGGCCAAATTCTTTAATCATCTCCTGCAAATCCATTAAGAAAAAATGAAACTTACAAGTACATACATATAGTTTCGGGTTTTCAGGTTTCGGGTTTTTACTTACGACATCAGAGAATTCTTGGTTGAAGGCTATAACTTCAGCCAAGGACCTCACTGGAGAAGCAACTAGCTCTTTCAGGTAAGTATTCAGAGAAATCTTGAATTCTGCTAACAATGCTATTGCTTCGCCACTTAAAGTAGCGTTCAAGATTGTGTCGATATTGGCTATCTCCAAATTATCGACCAAGATTGCTCCGTTTTGTCTGAAAGTTGAAGAAAACTTGTCATGTTACATACGTACACAGTGCGATGAATGCGAAAAACTATCTTCTTGATCATAGGATGTACCTTAATGTCTGCAAATGTTGCTGAAAAGTTTGTTCAAGAAGTTTATCGGAAAAAGTAAAGAAGGGATCTCTCACTATGCCCAATCTCTTTCCCTCTAGTCCATCCACTTTCAGAAATTGGGTATAACCACCATAGGGAATGTACTGGGACCCGATTCGAGTTGCTTGAGCGTCGTTAGAGTCAAAGCCAACAATTGCATCAAGAACATGAACAGCATCTGATACTGTCCTACAGATAGGCCTGTTGTTCATCGAATGTAATACATCAACAAACCTTAGTCCTACTATTTTCAGACAAGACTTGTGTAAGAAAAATAAGAAGAGAGAGAGCGAGAGAGAAAAAGGATACCCTATGGTGTTCTGCCTTGGGCTAATCGGAATTACTCCAGCTCGACTCGTAAGACCGACAGTTGGTTTTATACCCACTACAGCATTAAAGCTACAAGGGCACAAAATCGAACCATGGGTCTCGGTTCCCAATGACACAGCCACCATATTAGATGCCACAGATATTGCCGATCCACTACTCGAACCACAAGGATTAGCCGACAAAATATAAGGATTCTGCAGAATTAATGATAGATTTGTGATTATATTTTTTAGCAAATTTTTATTTCATATTGCGCGCGCACACACACACACAAATGTTAATGAAAAACCACCTTTCCTTGGCCACCTCTAGCACTCCAACCATCGGGGGCATTTAAACCACGGAAATTAGCCCATTCGCTCAAACTAGCCTTACCAAGAACGATGGCTCCGGCTTTTCTCAGCTTCATTACAACACCTGCATCTCGAGGAACAACTGATCCAACGAGTGCAAATGATCCAGCTGTGGTGTTAAGGCTATCTTTCGTTCCTATGTTGTCTTTGAGAAGAATCGGAATTCCATGTAGTGTGGGTAACGAACTGTGTGGCTTTGTCTTCTTTTCTTGATCTGCTTTGTCTGCTAGATAAAGTGCATCAGGGTTCACTTCGATAAGCCCTTTGAGAAGCGGGTTGAGCTTTTGAATTTCGTTGAGATAGAACTCGGTGAGTTGCCTCGAGGTGAGTTGGTTTTGCTCGAAAGCCGTCTGCAAATCTTGAATTGTGGCTTCTTTTATTGAAATTGCTTCGCATGTAATCTTGATGGGTGATGAATTTGGCCATGCTAATAGGATAAAGGCAAATAGAGTGAGTAAAGATGAGGAGGATTTAGCTTGCATGGTTCTTTCTTGATTTGAACTGAATACTGCTAGAGTGCTGATTTATTACATACATGTAGAAATTGTTTATTAAAAGGTATAAGTCACATAATTAATAAATTTATTCAAAGAAAAATAAGTAGAATATTTCCATACAATTTGCCGGCTGATACTAATTCTATATTTCTGAGCAGGCCTGCTTTCTTTATGAAATTTTGTAATTGCAGCTGGCTGTTGGATAATTGAACAACTTTTACATCACTGTACTACTGCTAAAAAACAAGGATTAATCACATGTTCGGATTATCAACCGATGAATCCTTAAAAACAGCCATTTCAAGACAAAGCCCACATATTTTTACTATATTACCTCTTACTACCACCAAGAGAAGGGGGCCGTCGAATTTTTGTGGCCTTTTCAAAGGCGTAAGAGATTTCGATCAGCTTAGGCTCACTGCCCTTTAAACCCCCAAAACAGATTCCAAATGGCATCCCATCATTCTCGTAGCCAGCTGGCACTGTTATTGCTGGATACCCTCCGATAGCAAAAACGGGACAAGCCCGTGAGCCAGGTGTCACTATTGCATCTAATTCATGTTCCTTCATTAGTTTCTCAAATCCATTCAGGCAAGTATTTTCCAGCTTTTCAAGTATAGCTTTCTCGTACTCTCCTAATCCGTCTGTCTTTTCAGCTGCAATGAAGGTTTCTTGATCATACTCTGTAAGCTTCTCCTGCGAATGCATTATTTCTAAGATGGTCGATTTTCAATCCGAGAAAATCTGTTTCTTTTTCAATGACAAATCAAAATATAAAATAGAAAAGTAGATGCGTAGATACATACCAACTCTGGATTGCTCTCGTTAAAGGCAATAATATCTGCTAAAGAACGAATCGGAGAATTATCCAGTTCTTTCAAGTAAACATTTATAGATGTCTTAAACTCAGCCATCATAATAGACATTTCACCACTATCGTTCGGGTTCAGAATCTCGTCTACACGATCTATCTCCAAGTTGTCCATCACTTCTGCACCTTGCTTCCTTCATTTGCCCAAAACAACATAATTAATTACACGAACAAAAAGAAATAAAAATAGATAAAATCCACTAATAATCTAATACCTTAGCGTATCTATATGAAGTTCAAATGCTCTAAATTCAGCAGTATCGTGTATTTTATCCAGAAAGGGACGTCGGACAATACCAAGCCTCTTTCCTTGCAGACCGTTTTCTTTAAGAAACTGTTTATATCCATCTTCGGGAATATATTTAGCCCCTTCTTCCGTTGCTTCATCTCTTGGGTCGAAACCTGCTATTACATCAAGCACATAAACTGCATCCGATACAGTCCTGCATATCGGCCTGCAAAAAAAAAATCAATTCACCCATAAATAATTCCTAAAAAATGCATCATTAGCAACTCTGATTATTATTATTATTATTACCCGATTGTGTCCCAACGGGGTGTCATTGGTATAACACCAGCTCGGCTTGTGAGGCCTACCGTTGGTTTGATTCCGACGACTGAGTTATGATCCGAAGGGCAGATTATGGAGCTGTGAGTTTCGCTACCTAATGCAACAGACACCATATTTGCTGCTACTGATATTGCAGATCCACTGCTCGATCCACAAGGCGTTCCTGTCGATAAATACGGATTCTGCAATTTTTGTTCACACGTCTTCAAATTGTAGATCTCGATTTTCTTTTACAAAGTTTTCATAATTGATACTGGTTTTTTATAATTCCGTATCAGATTAAACCCTAGAAATGTGTGTTGTGTGTGTGTGTGTTTTTAGGGGTAGAAAGTACAAACCACTCCTTGGCCGGCGCGTGCGCACCAGCCATTAGGAATTCCGTCAATTGAACGGAACTTGTACCACTCGCTGAGACTGGTTTTGCCCAAAATGATGGCGCCGCCGTTCCTCAGCCGCTCCACCACCGTAGCATCTCGGACAACTTTGGATCCGAGCAGAGCGTACGAACCGGCGGTAGTGCTCATCTTGTCAAGGGTTCCGATCGTGTCCTTGAGGAGCACCGGAATACCGTGGAGCTCACCCACGGTATTACTATCTCTAATTTTCTCTCTCCTCTCATTGTCGGATTCATCTGCTAATTGCTGAGCGTCAGGGTTCACCTCTATTACCCCGCGAAGCACTGGATTCAGGCTCTCGATCTGCTGCAAGTACAAGTCAACTAGCTTTCTTGCTGTGAGCTTGCCTTCCGCAAAACCCTGTTGAATTTCTTTTATTGTAGCTTCTTCAATTGTGAAATCAAACTCATCCATTTTCAGTTTTTGCAATTTTTTTCTGTACAGGAAAGAAACCAAAAAATTCTTTTTAATTTTTTTTTTTATTGATGATATCATAGTATTCTATTCTATTCCCTTTCTTCAGCTACAATCAAAATTCAGTTTAATCCGAAATCTTGAAACTACAGGAATGAACACAAATGAATTACATACTACAGCTTAAACCAAGCGATTTGAAAGAAGGGGGCTTTCGAATCATTGTAGCTTGTTCGAACGCGTAAGCAATCTCGATCAATTGAGGTTCTGTCCCTTTCAGACCACCGAAAAACATCCCAAACGGCATCCCATCGGAGTCGTCATAGCCAGCTGGCACAGTGATCGCCGGAAAACCTCCGATCGCCGCTACAGTGGCTGCATCGGAACCTAAAGTCACCATCGCATCCAGTTCGTTATCCAGCATTAACTTCTCGAACCCTTCGCGTGAAAGCTTCTCCATAGTATCTATAGCCTGTATCTCTTCCTCTCCAACCCCATCTGTCGAATTTGCGGCGATAAGAATGTCCTGTCCTAATTCCTCACTTCTTTCCTACAATATAAACATTTCATGCAAATAAAAAACTAAAGAATAACACCAGCTAATTAATATGAAACAATGTGAGATTAGTGCAATGGACTAACCAAAACAGGATTGTTCTGGTTGAAGATTATAACGTCGGATAATGACCTCACGGGAGAAATAATTAGTTCTTTCAAATACTCGTTTAGCGACACCTTAAACTCTGCCATCAAAACCATCGCCTCGCCACATAGTAAAGGATTCAAAATGGTATCAATGTTCGCTATCTCTAAATTATCGAGAATAGTGGCCCCTTTCTCCCTTGAAATACAAAAAACCACTCAATACAAAATATGTTCGTTTCATAATCTGAGCTACACTGAAAAGAAGTACCTCAATGTTCGAAGATGGGCCTCAAAAACCGAAGTTCTTGAAGATACGGTGAAGAACGGATTCCTGACAACACCTAATCTCTTTCCCTCGAGCCCGTTTTTGTTGAGAAACTGAGCATAGCCACCCGAAGGAATATACTTGGCAGCTTCCATTGTTGCTGCAGAGTCTCTTGGATCGTATCCCACAATTGTATCCAAAACATGAGCTGCTTCGGAAACTGTTCTACAAATAGGCCTGAACTAAAATTCATATTTAGACACAGCTCATAAACATCATCGGATTAATACAATTCAAAACAATGTGACAATGAAGACACGGAAACATTTACCCGACTGTGTCCTGGCGTGGTGAAAGTGGGATAACACCGGCTCGATTAGTGAGGCCGACAGTGGGCTTGAGTGCTACAACTGAGTTATGATCACCCGGGCAGATGAGTGACCCGTCTGTCTCGGTTCCTATAGACACCATTGCCATGTTTGCTGCTACTGAGATTGCTGATCCACTACTTGAACCACATGGATCTCCACTTTTCACATATGGATTCTGGATTTTTTTAGTTTTAATTTTCTTTTAAATAAAAGTAAAAAATTGAACTACAGCAGTGATGATTATCAGTTATGTATTTGATAATGGAGTCAATAATTTAAAAATGGAAGATAAATATTTTTTTTTTGAAAAAGGGGGGGAAAATTAGACTGACCAAACCCTGGCCAGATCTGGCGCACCAACCATTGGGAATACCCGGCGACCGGAAGTGGTACCACTCGCTCATACTCGCCTTCCCCAAAATCACGGCTCCGGCATTCCTCAGCCGCTCCACCACTCCGGCGTCGCGTGGGACCGACGCGCCCAGCAGCGCGTACGATCCAGCCGTGGTATTGAGCTTGTCCTTGGTAGCAATACTGTCCTTGAGGAGCACCGGAATGCCGTGAAGAGATGAACGGCTGACATTGTCCGCCGCCTGCCGCTCGGAATCAGCCCTCTCCGCTTCGGCCACGGCGTCGGGATTGACCTCGATTACGCTGCGTAGCACAGGATTGAGGCTCTCGATGCGGTCCAGGTAGTAGTCAACGAGCTCGCGAGAAGTGAGCTTGTTGTCGCTGAATGCACGCTGTACGCCCTCGATTGTCGCTTCTTCTATCTCGAAATCGTGGCCGTTGATCTGGAAGTACGGTTCTGAGAGAAGAAGAAGAAGTAGGAGAATAACCAAGGGCTTGGGAAGGAGAGGTGGTGGGCCCCATCTTGTTGCCGCCATTGCTGCTGCTTAATTTCCAGGGTTTTTCTAGCTGATGAATTATAAAGTCAACAATTTGTCTTTCAGCTACTTGTATAGTTCCATATTTAAACGAAGTTATTAATTTATCGAATCTGCAATTAATACGACAATAACCAATTTCTTCCATACAAAAATCAACAACACTTCAAAAAGAAATTAAAATCTCTCTCCATTCATATATATTATATAGTACAACTGTATCATATAATCGAGGCTAATATAATTAAAGTTACAATAATCAATGGCAAGAAGTGAATCTGCAGGTGGCATTAGAGCCAATGCCCAAATTAGCCTTCATGAAGTTGAAAGCAGTGTGGAGAACTTGTCGGGTCGAACCGGTTAAAGCCAAGTTCATATGCTCGACGACAGAAATCGAATTAAATGGGAATTGAATGCTGTTATATGAGTTCAATAGTGAAGTTGTTCCTTCTCTTAGGAGGGTTCGGTAAGGGTCCCCTCTTCCGATCATAGCTTGGCCCAAGCTTATGTCCGTCCCGTATTTACGGGCCGCAATCAGCCCGAAAACGACCCACACTTTTGTGTCCGGGCCCACCACCTTCCAGTAGCATCTGTATTCCGGCATCATCCATTTCCTACATATAATACAAATGTGAAACTTGTAAGGCTTAAGTTGAAACTTTGTGTGCCCTCAAAATCACCGTTCTAAGGCCTTGTTTGGTTGTCAAAATGAGATTAGCCGAATTCTATATTTGGATCAAGAGGTCTATTGCACAATTCTCTAGTTATCGAGACAACTGAATTTTGTATTGACCACAAATTTTCGTTATTGGAATAAACAAACACTCTCTCTGTTCATAATAATTGTATATATAACGCCATGTATATATATATATACATCGAACCAAACGAGACCTAAAATGATGAATTCTTACTGGTGGGGGCAAGCGGAAGCTTCTAAAAATGGTAGTGGAGGCGTCGGAGGCAACCGAGACACCGGTGGCAAAAATGGCTGCTGAGGTGGTGGTGGTGGGAAAAGCGGCTGCTGAGGTGGCGGTGGTGGGAAAAATGACTGCTGAGGTGGCGGTGGAGGCAGAGTGGGGGCGGCAGATCTCGGGCAGAAGGGCATGGGCGCTGCAGGCTGAGAAAGCAAAGGATCCACAGCGTACATTGCCATATCAAACATGTTGAACAAAAGTCTTGGAGACTTTGCGGGACCAGCAGCTGCCCCACAGCCGTTCGGAACCTGCCCGTTGCTGCCCGAAACCTGAGTGTAGCAACCAATCAGATTCGGCGTACCGTCGAATCTCATACCGTAGTTACCTAACCAGTTCGTGGTTTCTTCTCTCCATGCAGTGAACTGCCCGTCGCTCCCCGGGCAGACCATCGTCACCTTCATCCCTACATACAACAAAACAACGTAAAACAAACATCTTTCCGAAATTCATTTAAACGGTAAAATATATATATATATAAATAATTACCAGATAAGGGGTAATCGAAAAGGGACACCTGTCCGTCTTTGCATTGGTCGCAGAAGACAGTTCCGCTAAGGACCGTAGCTCCACGAGCTCCATCAATGGCGGATGCCGCAACAATGAGAAAAGCTGTGAAGAAAAATGAATCCATGAGTTAAGAAAAAAAGCTGGCGAGAGAGAACATTAAGTAGTAGAGGGTTAAAAGAGAAAATGTAGGTGTGAATGAATTTATGTGAATACAGCACACTTATGAGTAAGAAAAAAAAAAGTAGTAGTAATAAAAATGTGATGGTTCTTAGTTTCTTACAACTCTCAACTGTCTCCATTTATGAGGGGCTGAATTTGTGTCTTGTGAGATGAGGGAAGAAAAAAAAAAGGTACGGAGTTGTATTTAATGCTGTGCTTGAATTATCAGATGGATCCAGCTTCTATCATTGACACTGTAATAAGCAGAATAATATTTGAAATTCTGGATGATGTGGGATGCTTTGGTACCAATAATTACATCAGAGAGCGAGAGAGAGAGAGAGAGAGAGAGAGAGAGAGGGTAATGTCAAAGTAGCATTAACACCTGGGAGGAAAAAAAATTCAAAAATCTTGGTAAGGAGTTTTCATTAATGTAACTGCACAATATCAAACCAGTATCGCAGTACAATGATGGTATTCGGTTTCGGGTTCGGTTTTGGGTTCGG
The DNA here is from genome assembly GCF_056151865.1 of Erythranthe guttata. Classification (NCBI taxonomy): domain Eukaryota; kingdom Viridiplantae; phylum Streptophyta; class Magnoliopsida; order Lamiales; family Phrymaceae; genus Erythranthe; species Erythranthe guttata. The sequence goes on from NC_142534.1 coordinate 536,891, forward strand.
TATTCACCTTCTCAAAAGCACAAAAGCAAAACCATGTATAAATGTTGATGGCATTGCTCCAAGTATGCATAAAAAACATTCAATATTGATTATCCAATAAATAATATAATTTATCTCCAAAAAATTCAACAGAAGAAAAAAGAAAACAATAAATAGTCACCACACGAAGTACAAACAAACCAGGTACGTCTAACCACAAGTCTACCAAAACTGCTCTTTATATTGTTCTTCACTGAAATGACATTTTGTAAATTAAAACCCAAAAAAAGAAAATGTAAAATCAAAATCCTATCAACTCATTTTTTTGCCACATCAATTTGCGCCACATCTAGTGTTGCTTTCGACACATTGGCATCACTTCTCAGTATTTCTCTCTTCAGCCACTTCTTCAGCGTGTCCGTTTTCAGTGTTCTCAGCAGTTCCATTTTCAGATTCACCAGCACTACGAAAACGAAACAAGTAAAAAAAATTATTTCAGTGAAAAATAACGACAAGAAATATAAAAACGGTAAAGAATGCATGGAAACAAAGAGCTTGAGAATATCAAGATTCATTCAAGTCGTAAAACCCTATTCGCATTTCCAAGCTTGAGAATATCAAGATTCAATCAAGTTGTAAAACCCTATTCGTTTTTCCAAGCTTGAGAATATCAATATTCATCCAAGCCCCCTCAGTTTTTGGTACCAGCTGAACCCTCTCTATGTTGATGCATATATTTTACGTAAAGAAAACATTCAATGGTGATAGTGCGTAAAAATCCAACACTAGATAAATGCACGAAATACAACTTACTGTTGAAATAAAATACAAAATTAGTTGCATGGCTCAAACAACAACTACTCTTGTAGGGTAAAACAATTCATCAACAAAATCAAGTTAGGCAGTAAAACACAAAATCTTGCATCTGTTACAAGCCTATAAACTAGCAAAACAATCATGCAGTGTAGTGGTAACCTAGCTATAGAACGTTCAATCTAAACGGGCATTTGATAAAGACAATGTATTATATAACACAAGATTGTGTTTGTCGAGACCAATCAAGTAGCTAACAAGTAACAACCAACAAAAAACTGCACACCATTTTAAGTATATGAAGATTCAGAAACCAAACACTCGATTCTTTAAAAGTTAAGCATTGTGACTGCACAGCCAATTGACATACAAAAACATCAACCAATTAGCATACGAAAACATCATCCACTAAAAACCCGCATGTCGAACAGTTCTCAACCACACAAACAAAACATCACCAACAATCAAAATATGTAAACAATATCCATAAATCATGTGGTGACAATAGCATAAACTAAATCACAAACCTCTGTGGACGAGAACCAACTGATTCGGGCTTTCTCCAAGCCTTCTCGGTCTTATGTTCGGGCTGAACCCTGTCTCTCCCATTCCCACTCCAGAAGCTTCTTTTCGCAGGCACAGGCACATCAACAGTTCCTATAGAAACAACCTCCTTCAACTTTGTCGACTCGAGCTTCTCCTCAATCTCCTTCCAATCTTGCCCCTTCTCTTTCAACACCTCCTCCCTAGGCCTCGCCTCACCAAAGGGGTTACTTGTCCTCGGCTTCACAACAATGGCAATCTCTTCCTTTTGCACTTCACTCACAGGGACAACAGGGGCAATCTCGACTTTTTGCACTTCGATTATTGGTAGGGTTCTTGGCTTCAAATTCAATTTCGGCCGACCACCAACAGCACCACCACCGCCATTCCCCTCTTCTCGTTTCCTTCCCCAGCTCTCCGAATCTGCCCCGTTGGAATCGAAACCCCCTCTCCTCTCCCTCAAACTGTCAAACGCACCGGCAGGTTTTCTCCCCTCTTCTTCCTTTCTCCTCCCCCAATTATCCGAATCCGCACCGCCATTACCAGATTCCAATCCAAAACCCATTCGTTTCTCGTATCGCCTAGGCTCAGCCGACGGCACAAAACTTTTGTTAGATCCCCAATTATCAACATCATCTGCTCGAGATTGCGAATCGGTGAAGAACCCATTCCTTTCTCCCCTTTCCCTCCTCTCGAATCCAGAACTATTAACAGATTTCTTCCCAACCGCCCAATTGTCGGTTTCGTCAGCCCTAGACGGGATGAATTCGCGATCTGAATCCCTATTACGGCGCGGCTGCTCGTCTCTCTCGTAGGATCTGAATCCTTTATTCCGAGAGAGCTCCTCGTCGGTGCGCTCGCGTGGACCCTTGGGGAGGACCAAATTTTCTTCATGCGTCAAACCCTTGGGCTGATACACCGATGGCTTAGGTTCGTTGTACGACAAAAAATCACCAACGGACATCTTCTGCGGCTTCTTCTTCTTATTGGTTTTTGTGGCGGCGGCGACGGAGAGTGACGGAAAATCCGCCGTTCCGGCGCCGTTGGAATGGCCTTTAGCGGGGGCGACATCCTCCTTGTGCTGCTGGAGGAGCTCCGTCTCGTTCTCCTCGGAATCAAGAGCCCATGCGCCTGGTTTTGCCCACGCGCTCACGGTTGCCGCCATGGTTGCTTCTCTCTCTCTCTCTCTTTTCTCTCTCTAAAAAGCTTTTTTTCGTGTGCGTGTTTTCTGATGGTGTAATAGTGTGTGTGGCTGTAGGTTTTGTGGAGATTTTACATAGCCAAGACTCGCTGTTTTATAAAAGACACGTAGGTTTACAAAATTTGATCCGACGGCTCACATTATTAGTTCTAATTCGAATCCAAATAGGATTCTGATTGTGTTCAAAAGCAACGTACGACCGAGATTGTTTTTTTTTATTTTTGGTTGATTTTGTAATTATATTTTATATTTATTTGCCAGTGTAATAATACAGTAATAAACAGATAGGACTGATGAGTTGGCTTGTGTGGATAGCTGGCACTAGTAGTTTTTCTAGAATAAGGAAAAAAAACATGCCCACCACAAATATTATAAATTATTTATTACAATCAAATTAAATAATTTTAATAAATATAAATACATCTAAAGAAAAAAAAAATACACATATTTGAATATTCTATTTCAATTAAAAATCCTTTACTGCACATACAAAAAAAATCAAACAATCCTAACAACAATTGGTGCTCAAACCTCAAAACAAGACAATCAAATATGATACAATTAATTAAATCAAGCCATTTACAAAGTCTATTCGTAAAATCGACAAGCAAAACCCCGTCGATGCAACCTTTGTTGCAAAAGGTCGATGAAAGAATTACCGAGAATTATGTTTCGAGAGTGGTGTCCCACGAAAGCAATGGTTTGTGGAAGTAATCTGAATTATTTAATGTAATAAAATGACCCTCTTCTAAACCTTTTGATGCATCTTCACCGTACCAAGTCATTGTTCCTGCACGGATTAAATAATCCCGGCATTTGTTAATTAACCCCTCGAACAACAAAATCCCACGTCGAAAAATTGGTTTTCTTGGTGAAATTTCAACTTTGATTATAGTATATACCTGCTGTGGATGATGGCTCCTCTTCTCTAGTCATGTGAAGTATGATTGTTCCTGTGAGGACTGTAATAAATCCGCATAGTTCGGATATAACGCTGCTCACATTCTGACCCGACCAATCCTGAAAAATAGTTTTCGATCGATTAGTGATAGTGAATGCTGGATTGGATAAACTGAGCATCTACTGTGTTATGTGATATTATATTATACCTTGAACATTATAGCGCTTGCAGTTATAGTCAGAGTTGTGAACATCACGTAATATATTGGAGAAACAATTGCTGCGTTGAAAGTGTCCAGTGCCTGAACAAACATAACTTTCTTCAGACAAGAATACGACAATCAAAAAGCAAGAGAATAACAATGTTAATCATCACCTTTTTTGTTTACCTTGTTCAGATAATTCAACTGTGTGATAACACAGATAACTGTAACGGAAACGAAAAACCATGTTTGGGCGTATCCAAATTGATTGACCCCCTCCAAAGTAAGTTTTATTGCGATCCCAATTGCCTTTATGCTCATAACCTTTACACGATTGAAATACAGCATAAGTTAAGGTAACAGCAGTGTGTCCACGTCAAACAATAACAAGGCAAACTATAATTACCGTAAGGGCGCCCATTAAGGAACAAATTCCTAGGTAAACCAATATGTTTGTCTGCCCATAGAGAGGCTCGAAATGAAGCATGAGCGCTGCTACTATGGATAATGTAGCTGCCACGTATGCTAGAAATGCTGTACAAACAAGCATTGCACAGAAATAAGCAATTATTACAAATTAATCAGAAATAACGAAAAATGGAAAAATAATCGAGACTAACCTGGTTGGGATGCTAAGTCCCAGAGTTCTTGTACGGAACTTGGAGTTTGTTCTTGAGGGGCGTGGAGAACAATTACTACAGATCCTACGATGCAAGATACACATCCTAGTACGCCCATTAATCTCAATCGTTCCTTCAGCATAAAGTGTGCCAATACAGCACTGTTTCATAATCACGACCAACGATTTAGATAAGTTCAAGTTCATCAAGAAAGCCTAACAATGTTCAATTTCCTCACATGTAAAGAGAGGTTCGGAAAAACGAACCTAACGATAATACTCAATGCACCAAGAGGGGTGACAAGAACAGCTGGAGCGTAAATATAAGCAACAAAATTTGCAATCTCTCCAACAATCACTGCACAGAAAAAGACAACTAGTGATTAAAACGAACACTAAATATCTGTCGGCAAAAATAAGGAGGCCGGAAATGAAATTCACGACTTACTGGTAATCATGCCGGCCCACCATAGAGGTTCTAATAAGTAAGTATAGCCTCCAACACCTGCGATAATAATAGCACAAAACGGTGAACAAGCAAAAACAAACAGCAATCCTCATAAACATCAAAGACGAACTAAAATTGCTTCCGATGCAATTGAGATTTGAGAGTATTCAGTTCCAATTGAAATTATATATTTACAGAGATTAATCGACTATACCTGATTAAACAAATACTGAAAAACAACTTACAACAACGTATAATTGAAAATGAAAAAATTAAATTAAAATTCGCAGGTATTGAATTGAAATATACCTGCACGTAAACCAGCAGAAGCAGCACGGCGAAGACCTTTCTTCTTCAAAATAAAGCTCGTCCCAACAAACAAACCAGACAACATTGCCAATACTAACCCTCTCGTATTATCCGAAACCCCCATTACTCTCTCTCTTCCTCTACACACCAGAGAGAACACCAGAGAGAGAGAGAGAGAGAGAGATTCTCTGTCTATATGTTCGATACGAACAGCCAATAATCGAAAACAGAAAAGACCTAATCAAATCTAATTCTATATATTAAAATACAACCTGTAAATCGGACAATTTCAAACTTCCGGCAATCAATCACAAAGCACAAGAGATTAAAAACAACAAAATAGTGAAAATCGAAAGAAATTCGCCGCCGGCGGCGGTTAACTACTTATTGCAGACGGAGAATTTCATTCGTCGCAATTCGCATACTACAAATCTGTATGATTTTGGAGATGCAAACAAAAATTGTAAACAGAAGAAATATGAGTAGTCAACGATTGAGTGCTCGTTCCAGTACAGGTATTTTTCTCGAGCTGTAAATTGTGAATTTGTTTATTTTTTATTTCTTTCGTAATTAAATGTGTTTCGTAATCATGAAATTACTTGGCTGTAATTTGTGAACAAGGCGTAACCCATTAGCTTTAGCTTAGCTGTGACGAATTTCGATTTATTAGCCCATTGGGTTATTATTATATATAAATAAATATTTGTTTATATTTAAACATGAGGAGAAATAAAATAATAATATATATTTTTTGAATATATATTCCAAGCCGCCGTGTCTGCCTCAACTCAATCAACTCTGATAGGTGAGAAAAAGGTAATATAAATTATAATTAATTCCGAAAAGAAAAAGAAGAGCCATTTGCCCACTTCCTTGGAAATTAGAATTCAAATGCAGCCAAATTTAATCGAATTCATATTCATGCTATTATTTTGGGTAAATTACGAAAAAACCCTAAACTTAGGCCAAATAACGAAAAATACCCCCACATATTCATAATTACCAAAAACCCCATGAGGTTTGTTTCCATTTTACACCTACCCCAGATATTTTCTTTTAGTTATCACTTATGAAACAGAAGACAGTTAATCAGAAGGAGATTTTGGTTATTACAGTTAAGTGGAAGCGTTTTTTTGTTATTTAGCCTATAAGTTCAGGGGGGTTTTCGTAATTTACTTTATTATTTTTGTAGTTCAGTCGTAGTTTAAATAGAACCTTCGGGAATTTTCTCAGAGACTCAAGAAGAAGATGATGACATCAACAGTGGGAGGGGTAACGTATAATAGTTATTCAAATCTTTCAATCGCAGCAAAATTACCTCGTAATCGAAATTTTCCCGCGCTGAAGACTGACTCGATTTCACTGAGTCCGAAGGAAATGAAACTGAAAGCGACGAGAATCTCTGCATCGTCGATCATGGTGGAAGTGCAAGAGAAGAGAAACGAAGGAGGAGTGGCGGTGAAGAAACCAAGGCTGGTGTTGAAATTTGTATGGATGGAAAAGAACATTGGAATAGCCCTAAATCAAATGATTGGTAGCGTTTTAATAGTAATGCTACCTATAATTGTTTGCTCTGTTGTCCATTTTTCGCGTTCGTTGAGGATTTGATTCTATGGGATGGCTGTATTCTTCATTTCGGGGCTTAATTCTTGCTACGAGTACGAGTATGAGTACAAGTACGAGTACCAAGTGTTTGATGTAATGTCTAGATGAGCAAAAATAAGGGTGTTACTCCAATTGAGCAATAAATTGGTCTATTCTATGCTACATCTGGTGAAATACACCGGGTAGATCTTTACCTTTCATATACACACACACATCCACACCGACATTGGTGTGTGTAGATCAACGACAAAAAATCACCCGATGTAGCATAGAAATAACCCAATAAAACAAAAGATGAAAAGCAGAAAACTACAAATTCTCAAGAAGTTGATAGCATACTGAAACAGTAGTATTTAATATTGCAAGAGCAAATCAAATACTTCTACATAATAAATAAAGCACAAATTTGATGGATTCAACACTTAAACAGAACATGCATCAAAATCTAAACAAGCAATTGATCAAATGTTATCCAATTAATCAATGTGAAGGTAAAAGAGCTCTGCGTTTGTACCTTACCATCACTTTCCCCTTCACACCAACAACCATAGCATTCCAATCAATCTCCGGAAAAGGAGAAATAAGTTCCATCTCGAAGTTCCTCAGCAAATGGCTCCAAATCGCTTTAATTTGCAGGTAAGCAAACGGCTCCCCTAAACATCCATGCCTCCCACCACCGAACGAAATGTACGAAAATGCCCCGGCAGCCTTGTCCTCGTCTCTCCCTGGAGAGAATCTATCAGGGTCGTAAACGTCCGGATCTTTATAAATATGTGGGAGCCGATTCGCAAATGCAGGGGAAGTAGCAACAATATGCCCCTTGGGAATGTCATACTCCACTCCTTCCTTAGTCTTCACGCTAAAATCGCTGTGCGAGCTCCGAAGAAGCATTATCAGTGGAGGGTGGAGCCTCAAAGTTTCTTTTATGCATCGATACAGAGTTTCCATCTCAGACAAAACATCGTAATTAACCTCATTACCATGCTTTTGCATCAAATTCTTCTGCTCGTCCAAAACAGCCGACATGTATTTAGGGTTTTCAAGAAGATAAGCTCCAGACCATGTGGAAGTAATCGAACTTGTGTGTTGGCCAGCAAATAGAGCAGCAATTAGAAGGCCCGTGACTTCAGACTCAGTTGTGGCTCTGCCATCTTTGTACTTGGAATCTATGAAGCACTGTAATAAATCATTCTGTGTCTTGCCTGTTTGTTTGCGAGAAATTATGATGCTTGAGAAAATATCTGCTAGCTTCTTGCGAGCTTGGTCACGGCGTTTGTGTGCTGGGATTGGAAGGTAAGGGTATATGACACTGATTGGGAGCATTCCACTGTCTAAGTCATGGAAGAGGGCAGAAACGTCATCGAAGAGCTTATTACGAACCTCTTCGCCTAATAAGCATCTACTGGCTGTTAGTATGATTAGATGCTCTAACTCGTACTTCAGGTCCACTTCACCGCTTTCTCCCCATTTTGAAAAATACTCCTGCAAATTTAAGGAGATGGGATATTTGAGTCAATTAGTCATTAGATGGTTGAATCAAATTATCAAAATATTATAACATGGTTAAATAGTGATTCGAAAATATTCCTATCTGACTATGAATAAATGGTTGCAGATTCCACAAATTGTAGTTCGTCAAAAATAACTTACTTGCATAGCCATTACATAAAACACATATCTGAAAATTGACTAATTGTTCTTAGCAAGACTAGATCGGTTAATAAACAGAGAAAAATGCATAGGCACAGACTAATGTAATGCAGTTACTAGAAGAATTGCAGTATTGATATGAACTCAGAAAGCCCTCTTTCTCTTGACTGTTTGTTTTCTCTTCAATTCAGTATTCATAACTATCCATAAGACAACCACGGAACGGCAAGATAGAATCATTATAGATAAAGAAACAAAAAAATAAAATAAAAAAATTGAAGTTAAATATTTGAATGATCACCGAACAATAACCGTCAACTCCATCACTAATCAATTTGACTCAACTACATAGCTCGAAAAATATGAGATAATCACGTCAAGGACAAGAGGGAAGAAGAAACCAGTATGAACAAAATGATAAGTAGTTCAACACAGTTAACAACAGAAAATGTATATGATAAAACGACAATGAATTTGTCCAGTCAAATGCATCGTTAAATATGGTTTTATCTTTACCCTCCACATCCCGATGTTAAGTAATTCACCGAAAGAAAAAAGTAATATACTGATCCTAACAATCACTCCATATTGTAAAATCAAAACACCGAAACCTATTTACCTCTCTCAGTCAAAGATATGTATAAACGCATGCATTCGCAGTAAAATGGAAACAGTATCAAGGCATAAATATAAACAGAATCAGATCATCTAAATTACACAGAAGAAATAAAAGCAAATAGGTTGAAGAAACAAGAAAATACCTCAGCTTCCATAACCATCTGATCCACATAAGCTTTGAGCTTATTAACCCTAAGCGCCTCAGTGAAAAACCTGAACTGCTCCTGCCTAATTGTATAGTCCACATCAAACACCACACCCGGCCCAAACGTAGGCACATTGAATTGATAAACCTCTTGCTGGCTTAGATCAGATTCCGGCGCCTTGAAGAAATGTGCCGAAACTTCCGGACCAATTAAGAAAGTGATGTTCTTATTCACCAATTTCAGAGTGAACACACTCCCAAGCTTGGGGTACTCCTCCCTCAGCATCACCACCGGACCTTTCAGGAACCGGATTAAACCTCCGATCACCGGCCACGCGCTCACCGTCGGCGGCAGCCGCTTTTTGGATCCGGGCAGTAGTAGAGCAGAAATCAGCTTCGCAACCACGAGAGTTGCTACCAGCAGAAGCCCTACATTCAGGATTTTGCTGTTGGCGATGGTTGATTCCACAGATTCCATTGTTGCATGAATTGATATTTCTCCCAATTGTTCTGCAATTTATATAAGGGGAAGAAAATTAAAAAAAAAATTAAAAAAAAACTAAAAATTCTTAGATCTAAATTGAATTTCAGTAGAATACTCAAGAGGCAATTACAGAGTAGGATTAGGATTACCTAATTACGGCACGATCAGACCATAGAAATTGACATCTGAATCGAATGTGCCGCCAAGAGAGGATTGAGTGAGTGGAGGTTAGGCAGCACTATAGTATACTGAATGTGAATGGAATCTAAGGCGCCGAGCCGGCTGGTATCAAGGATCGGCTCAAAGATCCGGCTTGGATGAAGCTGATGCGAAAAAGATTGAAATGGGCCGAGTGTAACAATGGGCCTAAAAGGCTTTATAGAGGTTTGTTATTTGTACTCCATGACAATTTGGACAGGTCCATATGTAAAATTATTGTTGAAATTTTAGTTTGAGCGTCTGAATTATTTAAATTAGTCTAGATCTTACTAAACTAATAATCTAGTTTGAGATGTTAAATACAATGTGAGATTGTCTTGTAGGTGCTACACTGATCGATCAAGTATATCGGGTGATTTTGTATTATAGATTTTTACACAATTGTATACATATATGTGGATGTGTGCACAGTGGATAGTTATCTATACACGTGTATGGTGAAATCTCATCCGATGTACTTGACTGAATGTAGCATATACAAAACATATACAAAACCATGTGAACCACGCGTTGAGAATCTTGTAGAACCTTGTTACTTCACCATATGATTAGGCATGGAAATCTTAAATAGGTTTATGGCACTCGGTTTTTGAATTGATCGTTCAAGTTTCATGGGAGCTCGAGTCATTAACTGAACAAGCCATGTGAGCTCAATTGGGAAAAATGAAAATAAAAATATATTTTATAAAAGATCATATTAAATCGATCCCAATTTATGTTAAAATTCATTCAAACGCAAATCTATTCTTAGTCAATCCAAACTCAAAAACAACTTTGAAACCATAAACTCCACTCGTTTTAATCGAAACTATATATATTCTAGTTGGATTCAGTGGTGCAGGTAGCATACGGCCAAAGGGTCCATGCCCATGCATTCGACCCCGCGAACTTTAAATCCTTGCTCGTTGAATCGAACCCAATTGTTAGACCCCTAACTTTATTCCAAAATACAATAAAATTTCATTGCCATTGCACATCCAATGGATTTTTAAACTTAATACCAACTTATTAAAATAGGAAAAATAAAATAAAAAATAAAGTGTAATTCGTACTTGGTAAGCGGTTCACACACAAGACGACAAATGCGTGGAAAGATCTTTCTCCACAAAAAACTCGGAGGCGCGTTAGTGGCCTACACGTCCTTGAATACTTTGCTTTGTTGTACCCCTACTACCCTTTAATAATTCACATCATTCAACTCTTTATAGCACCGTTCACGTGCTACTCACGTGTTCTTTTCCTGGTGTCGTATTATAGCTTCATGAACACCTTATTTTATTAGAAACAAACAAATGGACCGATTAATTTTGTTTGTCAATTTTCAATTTTCAAGTAAAGAAAATCTGCTTTACAAGCAGACAAAAAAACAGATCTGGGGATTGCAAATATCAATTTTTAATATAATTCATCTTCATCCACTGAAATAAAAAGTAAAGGCAAAGTACTGATACTCAAGGAAAGAAAATCCATTCTTATTTAATAAGGCAGACTCCGAATTAAAACACTAATTCAACGAAAAAAAAAGACTCGAGAGAAACGAAATCTCATAACCCTAGACATAATTCAAGGAGAAAGAGGCGAGATCTAGAAAAAAAAAAAGCAGTAAAATTAAAATCCAGAGATCATCATCATCAGATCTATAACAAAACAGATCATCACAGAACAGATCTAAGAGAGTTGACCGCAGTCAGCAACCACCACCGGCTTGGAGGTCCTTCCGCTGCCGGATCCGACCTTCTCGATCGCCTTCACGACTTCGTAGCCCTCCACCACCTGGCCGAACACCACGTGCTTCCCGTCGAGCCACTCGGTCTTGGCGGTGCAGACGAAGAACTGCGATCCGTTGGTTCCGGGACCGGCGTTGGCCATGGACAGAATTCCAGGTCCGGTGTGCTTCTTCACGAAGTTCTCGTCGGCGAACTTGGCTCCGTAGATCGACTCGCCTCCGGTGCCGTTTCCGGCGGTGAAGTCGCCTCCCTGGCACATGAAGTTGGGGATCACGCGGTGGAAGCACGAGCCCTTGTAGTGGAGTGGCTTGCCAGATCTGCCGACTCCTTTCTCTCCGGTGCAGAGTGCGCGGAAATTCTCGGCGGTCTTCGGAACGACGTCGGCGTAGAGCTCCATCACGATCCGGCCGGCAGGTTGGCCGCCGACGGTCATATCGAAGAAAACTCTAGGGTTTGCCATTGCTATGAGATTTTTTTTTTGTTTTTAGCTGACTGGTTTTTCTGAATCGTACTTGGGAAATTGAGTAGGTCGAGAGGAGGTTTATATAGGGGGGAGTGAATTACATTATCCACGGAAGGAGTGATCTAGGCCGTTGAAGGGGGACACGTTACGAGATCCTAGAGGGGGTATGTTGTGAGAGGGCTTGGTTGGGTTAGACTAGTTTTTACTGTGGTTAAGTTTAGGGTTTCTCGCATCACACGGGTATATGCTTTTAAGACTTTTTGTTGGACCCTTCTCGGGCCACTTTATTATTATTATATTATTATACTATTTTTCTTAGCCCAGCCCAGCCCAAAATATTAGAAAAATTATATACATATATTTCTTGGAAAAACAAAAAATTAAAGAAAAATTAAAAAGATAAAAACCTGCCCTCTCCCTTCATATCATTTCTCTTTTCTCAAATTTAGCTTGTATCTTTAAGAAAAGAAAAAGAATAAGAACAAAAAATGAACCAATGTCAACGATTTAGTTGATTTTTTTTTATAATCAAAATCTTAAGATTTCACCTCGAGATTCAAGGTAATTCTATTCAGCTCTGGGTATTATGTTTAGAGAGAGAGAGAGAGAGAGAGAGAAGTTCAAAGAGTTTGAGTTGCATTTGCAAAATGGGGTACTACATTTAGCAAATTCCTACTAGTCTTAGTGACTGATTTGTTCTTGATTTGAGTAGTTCGGTTTGTCATTCATACAAAAGCTTTGTCAAACAAAAATCGATGAGAAATAGAATCCACTTCCAGATTTAGACAGTAACTGGTAAGTGGATCCGAGTTCGTTTTCTGAGTCGTGAAAAATGTTAATCATGAGATGGAGGCCTAGTAATTTAACTTGTTTCTCAAATCAATTTTGGTGTACGTTAAGAAAGCATTCATTGGGTCATAAAAAGTAAGACGACTTTGTCGTAAAAAGTTATAAGTTCTTATGAGTTTTCACCGCAAGAAACGAAATGTAAATCTCTAAGTCCTGCAAATACATGTTCGGAGAATATATATATACTCAATTAGACAACAAATAAGCCTCTACTGGAGACGACATAGTAGAACATACATTATTACTTCGAATACTGATAGTTGTAAGAAATATATACACCTAGTATGTCAAAACAAGGCTTCTTGCTGAGTTAACTCAGGATACACGAAGGATGTAATTTGCTTCAAGGTTTTCAATGGCTCTTTCAGAAAGACATGGCCCTCAGTTGCTGTAACCACAAGAGAAGAAGCATTTCATTATTTAATTGCACTTTAATTTTTCAAATTAAAAATCTGAAATATCAATAATGAGAGAATTGAGTTTTACCTCTAACAAGCAGCCGAAGTTCCTTGGAGAAGGTCTCCACGTGGCCTGATACGGGCCTTATGCCGCAAATTTGAATGACACAAAACTCCAAGTACAATGCCATGACTGTTACTTGTAGGAGCAAGAGACAGATCTGCTGTTTTTCTGGTGCGAGCTGTTTCATCTTGTCGGCTTCACACAATTCAGTGATAATGGCTATTCCCTGATCCTAATATCCAAAGGCCGGAAGAAGGAAGGTTACGTGCAAAGTAAGATGAAAGAAATCGACTCAAACGAAAGACAGTTTATACGCACGCAGGACATCAAAATCAATTATAGCTTTTATAGTACCAGTAAGTGATGCGGAATGGCATGCGATCAGTGTAATAGTTTAATTTATTAAATATATATTATGTATTCAATAAAAAATTTAAACAAAACAAATTATTCCAAGCATTCAAAAATTGACAAATGATGTTAAGATTACCTGCAAGCCATGTAAGATATCAGGCATAGGTAGCTCGGGAAAATGTGCAAGGTCAACAAAACCAATCTCCTCCGCCTTTCTGGCAGCACTTTCAGCTTGCGTGCACAAAAATTTCAGGAGAAGAAATGCAATCTTGTACATTTCAATTGCAATTAAGTCCGATAAATGCGTCTGAGGAGATACATTAGCACTGTCTTTTGACTGATCTCTCAAGGTGACAGCAGTTGTTCTAGAAGACAAATGGGCGAATTTGGGGTTTAACTTGCAACCGAGAGCAGACAGAGCAAACCAACCATTTCTGCTGTTAATAAAAGGCTGCTTCTTATACCACTCAAACTCTTTTTTGAGCACGGGATGGCACAACAGAGGAGCCTCTCCTCTAAATGATTCTCCAGGGCGCTGAGTTGCCCGGCTTATGAAGGCTAACAAATGGATACTTTTCTCCCTTAACTGAGACTCCATATTTTGCAAGATTTTCTTCCATGAACTCCGATGTTTAGCTAAGACACAGATTAGTGCCAAAGTATTTTGTGTTTCTTTAAGCTCGCTTAAAGAAATATTTGATTTCAACGCACGAGCTCTTTTGTTTTCATGACCTTCGGTTGGGAAATCAGGTGCACTAAGGTAATACGAAACCAAAGGTGCTTTCTCAACCAATATGCAAGTCATGAGATGATCAATGATACTAGCGGAAGAACTTTCTCCAAGAGACTGAATAAGTGCTGTAAGTACAGCTAAACCCAGTCCCCAAACAGGTTCCGGCTTTTCACTTTTGTCTGATTGGCTGGAGAAGATTCTTTCACTTTGGATAACAGAGAAAGGCCCACCTTCAGAAAAGTCGGAAAATAATGTCTTTATAGATACAAGAATACCAGCATTCAGTAGCATGTCAGCACCATGACGCACACGTGCAAGGTTCAAAAGAAATTTCAGTGTAACAGAAACATTACTGGATAGAGTTCTATCATGAAGCTTCTGAACAAGATGCTGCAACGGGAGATGTTTTTGGATAACGGCAAACCAAGTAGCAGGTGAAGAAAAACCTTTCAATATTAAATCAATAGTAGCCAAGGACAGGGTATATTGTTCAGGGTCTTGAATGCAGTTGCAAAGAATAGGTATTAATCCCAAACATGAATTAGATATCTCGGTAGAACCTTCAACAGATTCAGTTCCACTTACGATGCCTGAACACAAATCCATGCTAGAAAACTCGACTGAGCTGACGATCAACATAAGCAAAAACTTTTTAGCTGTTCGAACAACAAGAGACGGCTTATAGCTGCACAATAGTTTGAGACCATATCCAGAGGTCTTCAAGATGAGAACACAATCAGGTTGAGAGAGATTATTACTTATAGATCTGACAAGGAATAGCAGTAGCTCTGCTTGAGCTGTAAGGATATCAACCACATCTTCACTATCAACAAGAGCAGGGGTCAAAGATTCTAGGGTACCATGGAGACATTGACACGTGTGGTTGATGCATGATGAAACAACTTCATCGGGAATCTTCAGCGCGGTCAAATCTTCATCCTTTTTTAACTGCAAGGTACAATTTCAACACAATCATTGAGAAAGTTTTCATATGTACATTGCATAGGACAACTATAAAATAAGCGAAAGGTTAAAAAGGGAGAGGCTAATCGTTGCAAATAACTGATATGACACTCAACAAAAGGGTAGAGTGCACACATTTTCAAACATATACCGGAGTCCATGTAAAAATCAAGAAACCAGCACAATTTGTAAACTACAAACTGTTTTATCAATAACTAGAATGGTCAATTAGTAAATGCAAATGTTAAATCAACATATAGGATGAGTCCGTCATTTGAGTCTCTTAAACATTTTAGATCAGTTATGTTTGAAGAAATCTGAAACTCACATTGCCTTCATGCATATACAACAGCATAATTAGCCCTCTTAAAGCTGAAAGCTTGGAATTTGAGTGCAGCATTCTTGAATTTGCATCTTGCAGGCAAAGGAGCATCGTTTGTGCGACTTCTTTAATTTCTTTCCATGCCAACCGATCCCACATTTCTAATCCCAGGTCTGCCCTGAGGCGAACAGTATCATACAGGTAAATACTTTTGACATTAGCTAAAACATCGTCATCTTGTTTGTGATTATAAGCATCCAAGAAACTGGAATCTAGCAAGAACTGAAACAACTCTTTAAAAGGTCTATTGTCAATCTGACGGCCTTCAAGCTCTCCCTGGACGTGGTAAGATAGATCGCTTAGTATCAAAGTCTCCAACTCCTCTCCTACACTGAATTTAAAAACATCGAGATACGATGGATGGGAGAATTAGGCAACACGCAGTAATGACAAAATTTACAGGGTGGTTTTAAAAATCTATACATAATCACACCTATAATAATAAAAATGAAAATAAAAATATACAGTTCAGTCAAAATATAACAAGTGGAAAAGAAAAATAACATAATGCGCACCTGTAGCCACATTGTGTGTACTGAGTTAACAATTCCGTAAAGGCTGGTAACTTGCACAACTGCAAGGTATAAGACAAAATAGTACACAAGTCAATGTTCCGAGGTTACAACCTATCAGCAAAATGGAATGATAAAATTTAATATATTACTGTACATGCACTTGCAGCTAGTGGTGGCACATAGAAAGCCAAAACAGATGGGTTGCAAAGTCGAAGTTATTGATTAAAATGAAGAGAATCATCAAAGATGAAGAGATCTGTGATCTTTCTATGATAGTTTCAGGTTTTGGCGCAATCTTGTTGCACTTCATTTTTTATCCAGCTTAAACTGACTACATATGATTAACATTTACTTAAATAATTAAACATCTAAAAAGTGTACATGGATGAAGGATATAAACCTTTTGAGACAACGTAACAATCCTTTCAATTAGTGACACAGACAAACTACCCGAGTCACGACTTCTTAATTTCACCATTGCTTGCACAGCAAATAGAATAGCAGCAACCTGCAATGTTAAAGAAAATGAACATGTTTTTTATTTTGTGCTGAAATATTGGAAAACATAAACAAAACAGATTAGATGGACTAATAATTTCATGTGGCTCGACGCCGAAGAAGTAGCAGTTATAGAATGCACAGCTCACCTTTGCACGCTGACTGCTGGCATCATATTCCCAAGAAACACAAGCCTTGATCAGGTCACCCAACTGTGAACTCTTAAACCAGGTTGAAATCATCTCCTTCAGGCTATTACTTTTACTTTCTGTGCATTTGGAACCGACAGTGTTTTCTCCCCCATTAATTGATGGTTTAGATATTTGGTTGACAACCATCTTGGCATGCATCAACTTTTTTTGCAGGAATATCTCATAACCAAGTATATCCAATACATTTGATAGAAGTTGATATCCATAATGAAGCTCCTTTCCAGCCAACTCCTCCAACTTTCCTTTATTACTAGTGATAAGCAGGACCGAATAGGACACTTGTCCCCAAAAATTCTCCGAAACTTTTAACTGCTCCAAAGTTTTCATAAACTGAGGTGCACCTTGCCACAGTGCCCTCAGGAAGTTCAACAAGCATACTAGCATACTGGGATTGCTGAAAAATAACAAATTAAATGAACTATGTCTTAAAAATCAGTGAAATAAATAGTTTAAACATAATCGAAGCATACCTATGAAATAAATCATCAGACTTTTTTAGACATCGCAGAACTGCATTCAGAAGACTTTCTTCCTTGGAATCTAATGATACATTCTCACTTTTATTTGGCTGATGTTCAGAGTCAGCATTCAGCACTTGAGCATTCAAATTTTCTTTCGATGAAATGACGGCAGTGAGAAAAGCAGGCTGCAATTAGTGAAACTATCAGCATCAAGGAAACTTTGTAAAGATGATCAAATTACAAAATCAAAACAGAGAAAAAAGGCATTGTCAATTGGTCTTATCAAAATCACAATGTTAATTAAGTATGATTTGAAGTCGACGAGCAATTTACAAAACTACCCATAAACTTAGTAAACATTTTGATGAGCCATAGCATGGATAGTGCAAATGATTGTCAATCTCCAAGGACGGGTTCTTATGTACACATTATATTGTAACTTAAAATGGTACAACTTTGCCCCTTCTTTATCATTCGTATAATGAAAATAGATACTCTTTGATATTTTTCAGGCAGATTTGAGGGCTTGACATCATGAGTAGAAGAACAAGACAAACAATTTTTTTTTTGGCAATATACGCTATACAAAGGAATAGTGTCAAAGACCATAAAACCGTTACGAACTTATAATATGAAACATGTTTCAGCCTAATCCCTAATTTCCTCAGGCAAACAGTCAAAGATAAACAAATCCTACTTAATCAAGGATAAATTAGGCTCAACTAACCTGATTACGTGCAGCTGCCGTTAGGAGCTTCAGAGTAGCAATAATGAGGTCATCATTACAAGGTGGCTGCTCAGAAAGAATATTGCAAATAGATTTCCTGAAATTGGCAACCTACGACACGAAAATATGCATATTAGAAGCTAAAATTAGATAATATCCAAGCTAGAATTATGACCTTTTCTTAAGCTGCCAAACCTGCTTATCATCCAACCCAAGACTCGCATTACTGCAAGTATACAATTGTGAAAAATCTTCAACAAATAACGCAGAGAGCAACCTTGCAGCACCTATTTGTATCTTCTGAAAACAATGAAAAATTAGATGTAAGTAGCAAAACAGAGCCAGATCACCAACCCCCCCAAAATCCGACAGAAGAAGTTATGTAATAGTTTCTTAGAAAATGAAATTGTGTGAAGAAAACAACTGCAACTGCAGTGGTGCCTATATGGTGAACCGAATGAGTTCATGTCAAAGGGTGGAACTAGACTACACAATGGAAACAAATTATCAGATGTGATAACTAACACTGAAAAGAATGGACATCCAACATCTTATAAAGTTGTAGTAAAACAAATATCAAAAAAGCTACAGGGGATAGACAGAAAAGCATGAAACTGTGCTCCATTCATGCCAAAAACAAAAAGCATTATTTGGGGGAACAACTAAAGAAGTAAGCACAGTGATTAACGAGGAAAATAGAACATACAGGATCCGGAAAGTATGATATTAATGATATGGCCGCAGTGATCACAGGTATTGGCTTTGTCATCGGTGAGAAAATCGCTTGATGAAAAATCGGAAGATTGGGTGAATCCTGACAAAACAACAGTTGATTTTTACCGAAATTAAATATTGGAAGGAGTAGATTTGCAACCACAAACACATCAATAAAAATCAGGAGTGCAGAAAGAAAATATTATTCTAAAATAATTTGACTCTTAATGAAATAAGGTCACAAAAATCTAAGGTTCAAAATTGATAATTCTTTTCATGAAAAGAAATACATAATCACAGAGTATTTAAACTAAGCATCACGGACACAAATGAACTTTGAGTAAACATATCTTTGAAGAAGTAGATGGAGAAAAATGAACTTTGAGTAAGCATACCTTTGAAAAAGTAGATATCATACTGACCAGGACATCCAACCCACAGGATATTGCTTGTTGCAGTCCCTCAATATCCAGAGTGTCAAAAAGACGGGACACGTAAAGTTTCTGTTGGTTATGGCAAGAAGGGAAGAATGGGAGGAGGAAGAACAGAGGTCAAAAGTAAGAAGACGAAAAAATTACTTATTTTGTAATAATATATTAAGAAAAGGGAATAAAAGCAACATCAACCTCTAAGTTTGTCGCAGTCGTACAAACAATTCGAAAAAGTGTAGAGTGGATAGAAGAATCAAAAAGCATAATATGACAAACAATTTCCCCCAGTTTTGGACAGCATGAGATAGAGGAGATACATTTCTTCATGACTTCGAGCACCTATAAACAAGAGAATCAAACTATAAATCAGTGGGTATCAGACGTATGGCATGAATTTGTAGGTACATCTATGGACTTCCAAATACTAGTCAAATCATTCAAACCATCTGAACGCAGGGACAGGATCTAGATCTCTCTCCTACATCCCTAATAGGAAAATTCATATATATGACCACCAAATACAAAGGAAGAATACACATGAAAGAATTATGAGGTCAAATAGAACTACTGGATTTGTTCATTAACGCAAAAGAAAATATATATATATATATATATATATATATATATATATATATATATATATATATAAAATATATTAGAGATGTGATTCTTTAATATCTTGATCCAATATAAACCTTTACAATTCTTTACAGCCTATTATTTCACACGGTTCTGCATAAGAAAAGAAGATAATACCTTTATTGTAACCTTCCATCGAGCACGCTTCACCTTATATTTCCAGAATTCATGATTAACAAGAACATACTGAAGGGAGAAAATAATGAGAGCAAGGACAGTATCGGTTTCTAAACCAGTCTCCAGTAGACTTTTGGTGAAGTCAAGCACTGCACAACCAGTTGCCAGAGTTAATTCGCTATAAAGATTTATCAGATGGAATTACGGGGTCTCAACATCAACAATCAATTGGTTAAAGATAAATTAGACAATTAAAACAAGATTTGTCCAATCATAACAAAGGAAGAGCTAAATCTCATAGTATCCCGATAGGATGAAAAGAAACATGAAATGCATCAACTGGAAAAGGCAAAGTACAAGCTGAAGATTCAAAAACTATAATTGCTACTTCAACTGGTAGACTGCAAAAGCTAGACTTCACATGTGAAAGGAGACAAAGTTAATATCTCGGTTAATCAATATCGTACTTGTTAAGTCCCAAAGTTATATATCTCGGTTGATCAATATCATGGACAATTACAAGACCATAAGGGAAAGATTAACTAAGGTAGCACATAAAAAGTTTCAACGCTGTAACAGAGTATAAACAGGCAACAAAAGAAAATTCAGCAGTGATGCAGTCCAAAAAAGATCAGAGGGGTATATAGACAATAGAGAAAACAATGAAGTGTGATACAGAGAAATCAGGAAAAAGCAAGCAGTGAGCAACAATAAAATCATTTAGAATTAGAACAGATCAAAGAAGAAAATAAACTCTTTCATATTGAAGTATAAGCTCAAATAAAGAATAACTAAAGAAATCAAACAACATACCTGCCAGAGTCATTGAGCAATCACTCTGCTCACAATCAATCAAAAGCATTTTGGCAAGTCTTCCAGAAAGTAACCAGGATCCGCTGCACAATACGTGGAAAAACAACATCAATACAATCAATTTATATCTAGCAAGTGTCATCAGCTCATTACCATAAGAAACAGAGTCATCAAAAAGATTGAAACAAAAACATACGAATTTGAAAAACTTCCCTACCCCCAACTCAACCTAAAAGTTCCTAGAAAGATCCAATAAAAAAGTGAAATAAAATTACAAGCGAATAATCAACTCAATCAATCAAACGAAGCTTCTCTCTAAAAGCTTACCTTCCAGAAGAATGTCAGGAAGATGAAACTGAAGATGTCTCACATCAATATAGCAAGATGAAAAATATAGTCCATTTTAATAACTTTCATAAATCATGAGAAGAATTATACTGAAGCCGAAGGACAAATATGAAAAGACTGTCAGGTGGGAACGTCTCGAAGTATCAGTTTATTGGATACCATGCACCCCTTCCAATACAGTCAACCAATTTTGCTACAATAGAATTTACTTACAAATCCCTGAGTTAGAATCTCTTAAAAGCCTAACCTTGATAAACCGTTGGAGCCCATATCGAAGGGGTTCGTCCTCAAGTCAACATCGAATATATTTCCCTTCGTGAACACTGTAGCTACATGAGATGGCAAGCTGCAGAAAACCAATAGCGGAGAAGGGGATAGTAAGAAGTTGATTGTGCAATTCAGAAATACAGGTGACATGGAGTAAATTATATGAAATAACTGCAAATAGTCATGAGTGAATGAAATGCGGGGGGAAAAAAATAACAGCTGGTCGCTGAATATCGCAGAGACTATTGTAATAAAAGGATCAAGACTTTTATCAACATCAACTAAACATTTTCTTGCAAAAAAATTCATTTGACTTAGAAAAATGAGAACTACAAATAAAAGATCGCCATGTACAACTGTGGAACATGGAAAGCAAAACAATACCATATCAACATCTTCGTCAATATATTAACACACATGGACATCATTACTGCACCATTCACGCTAGGGGAGAGATTTTTCACCAAAGAACAAACAATTTCAACAACATCAACACTGCAATCAGAGCAAGAGATTAGTAACTTAATGGCAAAACAGAATTGCTTGTTCTAGAAGAAAATGATGTGTGTTTTGAGACATGAAAAAATATGAAATTTGAAGTCGTACCGCATATACTTGTCTTGATTCCCCATGCTCAGTTCTTTATCATGGAATGAATTCCAAGCATCCGTAAGAGAATAACGAACAGCCTAATATTACAAGTCTATAAGTATCTGTATAAAAAAGTGTTCTCCAAATACAAGCAATTGACACATTTTGTGAAAGTTAAACTTGATGAGAGATTATCAAAGACTGCAAGATGCATAAGGTGTTCAATTGATGCATGTCAGGCTGGAGTATGTTTTACCAACTTTAGAATAGATTACCGTACTAAAAGTCACCAACCGACTGAGCAAATCAAGAATAACTATGAGCTCCTCGGGGTTTTGCAAATACAGCTGTTGAGCCAAACGCAAAAGCAGCACAAGAACTCCAGATTCTGGGTACTGCAGCGATAATTTACATGTAAATTAGACAACTAGGGGAGGTAGGGAGGGAGAACAAAGCAAAAGATGTTAACAACACAACAATACTCGCACGGATGATTATGTAACGATATAAAAACATACAAAAGCTTAAAACAACGTTCCACATTAAAAATAAGGGGTTGGGGTGGGGGGAAGGGTGGGGTGTCTATAGTAAGAGCTTTTGCAACAGAGGTCAGCATAAAATGGGAGTGCGGAAAAAGGCCAACAACATCATCATGCATGATACCATGAGGAACGATAAAAACAACAAACATAAAGTACAGACACACAGGAAACAATGATCATGAAGTAAGGTCACAAGTCCTATGACCCCAATCTAGATGCTTATAGGAAATAATGATCGTGAAGTGTGGTCATAAGTCCTATTACACAGAGTATACAGACATATAAACACAGTTTAAATAAAATGGCAAAAGGTTCAGCAACTTTAACTAAAACAAGATTAAGATGTAGAGAAGGAGATTCAATAAGATACCAAGATCATCAATTGAAAGAGACATATGTGCATAACATGGATAATTACGATAAGAGATGGGGATACAAGAAATACAAAAGCCTCAAACACTAACATAACTATTTATCCATCAACGATGGCATAACGTAAGAAGTCACAAAGACAATATGGCTGCAAACACGGCACATCCAAGAAAACTGAAATATTAACGGAACAACTTACCTCCCATCTCACCAAAGCACAATTTTCATCAATCATTCTCAACACTTGACCCCGAGATTTGCTAGGAATTACCAAACCTTCAACACCAGCAACTGGCAATGGAAAACGTGTTTCAACAAAGTTTGAAGCAGCATCCACCACAGAGTCACTGCTTAGCTCAATAGGAGTTGATAGCCCAACAGACTTATCAAGGAAATTAAATCTGCTCAAAAGATTGTATATATATATATATATTAGGAAAAAAAATATATGTGCCAAAATTATTATCTAGTTTCAACTTAGCAAAGTTGCTTCCATAGGTGCTGGGTGCGAATTCAGTATTGAAAGTATTATTACCAATCACACTAAGATAAAAAATACATCTTTGCAACCAAAAATTCTAAGGCTAGGTGATCCTAAAGAAGCAATACATTTCCATGAATGATCCCTACCTACAAATATTATAATACTTATGGAGGGTTAAGACATTACTACCACCTGAATAGCGTTAAGATATTATTACAACCAAATTAACGTTTCACCAGAAGAATCTTTTAAGCAACTCATCCATTTTACTTAATTATCAGATTCTTGGCAAGTTATCAACTTTTGGTTGACACCAAAAGTGATGATAAATGCAGTTCCAATCTCTATTTTTGCACTATGTGTGACATACACAGAAAAAAAAACTTTCAAAATAAACTTAGCTAGTTGTTGTTGGAGAAGAAAACAGATTACAAACCTATGGGTAATTACTGGGGGACGACAATATTCTTTTCCTTTTACCTCCAATTAAACCTAATGCAATTACAATTTTATTGATCTATATGATCATTTTTCAGATAAGAATTAGACTCATAGCGAAATGGTTTCAGATTTACTACAGGCTCTGACGTGAAAAGCGAATGGAGCAGCATTTTGGCCTTGTCCATAACAAAAAGCATAACTATCAACCCCGAAAAACAAGTAACAAAAGATAACTGCTCATGCATGAGAACCTCAACCATATCCTTCATTTGTAAGATAATCAAAAAATATACATGACAGTGATGACAAGACATAAAGCATTATCAGTTTCAACTTACACACATTCTGATGGCCATGCACCTTCACAAAGGGCCGATAACAAGTTTACAAGTTGAGTAATCCTGAACGGAAATTCACCCTCTAGGTTGCAAAGAAGACACCTGACAGGACCATCAATAAAACTGTCCTTATCCCAAAACTGGATGCAAAGAGATTCCTGGAAAAAATCAATTACTTCAACGAACTATTTATGGACATAATATATTCCTAACATAACAAAAATCGTGGAAAAGACAAACCTCTCCTCGGTAGATTTTGCATAATATATCCAATATCAATTTCAAATTATCATCCTCAAACTGCAAGATGGGGGAAGAGGGATGAACATTCAAGACCAACAAAATGCACTAATTATACACATATCTGCTTATGATATACCTGGAGATTAATCTCGTACGATGCAATAAATGCCGATATAAATGTTCTTAAAACACTTCGACAACCTGCTAGATGGCCCTGGAAAAAAAGAATCGTTCATAAAATAAAAAATAAAGATGAGACAAAAAATGTAATCAAATCATATAAATGTAAATAACATACAAAAGAATCACCAAAAGATTGTGTATATAACAAATTAAACTAACAATGAAAAATCCAAATAAAAAGCATAAATAAAGGTTACTCGTTACTCACATCTGAAAAATTCAATGTGCCACTTTGTAGAATTTCGAGAAAATATGCCAAAGATGAAGCCTCAAAAGCTTGACGAACATAACCCATGTGATCTATCTTCTGATATGGACAAATAAGTCAGAAATCCAACTGAAACATATGCAATAGAATGGTTGAAGAATGATAGTTATCAAAAAAAACTGTCACATAAACATGTACCGTCAGCAGACTATTTTCCTCTTTTCCTGGAAGAGAAGAAACGAGACATAGAAATACAGCCCATGCAAGGATCAGAGGGCCCGCTTCTTTGGCCGCAAAAGCGTTGAGACTAGAAATTGTTTCGTCCATTTGTTGAATATCCATCTCTGAAAAGATGATGGATCCCTGCCTGAGCAAGAAACAGCAAGCACTTCAGTTATTTGAGAAAATTAAAGGAGTAAAATAGAAACATGTTAACTAACTATACGTACTGAAGTGAACAATATTAAAAGGTTAACTAGCTATAGGAGTGATCAGCTATATCAATTTTACTTGACGCTCTTTCTACTCTACGCTTGAGTCTGGATTTTCAGTCCATGCCAAGTAAACTCCATTTGTCATGATTCAGATGATTGAAATTGGAAATGTCAACTGTGCTATGTGAAATACGTTGAAACACATTTACATACTATACATCCAGTTCAAAACAACTTTATCCAGAACGATTGTTTCATTTATGAGTTAATATGTAATAGAATAAGATCATCGAGTAAAATTAATAATATTTGAACTATCTCTCTATCAGTCAAACTGTGAACCCCTAGAACTACCATGTCTCTCTATCAGTCAAACTGTGAACCCCTAGAACTACCATGAACAACAAATCAACCATAAACCATAATCCACTAACCATCACAACAACAATAATAGACAAGGACAAATGCTGACAGGCCGATCACAAAGCACTACCCTGACCATTCCCCCCACCCAAAGCCAAGACATGGACTGCGTTTTATTTATTTCTTCAGGGCGTATCAGAGTAAAATTATGAGATTAGACTAGCTTGGTTGCAAATTATATGTTAAATTACTGATTAAAACGCTAATTAATAAATCACCAACTTCGATGCTCCATCAAGTCTATACACTTGATGCTCTTCAAAATTGAAAACATCCTAGTTCTCTAATTCCATTTCCTCTTGTGAAATGATGCCTGATTTGCCTCGGGCAACGGTGAGAACAATCACATTATGTTCTAACAATGTAACGCTCACATTTTCGACCTACATTACTAACCGACATAAAGCCATTCAAAGAGTTCAACACCGATTCTTTTTTTTTTTTTTTGCAAGGAGAAATGCTGTTAAAGTTACTCTTACAGCTACAACAGCAATAACTGCACCAAAACCTGAAAGGGACATTGTCGTGGATCATTTGAAGGAGATTTTCCAGGTTTAAAGACGCAATGAGGATAAGTAGCAGCTGCACTTTGGCATGATAAATAGAAAGAATAGCATCAGGCGATATTGCCAGTTTCTGGAAATTGTAAGACCCGGTGACAAGTCCCTGCAGCACAAAAAAAAAGGATATACATATAGATCCATAAATTTTTATCCCAATTATCAACCAGGGCAAGAGAAGATCACCTCATATATTGTACACAATCTTTTCCAGCATTTGGCATCACAAGTGCATAAGGACTCGTAATAAACAAGGAAAAGAATGTCAAGAACTAAGTTGTCCTCTATAAGTGTCTCCTCAGCCCATAAAGTGTAGAGATCAACATCCTGCGAGAAATGCCGTTTGAAAATGCATGCCCCATTTTGAACATAGAAATACAAAATATCATAAATGAATACAAAGAGTCCAAAAATCAAAATTTTAAAATGACGGTCGACAAGCTTCAGTACAGATATTTTAATGTTAGGATTAACTTACCATCTGCTCGGGATAGTTAGAAGACAAGAGATCTTGGAAGATAGACAGCAATTTAAATTCTAGTCCATCAGAAATTAACTGATGTGCCTCCTTCAGTACAGAAGAACCTCCTCCTGATTCAGATCCAAAATATACTACACGGAAAATATTTGCATTATCAGAAGGGCAAGATAATAATATAAACGACATACTTAAAGTGTTTCTTTGTAGAAGGAAATGATTATGAAGATGAAACACCATAGGAAAATAGCTGCTACATTCTCTCAATCTCTATAATACAAACATTATTGAAACATCATCATCTGCCATGAACAGTTCAACCAATTAGAACCCATCAAGTTCCAAACAAAATTTTGTTATTGTCAGTATATGTACCTCAATATTTCACATACAACCTACTAGTTTCATCTGAACCTCAGTCTGCTTCATCATTTTCATCTATTGGTTGTTGGAAAGATAGGAGTAGATCTATAAGTGGAATTACTACAAACTTCTGTCCTATCATAGTAAGCAAAACATAAGAGCCTACCAACATTATGAAATATGACGAGCATTTCATTTCAGCGAGTAAAACTTGACTAAAACTGTATGAACAGAGATACAGAGCAATTTTAAATTCATTTCTTATCCTTAATCAATCTAGAAACAAGTAAATGAAACAAACCCCTCTCAATGGTACGTTCTCATTCAGTTAAGAAACCAACAAAGAAGACTAGATATTTCTTGTTCCTTACTCAGACCAGAAAACAATGCTTCAAAACTGCCGACGTGGCGACTCATTTTGCAACTGTTAATGAACTGCTAACTGTGAGTTCACTTAATTTTAAGCAATGCAAAATATGCAAAATAAGAAAAAAGAAAAGCTATTTTTCAGGTTCTTGGTTGAAAAAATCAAATGCCTTTACAACATATAGATACATTACATCGAATGAAACAAATAAATATATCCACACATTACCCAATAATTATATTCAAGTTGCTTAAGCAATGGAATATGCGATGACATATGTTTTCCATATGCACGTAGGCACGTATAGCTGTTACATCAAATTACATGAAACGAGGAAGAAATACTTACAGGCATGCATAAGGATCTGTCTTGTGCACTTCAATAAGCATTGTCGTTCAGAGTAGTACTCAAGTACAACCTTTAAAAAATTGTAATAGTGATGACAGAGGACACAAAAGACATAGCAAAATGTCAGAGTGTAGAGTGTTTTTAAATCTAGAAAATTGCGAGAAAACATTGATAAATAATCATTTTAACATGCATTTCAATGACCAGAAAATAGTGCGTGTGATGCATAACTATCAATACAGAACTAGATGAACAGTTCCTTCTGTCTATATTGCATGTCTAGCAAATATAGCCTGCTATAGCCACCTCAATGTGCCTTCTTTGTTTCATTTGATGTTTACAAGTTGAATACGGACAATCTATTCGTTACATGCTTTAAGGTTTTCTTTCACATACTAATCCACTAATAGAAAGTTGATGTCCATACACACCATTCTTCTGTTATTAACTATTGTTTCCTCGTAAATGGCATATATAAGTCTTCAAACAATGCAAAAACTATTCCCAACAGGTAAATGATAACAACAATAATGATACGGAAGCTGCAAGGTGGGTAAAAAACTTCGAAAGTAGCAATTGCTAAGCCGAATTATACTAGATAAGAAGAAGGATACTAACCAAATTGAGAATATTTGTATTTACATCACTGACTGCTGCATCGTTGTGCTCCAGTGATCTTTGAACAATGATATACGATTGCACCTCATCTAAACACTGACAAATAAGCTAACCATTTTACTGCCTCAACAATTAATATTATCAAGTAATTCAAGCAGCCATACAAGTAACATGGAATTCACAAAAGCTCGTGACAGGAAAGAAATAAAGAAAACGTGGTTAAATAACGTAAATAAAATAAAATTTTACCAATGTAGAACTAATCATGAGCGCCGCATCTTTCAATCGAGGCTGTATATTCAACTCTTGCAGACCGATCTTGACACACGTCGAATCCAATGCCTCCCTCGATTTAGAATTTGGCGGTCTGAATTTAGAAGTGGTTCCCAGAAACCAGTCGTAATTATCCTTCAACTTCTTCTCCTGTAGAACATCCACACAATCACATGACTCATCAATATTTCATCATTTACAATGAATGTCCACACAATTTTCAACATCACCATTTTAGATTATTTACTTATATATTGAAGTAAACTTAAGCAATCAAATACCACCTGCAAATTCTCAACACTCAAACACACGATGTCAAATTAATTATTCCTTACCAGTGATTGTGGGAGCTCGGAGGAGACGGAGGCGTTTTCGAGTTCGGTGAGAAATCCATTGAAAGGTTCCCACCAGAGTGAGGCATCGACTGATTTAGTAGAGTTTGAAGTTGATAGTGTCGCCATTGCAGCGCTTTAATTCACAGCTCGCATGAGCATGAGAGAGAGAGAGAGAGAGAGAGAGAGAGAGAGAGAGAGAGAGAGGAACTTTGAAACCTAGGGTAGAGAAAGCATCCCGCGCTCTCTGCAAATAACGAAGAGAAGAGAAGAGGAGAAGAGGACAGCGTGGGGTCAGGGCAGGGTTTTTTTGAACTGAAGTCGCGTTACTTGTAGGCAATAATAAAACGTGGTATCACAATTAGTTCCAAAATTAACGACAATTGAGTCGTTGGATTTAAAACGTTCGCCAACTCAGTCACAACTCTATTGTTTCCCAAAATTAAAATTGAGTCGTTGAGTTTTGTATTTAAGACGTTAATTTTGGCTCATAGACTTTAATTCTCGAAATATTGTTATGACCTTAAATAAATTATTTTCAAAAAAAAAACAAGAAGTAAAAACATTTTATTATATACAAAAAAAAAAGATATTATTTATTTAATTTTAAAACTTATCAAATTCAAAGTCCCTCCTCTAGTCCTTTTTGGGCTCCATGGGCTTGACATGAAAATAATAGTTTTAACTGGGCTAAGTTCGATTAAACATTTGGCATATTTGACCCATGCAATGGGCCTTACAAGTTACAATTATGAGCTCCCTTTTTATATATTATATTTTATTATTTCTTTTTTAGGAGAATAATGAGCTTATTAATTGCATGAAAAAACTTCTTTGTTATTTTGATTGAACTGAAAAAATTAATGGAATGAAGCTTCAAGTGAGTATAAATGGATTAAGTTCCAATAGTGATGGGGTCAGTTCAGTATCGAGTAGGCCAAACTTCACGTCCCTAAAACTGTTGGCCCGAAATTTCAACGGCAGACCAATAATCAGTAAATGAGGAAGACTGAGTTCAAGGCCAAGACTGATATTTGCACACAAAATTAATACAATTAAAATTAAAATAAAAAAAACCCTAAAACTACACATAACGACGAGGTAACTCTATTTGGAGTCCATTATCTACTATCCAAAAATTCTCTTTTTTAGGACACAGGCAAATGTGCACGTTAGGATTAATGAAAAGGGGGGTTGTCGTAATCAAATGTTTAGTGCTCAATGCCTATATATTTTTGTCTGCTTCTTTAATTTCGTTGAATACTACTATTTTGGTCATATGTATGGACCCAATTTTCCCATACCAATTTGACATTTGCGTTTACTCTAATGATCATGAATCACGATATATTTATAACTCGTAACAATTTGACGTCAAACTTTCACATCATATTAGATTAGACTAGACGCTTATTGATAATTGTTTTTATTTATTTTGTTTTGAGAATTCTCGAATTAGACGCTTATCGATGAACAAACGATATAGAGTTCGTCGTAACCGAAAAAACATCGTGCTATTAATATTAGGAAATATTATAATAGGAGTCATAAGAGATAATTTTATTAAATTTACGTACCTTCAATCTTAAAATTAACGCATATTTATACGGATATGGGCTTGAGCTAATTAAATTTGATAAGCTTAATTAAGCCTAAATAACTTTCATTTAAAATGACTTTGGGCCTGAGCTTATAGCGTTTTGGGCTAGGCTTATCAAATACGATGAACCCATACATAATAAATAAGTATTAGTATTTATTTTTATTTTTTGAAAATAAATACAAATATTAATATATGTTATGTTAAAAAAAATTAATAATTAATATATTTTATATTTGATCTATCTTCTAGAAACTTCGATACCCCCTAATTTTAAAATTTCAGTAATTAACAGCTGTTGTATGAAGATTTATTTGATGTACTGCGAATGATTATGGTAAGTAAAAACAGTTAAAGCTAATAATTGCACATGAAGGCAATGGAATCTAATTTAATTAGTCCTAATCCAATAGCACAGTACACCTAATCATGGAGTAATAGCAATTAACACAGTAACCATATATATATACGGATGTGTGCCACGTGTCCATTTTTCGTAAAAACATAAGATATTTGAACGGTGGATGATTCGTGAGAAAGTTTGATTTAGTATACAAATCTGAATAAATTATGTACTTACCTTAATGATATACTGCATTAACTATGTCCTTATCCCCTTTGTTTCAACTTCGTATTATTGCAAATTGATCCCACAAGTTTTAGAATGTTTACAATATAGACACAAATTGCACTATTTAAGGAAAAAAATATTGTAAATAAATTTATTACATATATAGAATCAGACCAATGGAAATATTCAGAGCTCCTGCCAAAGATTAATGGTGAGTTCATTTGTTATGTTTATTGTAATTTAAGTTTGTTAATTTTTTTAATAAGAAAATATTTGCATTTGCATTTGCATGTATGAGTGTATTTTTTATTTAGAATTTAATGAATAAAGATACACAAATATAAAAACAAAATAAAATGCGTTTGCATTGCACGCGCGTTAGAAGAGATTGTAAAACCCTTTTACGGACAAAAAAATATTGCAGACAGAGAGAATTATTGCACTATAAGCTGCGGTGATAGAGGGAAAAAAAATGAAATTGAAATGAGGTCGGAATGAAATTGAAATGCAGATTCCATCCAAATGAAATTGAAATGCATCACAAATTCACGCGTTCTTGCGAGTAAAGGCAGCAGTAGTGTTAAGCAGTAGTCATGAAGTCCGTGTAAACAGTCATACCAGTCGTCGTCCATATTTGTAGAGAGAGAGAGAAACGCAATTTGCTTTGTAGAGAGAGAAAGTATACGTACAAAATACTGTCCCGGTGTATTATATCTGCTAATCACACGAACCAACACACGCAGAGTGGCTATACTCCCCGCTCCCAAATTGTTGAGGATAAGCTTCGGCTAACTTGCGCCGGCCATAGAAATGGTTCGGTAACACGTTTTTTTTTTTTTTTTTTTTTTTTTTCTGCTTATTTGATTAACCTTTTTTTTTTCCTTCAGTGCATATAGCTTAGTGATAATCTGTTAATTAATATGCATATTTCATTTATATGTATGCGCATTTGGTTCGCGGATTGATTAATTTTCCTGTTTGAAGTTTCGATTAAGACGATTGTGTGATTGAGATGATGTTTTGATTTGCCTTTCAGTTTTTCCCCTGAATTGAATGAATAGCATCCAAAAATTAAAGTAGGAGAGTGGTGAAATTCGTATCAAAATTGAAGAAATGGCCGGCGATAATGAGGAAGCTAGTACACAGAGGCTTCAATCTTCATTCGGAACATCATCTTCACTCCCCAAATTGCAGCAGCACCCCTATAATTTGATGAACCAGCTAGAAATACCCCAGCCCCAATTTCGCGGTCTCGTTCGACACTTCTCCCCGAATAATTTCACCTCCG
Source organism: Erythranthe guttata (assembly GCF_056151865.1). Taxonomy (NCBI): domain Eukaryota; kingdom Viridiplantae; phylum Streptophyta; class Magnoliopsida; order Lamiales; family Phrymaceae; genus Erythranthe; species Erythranthe guttata. The sequence continues at coordinate 569,359 of NC_142534.1, forward strand.
AAAATTCCAACCGAAGGACCGGCATTCCACCCTCGCACCCCCAAATTCCCCCCATTTCCCCTTATTCACAGATCCCAGTTAACCGCCCCGGAAATTTCAGTACCAGCCCAGGCGGGCCCTCCCACAGCCGGTCACTATCGCAGCCCTCGTTTTTCGCGCTCGATTCACTGCCACCTTTAAGCCCGTCGCCTTATCGAGAGCTAGCCGACATGTCCATGGAGGAAATGGTGAGGGGTGGTAATAATTCATTGAGGACTGGCGAAACCCTTCCTCCACGTAAGGCTCATAGGAGGTCCAACAGTGATATACCGTTCGGTTTTGTATCGATCATGCAATCTTCTCCGCCGCTTATTAAGAGAGAGTTGAGCTGCGACAACAATGGTGAAGGAACGGGGGAGAGGAAATTCGAAGGGGAAGTTGTGGAGGATATATTCTCGGCTTATATGAATCTTGACAACATTGATGCTTTCAACTCGTCGGGCACAAACGAGAATCGAGAAGACTTGGATAGTCGAGCTAGTGGGACCAAGACGAACGGAGGTGACAGTAGCGACAATGAAGCGACCAGTAGTGTCAACGAAAGCGGGGGAAGTGTGCCGAAGAGGGAAGGGTTTAAGAGGAGTGCTGACGGGGATATTGCTCCTACGACTCGTCATTATAGAAGTATCTCCATGGATAGTTTTATGGGGAAGGTGAATTTTGGTGATGAATCGCCCAAAATGCCCCCGTCTCCTGGAGGAAGTCTTGCAGGTCAACTATCGCCGAGCAATTCGATCGATGCAAATTCGAATGCTTTTAGCTTGGATTTTGGTAATGGTGAGTTTACTGGTGCTGAGATAAAGAAGATTATGGCGAACGAGAAACTTGCTGAGATAGCATTAGCTGATCCCAAACGAGCCAAAAGGTAATACATACTATATAATATATACACACACACACACACACATACTTGTAGTTCTTGAAAAATGTTACACATTTACTGATTGGATTTGTATTGCGTGTAGAATCTTGGCCAACAGGCAGTCTGCTGCTCGATCGAAAGAGAGAAAGATGAGATATATAGCGGAATTGGAGCACAAGGTTCAGACATTGCAGACTGAAGCGACCACGTTGTCTGCTCAACTTACCATGCTTCAAGTGAGAGCAAGCTTATTTTCATTGGTTCGGTGAATAGTTATTTTTGTTACTATACTTTCGATCATTTAATATTGGTTTCTTTTTGCGTTCAGAGGGATTCTGTTGGACTAACTAGCCAGAACAATGAGCTCAAGTATCGCTTGCAGGCCATGGAACAACAGGCTCAACTCCGAGACGGTATATCGAATTCTGTATTTAGTTTACAGTTGGCGTGGTAATTTTAATTCTATATAAATGCTCGTGGAGAATACGGTTATTCAAATGCAAAAGGAACAGGGTTTCCACGGAGAAGACTTGTAAAAAAGTTGAATATTTAATTGGTTTAACCATTATTACATATTCGGCATCTAACTATTCTTGCACTTGGAAAATTTCGTTCTTACCGTTTTTGTTTTAAAAGCCAAAATTGCTTACACGTGTTTGTCTTATTACAGCACTTAATGAAGCACTGACAGGGGAGGTGCAACGCCTGAAGATTGCAGCTGCAGAACTAAGTGGAGACACCTCGAAATTTCAGCAGCTTTCAATTAGCGCCCATATGTTCCAGTTACGGCAGCAACAACAAACTCAATACCACCAATCAAATGGGGATACTTCCGAAAATGAATCAAACGAATAGCCTCTCTCCGAGTACTCTAAATTCTCAAAGCCCGAACACAAACAAGTAGCTTTCGATGGGTAAAGGCTATATTGAGTAATTACATTCATTCATTAGTTTTGCACCTTCAACTCTATACAATTGAGGTGCCAAACACATGTTCTTTTTCTCTGCTCTTTCTTGCATGTTTGTTTATGTCCAATTTTTTTAGTCGAAAAAAAAAACACTATAGCGCCGAGCTTATGTGTGAACGTATTTTATCCAGCAAAATCGGTTTTGTTGGGTCGAATTTGTTCCGATTCTTCCATCGATCTCTTTTGAGTTGCCATTGCTGGCATGGTGACGTTATTACATTTTTTTGTATATTGCTCGCGGATGGGCAACTATATGTAACTTCGGATTCGTTTATTTTAATGATATCTCATTATTATACGATCTTCGTAAGTTCGTTCATTGATCTGTTCAGCGTTTGCATACTTGGGATTATGCTGGGATTATGCTGTGATTATATAAAATAGTGTAAAGAAGAATAAGTGAATAACTATTCCCAGTTCAATGTATTCTGATTTCAGCTGAGATTCGTTGCACTAGGGGGAATAATAAAACTAGGGCAAATGGCAAAAAGGCCCATCACATGGGACTTAAATGCATTTTAGTCCACAAAAAAAACAGTCCCTCAATTAAGCCCATCTCCATGTCTTTAGTCTAAAATACCCTCAATAATATAATTCTTAACAATTCCACCCATTATGCTCTAACTTCCTTAATATTACACATTGACCCCGGATTTAAACAAATATATCACATTAACCCCCAAAACTTTTTTTTTTCAGAAAATAATTTTTTTTCTGAAATGTTTTTTTTCCGGCCAGATTCCGGCGTTGACCGCCGGAGACCGTCGGTCTCCGGCGTTGACTTTTTTTTTTTTTTTTTTTTTGAAATTTTTTTTTCCTGAATTTTTTTTCCGGTCGGTCAACCACCGTTGACCGCCGATCTCCGGCGTTGATTTTTTTTTTTTTTTTTTTTTTTTTGAATTGTTTTTTCTTAGAAAAAAAATATTTTAATTAATATTACTGTCTTGACTACTAAATTACTGTCTCAGACAGTAATATTACTGTTTGGGCAGTAATATTATGAATATTATTTTTCCGAACAGTAATATTATTAATATTATTGTCTAAGACAGTTAAATTACTGTTGGAGACAGTAATTTAACATCCAAGACAGTAATATTAATTAAAACAAATTTTTTTGTAAGGAAAAAAATTAAAAAAAAAAAAAAAAAAGTCAATTAACAGTTAAATTACTGTCTCCGACAGTTAAATAACTGCCGGAGACAGTAATTTAGCAACGAATACAGTAATATTAATTAAAAATATTTTTTTTAAGAATAAAAAAGTCAATTAACAGTTAAATTACTGTCTCCGACAGTTAAATAACTGCTGGAGACAGTAATTTAGCAACGAATACAGTAATATTAATTAAAAATATTTTTTTTAAGAATAAAAAAGTCAATTAACAGTTAAATTACTGTCTCCGACAGTTAAATAACTGCTGGAGACAGTAATTTAGCAACGAATACAGTAATATTAATTAAAAATATTTTTTTTAAGAATAAAAAAGTCAATTAACAGTTAAATTACTGTCTCCGACAGTTAAATAACTGCTGGAGACAGTAATTTAGCAACGAATACAGTAATGTTAATTAAAAATATTTTTTTTAAGAATAAAAAAGTCAATTAACAGTTAAATTACTGTCTCCGACAGTTAAATAACTGCTGGAGACAGTAATTTAGCAACGAATACAGTAATATTAATTAAAAATATTTTTTTTAAGAATAAAAAAGTCAATTAACAGTTAAATTACTGTCTCCGACAGTTAAATAACTGCCGGAGACAGTAATTTAGCAGCCAAGACAGTAAAATTAATTAAAAAAATTTTTTTAAGAAAAAAAAAATTATTAAAAAAAAAAAAAAAAAAGTCAACGCCGGAGACCCGGCGGTCAACGGCCGTTGACCGGCCGGAAAAAAAATTCAGGAAAACGAAAATTCAAAAAAAAAAAAAAAAAAAAAAAAAGTCAACGCCGGAGACCGGCGGTCTCCGGCGGTCAACGCCGGAATCTGGCCGGAAAAAAAATATTTCAGAAAAAAAATTTATTTTCTGAAAAAAAAAAGTTTTGGGGTTAATGTGATATATTTGTTTAAATCCTGGGTCAATGTGTAATATTTAAGAAGTTAGAGCATAATGGGTGGAATTGATAAGAATTAGGGTTAAAATTGGGGTCAAAATTAAAATTAGGTTTAAAATTGGTTAATTGATGAAATTGGGCTAAATTGGGGTGTAAATCATGAAATTGGAGTTGAATTGGGTTTCAATGAATTGGGGGTAATTTTGGTATATATAAAGGGATTTTCCTTATTTGCAAATAAGTTTGAATGGGGTGGGTTTATTTGAAAAACAAAAAAATTGGATGTCCCTTTTTTAATTAAGTGCCCTTGTCATGGGCCTATTTGCCATTACCCCATAAAACTAATCTACAAGATTAGCCTTTGAACATGTGCCGCCATCCTTATTTACCCGACAAACAAAGTAACTAAAATTATACGCGTAGGAAACTGGTTGTTGGGTGGGTTTATTAAGGAATTAATGCATGTTATAATTTAGAAAAAAATATTATCATGATATATAAAACTTGACATAAAAATGAAAATATAAAGCCACATTTATGAGATGTCTTTATCTTCGATTACATTAGTCTCCATACCCATAGGTAGGCCCTACACTAGGACTTTCATTTTGGTTCCTTTGAATTGGAAAATTGACTTTCATGATTCAACTATTGAAATAACTAAGTAAAACTAGAAATGTATACCAATAAGTCAGGATGGCCGAGTGGTCTAAGGCGCCAGACTCAAGTTCTGGTCCTCGTAAGAGGGCGTGGGTTCAAACCCCACTTCTGACAAATTTTTTTAATTTTTTTTTTAATTGTTTTTTCAATTTTAATGATCGGTCGTTGGGCTTAAATTTAAAAGCTCATTAACTGGGCTGGGAAGTTTATTAACTGGGCCGGGAAAATCGGAAGCTTGGCTAAAATTTAACAGGGCTTTGACTTTTTTATGGTCGTATGAATAATAAATAATCGGGCTAGTATTTAGCCTAGTAATTAATATAAGCCCATCTAATATAAGGCATTCTTTCTCAAATGAGTAAAATACGCCATTTCAACAGAGCAGTTATACCTCTGGCCTTTGCCTGAACTTTTAACTACCTCTTCCATCCAATTAAACCCTCAAAAACCCTACTTCTTCTCCACCGTGACCTGCCATGGGAGACGACACCGCCATTGTTGGTAATTCCGATGACCTCTCAGTTGATGAATCTCCGGCCACATTCCAATACCCATTGAACGCGGAGGAGATGGTGGCTAAATCCATAGCCCCAGTCAAAAGAGATTTTCTCTGTCCGCCGCCGGTTAGAACTTGCAATAGAGACGATAACAGCAAATCTCCACTGATGGATGAGAAGAAATCCAAACGCCAGTTGAAACGCGAGCGCCTTCAGGTCAGAATACCAGTTGGTGATTTTATTTTTAGCTTGATTTAATTTGCTTGGTGTATGAAATGGAATACAATTTAATTGCTTGATTTCGTGTTTTTTTTTGGTACTTCGATTTAATAATTTGTGATACGGCTGTATTGAATTGTGTTAGATATAATGTAGGAACAAAAATCTGCTTTGCATATATGCCCAGCGGTAGCGAAAAGCGGAAACGTTGATTCGTGTGTGTATAAAGAAAAGTGCCGCTACAGCCATGATATGGAATCATTCAAGTCTCAGGTAAATAACGACTCTAACGTATTTTGTTTGCTATCCGACTGTTATTGAATCGATAGTTCATGTAGTGTAATTACGGGGCTTGATTTTGTTTGATGCAGAAACCAGACGATTTAGATGGTTTGTGCCCTTTCTTGAGTAGTCAGGGGCCATGCCCTTACGGTATTGCTTGTAGATATGCGGCCACACATAAGGATGGCGAAACGGGGGAAGTTGCTACGGTAATAATTAATGGAGACAAGAGAAACGGTGAACTGAATGTACTGAAAAAGGATGTTCAGAAGCTTTTGTGGAAAAACAAGATGAAGTTCCCCAAGGCAGATGATGCTCTCAATCTTCTCGGGCTTCTGGTGAGGACTATAAATTTTACTCTTAATAGTCTTATTTCCACATCAATAAATATGGCGGAGATTTGGATTTTTGTCAACTTTGGCATTTTGATTGCAGAAACAGGGGAAAAAGAAAAATGTGGGTGATAATGATAGTGATGGCCAAGTTGTTATCAATGGTAATGGAGATGTTGATGGAAAGGGTTGTTGTAGAGAAAATACCGACTCCGTTAATGAAGTGGATTGCACTGCAGAAGTTTTGGAAGAAGATAAACCATATGAAGCAGATGTGGCTGAGGAACTTAGACCGCCCAAGAAAACAAAATCCTCAATTGATGAAACTTGTTCAGAACCACTTATTGATGGTTAGTTGCGTAAAAATCAGGCACACGTTCAAGTTTTTTTAGGGCGTGTTTGTTTATTTTATCTATCATGGCAGGTGAAATTCTTCACGAGAAAGACACGGAAAAAAGCTGCAAACAGAGTGAACCAGATTTTGAAATTATTATGGAAGATAATGATAAGTGCCTAAAGTTGCATCCACGGGAAAAGAAACTCATTGACTTCAAAGAAAAGCTCTACCTTGCTCCCCTGACAACGGTCGGAAATCTACCATTTCGTCGTCTCTGCAAGGCTCTGGGAGCTGATATTACATGCGGTGAGATGGCAATGTGCACCAATCTTTTGCAGGTTAGCAAAATCTATTTTTTTCGTTTCTGCTGAGCAACTTTGTGTCTGAATGGGATGAGTTCATTGATATTGCTGCAGAATTAGATGATTGATGAATGGTGTCTATAATCCTGTTGCAATTTAGAAAGCCCTTTTGTGCTGCTTACATTGGATGTTTATGCTGAGTTGATCCAAATAGTAACTTAAATAATTGACAATTTATTTTCTTGCCCTTTTGTGATATTTGAATTCTATCATGTTATTAGTCGTATAAGTCACTTTTCTGCAGTACCTCATTGCTTATGTACAATAATTAAGTGAAAGTAAACATAGGCAGTCGACTATGTTAAGTATTAAAATTTACCATTTATCGAACTTTTCTTTTCACCATCTTATGCTACATCAGCAGGCTGTTTAAATTTCCATGTTTTGTATGTGTTATGACTTCCATAGTTGGTGATAGGGATGACATGTTTAACTTATAACTTTCAGAAGTTTATACCCTGGTAAACTTACCTGCATTACCTAGAATTAAAAATTATGTGGAAATATTCAAAAAGAGTTCCCAATACCACATGTAAACAAAGATTCATCCACTCTCTTCTTTGCAACATGGATTTTTCCTATCACCTTCTTGGTATGAAATAGGTCCTAATCCAATATTTACTCGTAGCTCTTACATTGCTCAGTGAGACAAAATTCATGAGTTACCATGATGTAAATACGCTTTTGTAAAGGTGAAACTAAGCTAACTACAACTAATCGCACTGTGCTCTGAAATGTTTAACAGGGTCAAGCTTCTGAATGGGCTTTGCTAAGGCGCCATTCGTCAGAGGATCTCTTTGGTGTTCAGATATGTGGGGCATTTCCAGACACTGTTGCAAAAACAGTTGAACTTATAGAGCAGCACTGCACAGTGGATTTCATTGATATCAATATGGGTTGTCCAATCGATGTTGTCGTAAACAAGGGTGCTGGATCCGCCCTTCTGACAAAACCTATGCGAATGAAAAGTGTCGTCGAAGCCTCTTGTAGAGCAGTTGAGACGCCAGTAACTATCAAGGTACATTGCACATATATTTATTGCTGGGTAATAAAATGGCATGTATAGTAAATATGCATTATTAAACAAAGTTCCAGTTCTTGACTATTTATTATCTATAGTAATCTATGCATTGTGTAGGTACGAACAGGTTATTTTGAGGGCAAAAACAGGATCGACTCTTTGATATCCGATATGGGAAACTGGGGAGTCAATGCCGTTACAGTCCATGGTCGGACACGTCAGCAGCGGTACAGCAAACCTGCTGATTGGGAATACGTTTACCAGTGTGTGCGAACTGCCCCTTCTACACTGCAAGTCCTCGGAAATGGTGATGTGTTCTCTTATTTGGATTGGAACATTCACAAGTCTAATTGCCCTGAGCTATCTACATGTATGATTGCTCGAGGAGCTTTAGTTAAGGTTTGCAGTCAAACCTTATTACCTTCATTGTCCTTGACAATATAGAATATTACAAATCCCGTTTGATGTCTTGTCACTTATTCACTTGAATTTGTAGCCCTGGATATTTACTGAAATCAAGGAACAGAGGCATTGGGACATTAGTTCTGGAGAGAGGTTAGATATTTTGAGGGATTATGTGCGCTTTGGCCTTCAACATTGGGGTTCCGATTCAAAAGGTATATAATATAATAAGCATGTCTTTTTTGTGAATATTTATTTATTTGCTTGTTTATATTTTTACATTTATATTTACATTAAAATTGTATTAAATGGGCAGGAGTTGAGACAACCCGACATTTCTTGCTGGAATGGCTGAGTTACACTTTCAGATATGTACCAGTTGGGCTCTTAGAAGTTATCCCACAAAAGATCAATTGGCGGCCACCCTCGTATTTCGGCCGTGATGAACTTGAGACCTTAATGGCTTCGGAATCTGCTGCTGATTGGGTACTTTACTTGAACACATTTTTTTTTTGTTTTTGTTTTTTTTTTCTCTCGGAAGAATTTATATATCGTAATAACTTGTGAGGGATATTAATGTTGCAGATTAGGATATCTGAGATGTTGCTTGGCAAGGTGCCTTCTGGGTTCACATTTTCTCCTAAGCACAAGTCCAACGCATACGATAAAGCAGAAAATGGCTAATCAGGCCTTCTATTTTTTTGGTTGGCGTTTCAAATTGCAGTAAGACGACAATCCAGCCGTTCGGAAATACTTTGTACGGTTATGGACTTGCTAATTCCAAAAAGGAAGCCAATTGGTTAATGTATTGCTAGTGCAGTTTTTGAAGTCCTGATTTGATTATTTCTTATTTATAATCAACAGACCACTTGTAAAAGATCAGTATTTCCAGTATACATTTTATTTATTCCGGCCACAGCCTGACCTTTTAATTTATGATTGTTGCTGATAGCAGATTTTCAAGCCTTGCATATGTATGCTTGATAATTGTAACTTGGCAAAAACAACAAAGAACCTTCTGTAACTTAAGAAGAAAACGATCATACAACATACACGTACAACACTAGAATCGAACTACATACAACTACAAGAACGAGAGTAGTTAGCGGTATGCTTGATTGTAACTTCTGTTTGCTCCAGTTCATTTGGAAAATTAATCTAACGGACGATACATAAGAAACTCACCGAATCGAAATTGGCACCCATAAATTAAACCATGATTAGGATTACATAAATCATAAACAAAATTGTTGTATGAGCAATTGTTTCAGCATCCCCATACATAAAACAATGCAGCAAAATTGCACAAAACATGTGTTCCTTCATCAATCCAACTATGAATTCTTCCCCACCTTCCCATGATCATAAAAAAAGATGTATAATCAGATAAATTATGCAGAGAGTAAGTACTACATCCCAATTTAAAATGATATTAGGCAGATAATTTAATCTCCTTTTCCACCCCCATTTCATTCCCAGTTTCAGGGAGCCACCCCCCATCAATAGACTCCATACTCCCGGTCAACCCATCATCAAGCGAATCCCCAATCCTCTTCACCTTCCCCTTCGGCTCCACCGGATAATTCCCCGAAAAACAAGCATAACAAAACCCCTTCGCATCACCCCCCAAATACTCCGTCAACTTATCCATGGGCAGAAACGCAAGCGAATCCGAACCAATAAACTCCCTGATCTCATCCACACTCATCCTATTCGAAATCAACTCACCTGGACTAGGCGTATCAACTCCATAGTAACACGAAGCAATAATCGGAGGGCTCGCAATTCTCATGTGCACCTCCTTCGCACCGCTCTCTTTCAACAGTCTCACAATCTTGGAAGAAGTGGTCCCCCTAACAATCGAATCGTCCACCACAACCACACGCTTGCCCTCCAACACCGCACGCACGGGTGATAATTTCAGCTTCACGCCAAAGTCTCTAATCTTCTGCGAAGGCTCGATAAAAGTCCTCCCCACGTAGTGTGACCTAATCAAACCCTGTTGAAACGGCACCCCAGCTTTCGCAGCGTAACCCAATGCAGCCACGACACCAGAATCAGGCACAGCAATCACTACATCACAATCGACCGGTGCTTCGGTAGCTAAAATCTCTCCAAACGCGTGCCTGGATTCATAAACGGACCTCCCGAAAACCACGGAATTCGGTAGAGAGAAGTAAATGTGCTCGAAAACGCAAGATTTGGGCTCCGGGTGAGGCATTAAGCAAAGGGATTGAACACCTTCTTTATCCACCACAAGAACTTCGCCCGGATAAACCTCTCGTTCGTATGTGGCTTCGATCAAATCCAAAGCGCACGTCTCCGAAGCAAAGACAACAGCTCCGTTGCTTTTTCGACCCATTACCAATGGCCGGAAACCAAACGGGTCCCGCACTGCAACTAGCTTGTCTTCGGTCAAGAACACCATTGAATAAGCTCCCTCGAGCTTTTCGCAAGCTTCGACTATTCTCATGAAGAAAGGCCTCGCCTTGGAAATGGCGATCAGGTGAAGAACCACCTCCGTGTCGGAGCTGGTGTTGAAGATGGACCCGTTTTCTTCGAGCTCCGCTCGGAGAGATTGGTAATTTACCAAATTGCCATTGTGGGCGACCCCCACGGAGCCGAATCTGTAACCGGCGACAAAGGGTTGAACGTTTTTCAGCATGGAGGAACCGGCGGTGGAGTATCTGACGTGGCCGATGGCTATATCTCCGGGCAATTTAGCCAATTTTGACTCGCTGAAAACCTCGGAGACTAGGCCGACGCCGGTGACGGACTGGAGGATGTTGTCGTGAACGGAGACGATGCCGGCGCCCTCTTGGCCGCGGTGCTGGAGCGCGTGGAGGGAGAGGTAGCAGAGGCGCGCCGCCTCCGGGTCGCCGTAGATTCCGACCACGCCGCACTCTTCCCTAGGTTTGTCGTCATCATCGTCGGAAAATATTGTGGTTTCGGTGTTGGTTGAATTTTTGTAGGTGGAGATGATATCTGAGATGGGGTTATTCTTCGAGTGGGTTGTCTGGAGGGGTTTTTGGAGGGTTTTAGGGAAGATGGAGGAGAAGGGCTTAGACGGCGGCGAGAGGCGGGTGGCGGTCCTGGCGGAGGAAGTGGGATAGGCGGAGGCTGCGGCGGTGGAGAAGGCGGTTGTGGCCATCGGAAATTGAGGGGATAAGGGGGTGGTGGTGGTGGTGGCTGGGGATTGGACTATGAATAGCCAAAGGGAGTGTGGGACTAGGTTTTAGTGCCTTTATTTTGGTTTGATTGAGTGCTGCTGAGGGTGTTTTGGGGGAAAATTAGGGTACACAAGGCGGTTATTATTTTGAGCGTTTTGATTGGTCTGTGATGAAATCTAGTGGTCCCAAATGAATGACCAGAAGTGGTAAAAGTACAAAGAGAAAATCTACTTGCAATGATGTGACGTGTCGTCCTCCTTTCTGCGCGCTTTTATTAATGTTTATGATTCTAGAATCAGGATTAATCATAACCATACCTATTTGGACAAAATAATAATCCATTTGAAATTAATGTATATTTTTAACATACTTTTAGAGTATTTGTTTATACGATTTTCTCTAAACTTTTGTGGGCTCAATGCTAAAGAAAAGGCATAAAACTATTATTGACTGACCACTAAATTCAATTTGTTGCTATATGCCAAGCACCCCTAATAAGTAATGAAGGGATATTAATATTATTACTATAGACAATAATATAATCTTATCAAAATTAAAAAAAAAATATATATATATATATATATAAAAACTGGAACTAAATATTGAGAAACATCACAAAGCTGAAATCACATACTAGTTGCGTTTTGGCTTGTGTTGATAGTGACGTCAGAGTTGTTAGGAGCCAATGGAATCGGCTAATAAACATATGGACCAAGCAAAAAAGGGTAATATAATATCCCACCACGCTCCCCTGCCTCTAGTCTAATCCAATCCAAGTTCACATCTGGGCCCACGTGTATATATATATATATATATATATATATATATATATATATATATATATATATATATATATATATATATATATATATATATATATATGTTTTGAAAAATACAGTTTCATGCCTCAAGTTCGTCTAATTTCACATTTGGCCCATCATGTTTCAAAAATTCAACAAATTTAGTAACTACCGTATCTGATGGATTAGCAAATTGACGAAAAATGACCAAAAGTGTCAAATTATTGAAACATGAGCGACCAAATGTGAAATCGTTGCAAACTTGAGGGGCGGAAACTGTAAATTTCCCTACACACACACACTCTCCTAATAAACTAAAATAAATTGGGGTTTCCACATTTATCCTAACAATTTGCAATGAAACGTAAACCTATGTATCCTTGTCAAAATGCAATAAAGATATAGAAATCAAGAAGAAACACAATCAAGAAAAGCGAAATAGATAATCCAAGTTCAGAACTAAGCATTAGGGAATTCGGGCTGTTCAGTTCACTCTTCAAAAAGGAGAGAACTTATTTACTACAATGCACGTAGAGAAAATATCGTAACAACCTGCCAATAGATGAAGTTCATAATATCGTGGGGAGAAAACAGAGATAAGCGAAGTTAAAGAGCATAAAGAACACACATAGTCTTGATTTGGCATGTTGACTACTTTATCCGATCTGAAATCAACCTGTTCTCATTATTATGTGGGCCCCGCTATCAGTGTCGATAATGTCACTAATCTCACCAACCTTCAAACTGAATGTGGCATCTTCAAACGGCTTCTGCATCTGACCACGGCCAAACGGACCTGAGAACATACATAATGAGATTCTTCCAATTACGAATTTCGTGGTACAAGAAGAACCATAAACCAGCACTTTTCAGTAATAACTGGAAGACGACATCATTTAAGAGAGTTTATGCAGTTCATGCCCATGGAATGACAACAATACGAACATGGTAGCAATAACCCAAATACTTGAAATGATAACCGATTCTCGTAAAAAAAGGGAAAATATGCTTCCTATTCCAAACGGTTACTTTGTGCACAATGATAAGCGTGAAATCCGATGATGCCACAGCAAATGCAGAAGGTAGAAAGACTGAAGAAATTTACTGACTTCATATATAAACAATGAGAATGTGGTAGAACATTGAGCAAGGGAACTTATCTAAGAGCAGCTGACGAAATTCGCAAATGGGAGAAAATATTGCAGACTACTCATGAGAAGAAAGCTAAAAATCAAATAGGTTTCTACAGTAAACGGCATTAAACCATTAAACGATGAAGCAGGTGATCTGGATAGTAATGCAAACTGAAGGACAGTTTCTAAAGCTTAAAATAAAGTATACTTGCATCACGACAGAAAAGCATCATGACATTAAAATGACAAACACAAAAATCACCAACCATCCACAGACTATCAGTCGCAGCCATCTTGGACTACAAAGAGAACATAAATGCGTAGAGAAAATCACGGCTTTCTACTTTCCATAAGCCCTACTCTATAGTACATATCCTCTTAATCGTCACATGTAATACAAATATTCTTTACCTTTAACTGCACATAAATGATACATAATATTTGACATTTGACCAAATTCAATTTGGTAAATAATCTCCACTCCAGAGATGATTGTATAAAGGATCAAACACATCAAATATGAAATGAAATACGCATGGGAAGATTAGTCCTTAAATAATTCTTTCAATTCCAGTATTCAATTGGTTATTTCAAACATTATCCCTTTTATTTTTTTTAAATCAAATAGAAACTATCAAAAAGTATAATAATTTTCAAATATTTATTTCCGAAATGAAGCACAAACAAAACAATTAATGAAACTTCTTTCACGTCGTGTATTTATCTGCAGGGAATGGTGAACAGTACCGCTCTCAATATAGCTTCTAGGTCAAAATCCTCAACCATAAATTTCAAAGAATTCTAGCAGCAAAAGTCAAATCATACAATGCCACAAGAAATTAAACCTAAATAAATTACAATTACAATTACTGATTTATATTTCAGCATCCAATCCATCAAGTTACATAACAAAACCAGAAGGAATAAAAAAAAATTGATTTCCCATACCGAGATCGCCGCCGCGCTTGGCCGAGCTGCAGTCAGAGAATCGAGAGGCGACGTCGTCGAACCTCGATTTACCGGCGATGATATCGTCGCGGAAGGTTTTGAGCTGCGCGACGGCGCTGTCTCTTGTGGTGGCGGAGATGCGGCGGCCATCGGGATCCTTCCAGGAGGACTTCCGCCGGGATCCCTCGTGCTTAATCAGTATGTGCGACGCCACCACTTGCTCGCTCGACGACATTTTTTTCTGTTGATTTAGGTGAAGATCTACGAGAAAAGTGCAATCGAATTCTGCAACTCAGTGGGGCTGCTGGAGTGGTGGTGGTGTGGGAGTGGAGCGTAAAGGTTAAAAAGGTTTTGCCTTTGGCTTTTGGGTTTAATTATTCCAAGGTTCGAGTCCCAATGAAACGACGCCGTCTTGTTTGACCACATTAAAAATGGATATTCCTAAAAAATCCAAAACACATTTGCAATTTATGTTTTTAAATGTATTTTGTTTTTCTTTATTCATAATTTTGGAAGTGCTCCGAAATTATAATTTGGTGTGCTTATTTTCTTAAAATAAATTAATTTAAACTACAATATTATAATAAATATTTTAAGCTATAATCTTAAAATAAATTGTATTACGCTATAATCTTAAAATAATTAAGTAGCTAATTTTCTAAGCTTAAAGTTGCATTAAACCTTTAAGAGTTTACTATATTGATCTAAATCCAATTATTAAGGGTGATTTAAGATATGTTTCCAAATTAAGGTGGTGTTTGCAAATGATTATTTAAAAGCAGAAGTTAGTGATTGTGATTTAAGTTAGTTTTAAGTGCTTATTTCTAAAAGTTGGGGGTGTTTGCAAATATTTCGAAAAATGAACTAAAATTGAAAAAACAGGGTTATGGTTGTTTTAAAAAAAATAGCTTAAAGCAGATTATTTTAAGAGAAGCAAAAGCAAAAGTTGATTTTGCAAACACCTAAAAATAGATTATGAGCAAAAAAAACCGCATAATCACTTTCAAAAAGCATTTGCAAACACCACCTAAGTGGAAAATTAAAGTTTATTTTGCACATAAACTTATAAATTAAGAGCTCGTTCAGTTACCACTAAAAGTTCTCAAACTGAATAGCATGGGGTAATAAAATTATACATTTTTTCTAAATTAACAGCACCCCTCCGCGTGAAATTAATTTATTGAGGGTCCAATGAATCGAACGTGTCATCGCGTAATGTTAATTATTGAATAGGTCTTTTTGAACCATATAACTTTGGGCCTTAAGAAAACAAATATGGGCCATAATGGTTCAGATTTTGGGCCGAAGCCGATGAAGTGTTTTCTCCACGAAAGAGGAGAAAAAAAAAAACCAAGGAAAAAAAGACGCAGCGCAGAGCAAAATTTCGGCCATCGTTTATCTACTCTGATCTTCTCTTCTTCCGTGAGAAAAAAGTAAATCATAACAATGGCGCCGCTTCCTGGACCGTACTCCGGCACAAGCGCCGTCGCGTTGGTAACTTCGATTTCATTTTGCGATCTATTTTATTCATCCTATATTCGCTTGTATGCATATTCTGTTTTTGTGTTATTTGTTCATAATTTATCTGATTTTCAATCAATGGGGCAGGTCGCTAGGGTTTCTGCTTTCTCATTCGGAATTGTTTACGGGAGCGTAAAACTTAGGATTCTTAAGGTATGTTATTTATTTTATTTTATTTTATTTTTGTTTTTCGTTTTCAGTCCTTTTGGTTCACAGGTGATGAATGAAGATGCAAATCGTGTTTATTTACTGTTTGAGCTTCATATTTTACTCGGTTTTTTTTTTAAGTGAATCGAATATTCTATGTTGATCGATTTTTCTAGGATTTGGTTTGATTTGGATAATCCGGCATTGGGTTGACTTATCTATCTAAATACAGCTTGAACCGTAAATTGAATTTTTACACTTACTGAAGTATGGTGAGAGATGTTGTATGTTAAGACAATAGACTGTAGCCATGGAACTGCCTTTCGATCTATAGTTTTTCTAATAAACGAGGACGGAATTCGATGCATGATTTCCGAGTATTTTGTAGTAATAGCCGTGATTGAGTATATTTTTGGATTTAGACGAGAGGATTTGAGAGAAGAGTAGCAAATTGATTGATCTTCTGGATTGGTTATTTTTAAATCTTTAGCTCCCATTTTAAGTCATTTTTTTTAGTTTTCGGGGGTGGATCTCAAACCTGTTTCATTTTGAGGTTATTGGAAATCCTTCCTCGAATTCAAATCCTTCAATGCTTAGATTTTAGATGGAAGAATTTGAGCGAAATGATTTCCAATTATAATAGCAAATCCATTTGAGATTGTTTCGATTGATTCGTTTGATGATGAATTTCAAGTTCTTAGCTCTGATTTTAAGTTATTTTTTGACTTATGAGGTCGATTTCAAATTCATATATTTTTTAGTTATTTGAAATCATTGCGTTTGAACTAAAATTCGAATCATTTCAGTCCTAATGCACTCTAAAAGATGTAAAAGACCATTGCTTCTTGTGATTGGTTTTATTGACAAGAGCTTGTAACCGCTATATTATTTGCTGATTTTCCGTTTGTCACCGGAGCATTGAGATGACTCATATTTTGCTTTATTTCTTATTTCACCAGGCGCAGGCCAAATCCCATAAGAAAGCTGAAGCTAAGGGACATCACTAGGGGAACGTTCGCCTCTTCTTTTTATTTTTGGTTGCCTATGAAAATAATTGATGAGTATGCTCTGGCCTGATACGCAGGACCATAATTTGTGCTTTTGAGTTGTGACAACTTAATTACGGGCAATTAACGTGGGCTTCTTGCTTGATTTTGTTTCAGTTTTCAGAATATAAACCACGATTATGATATATGCTCTGCAGTCGAATTGATTAGAAGCCTATGGATGTTCTAGATTATATTGTTTTCTGCTGTCCGGTGATAGTAGTAATTAGATTATAATGGGAAATTGGTTTAATTAGAGGTATTGTAGTGGTATTGATATTTTTTGCTAGCGTTATTATCGAACTACATAGTACACCCCGGTTCGGTTGCTCATCACATTTTGACAAGACAAGTAACTAACCTCTAATTCCTTCCTTTTTATATGAATAATTGATAAAATAAATTACATATACTCGACTATAATGTACTGCCATTTGTCCTGGTTTACGATTTGCTTGCTTAACTAGGAAAACAAAATTCGATATCTTTATCAGGCATAGCAGAACATTGAACCTTGGGCAGTCGAGGTCTCACAAACGACGCAGAAGCAGGTTTTCCCCCAAATTTGAAATGCAAATATCCAACCTGCCAAGAAAATAATAGAATTAGAATGCTTGGCACGAAAGCATAACTATAATACACATTTGAACATCGTCTAGACTCTAGAACCTCAACAATCAAAATGCTTTACAGGCCATTCGGGAAACTTACGATTCTGAATTAATTATTTACTAAGTTGGAAATGCAAGTAGCGCTAGGGGATATAAAGTAGTTCACTGTTATTACAATACAAAATATAAGTACAATTGCAACGATCGTAGATTATTTTTGAATTTCAACATCAATTTGTCGAGTGGTACAACAATGCAAACTCAAAATTTTATTATTTCAATAAGCCGGTGTCTGGTGAGTGAGTGAGTGAACTAACCAGTGATGACGAAAATCCCCTGCCCATACACTGCAATCTCCATTACTACTGACGTGTTAGACCAAAACTAGTTAACATAAATGATGCCTTCTTCATCATCAACATCTTCGCCCTCCCACTCCACATCTTCGTTGCTTCCCTCAGCAAACTCTCCGGAATCTTCATCATCGTCTTCCGGTGATTTTTTCTCATTCTCGTCCTTTATTTTATCTAATATAGCTATTACCTGAAATCAAATACAACATTGAACAGCTAATGAGAGGAAATGATAGAGATTTTCTCGAAAGTGACAGAATAAGACACAAGAACTACGCTTCGATGAAGGATCCTTTCTTCAGAAAATGTGAAAACATTAAGTCAGAATAAAGAAACTACTGAAATCTCACCCTGCTTCCTCGTTCTATAGACTCGTCTTCTAGGAAACGAACTTCGGGAGTAATCCGCAACTTCATACGCTTGCCCAACTCACTGCGAACATATTTTGCTTTTGACTTCAGCCCTGCTAGGGCAACTTCTTTTCCTCTTTCATCTCCGAAAACAGATACATACACTTTAACAACCTATCATGAAAGTAAAAGAGATGCTCAATCAAACATTTAAGAGACTGAACTTACGACTCAATGAACACCAACAAAAGGTACAAACTCATCAATCTAAACAGCCGAATTCACAACTCTATTTTGCCCAATATTCAAGTTTTGCACAATGATTAAACGAGATAAGAACCTTCTTAAATGTGAAATAACAACCAATCCTATTGGTAGAACTGCTAAACAGATGAGTTGTCTAAAAGATATCAAGAACCCGAATTCCCAAGTTGATGCACGACACTAATCAACTACATTAGCTATGTTAAATAAAAGACTGGATAATGCTGCGATGCACTTTTCACAATCGACAGCTCAATAGCCATGGAATACCTAAGTAACATACATAACCAAAACAAGTATTACTCGATGTATTGCTTCCACATCACAATTTAGGAACATTTTTTACCATAACTATCAAGTATCCCAGCTTTACAGGTTTCAACTTGAGAAATTAAGAGATTCTGACTCCAAAATTGTCGAAAGTAAATGCATCCAGATGATAGTGGAAGTATAAATTCGAATGTAAACACTCCATGTGAACAATTTCTACAGCTCAAGACCAGTACTATCTGCTTTCAGAGTTGTACATCGCACCGGCAAAACTAAAATCAACCTAATCACGGAAGAAAAAAAAATTGAAAATACTAACCTGCAAATCGGTAGAAACTTCAACATCACTGATTGTAGTAAGAGACGAGAGGTACCGATCCGCACCCAGCGCCGCTTCGGGCAACACAGCAAACTGCAAAACCTTATCGGTGAGCAACATATCGGAAAGCTCTCTCTGTATTTGCTTCGACACCATTTTCACTCTCCTAGGGTTTGCCATGCATATAACCGTTCTGTTTCCACCACCGCTGCTGCTATTGCCGCCGCAAGAGGTGGTTGTAATTACCCGGTGCAGCGGCGGCCGGCTGAGACCTAAGGAGGCGAGAGGGCAAAACGACCGCGCAGAGTTTGCAATTGAACATGGCGGTGTGATTAATGAACGGTTGATTAGAAGGCGAGGCATTAGATAATTTTTCCGGTGGGAGAGAATCGGGAGGGAACGAATCAGAAATTCAGATTATCTTGTTCGCCATTTGAGGGTAATTTCGGAACATTTCAAAAAGTATCTGACCCGAATGAATTGGGCTTTATTATATGGGCCAATATGAATTACTTTTTTTGATTAACGGGCTTTTGATACTCATTCGACCAATATTTGTGTTTTCTATTAAAAAAAGAAAGGGCAAATTACATGAAACCCCCTGAGCTTAGGCTAAATTATGAAAAAACCCCGCATTATTTGCATATTTACGAGCACCCTTGAGGTATTCTCTATCTTATGAATTTACCCTCACATAGTTAAAAATAACGGAATCAGATAGATTCTATGGAATATTAATTTTATAATGAAGAGAATACCCTTAAGGGAGTCTAATTGGAAGGATTGTAATGTTTTTTACAATTTTAATTTTCAAACCATTTTTTTTTGTTTACGGTTAACTAACTGTTTTTGTATCAAAAGGAGTTGTATATATGTTTTATATATTGCATGAGGGGCCAAATGTAAGAAAATCCAAAAAATGAACTTATGACGATTCTTTTCTCTTTCATTTAATCGTTTTTAAAACAAGAGTACTTTAGACGATTGCTAAGTTTTGTTAGAGTTCTTTGCAACTTTTTAGTTTCAAGGGTGTGCTCGTAATTATGCACACAAGGAAGATTTTTTTTCGTAATTAGACCCGAGGTCCTTCTAATTTGCACAAAAAGAAAAGAAAAAAGTCCACATGTGTATTAACTATTAATGACAATCTAATTTGCAAAAAAAACAAAATTTAGTGCATTAAAGATAGCACCTTTTTCTGTACACTGAGATCTCTGTGTTTATTAGTCACAGTAATGGTGATTAAATAAGTTAATCTTCAAAAGATTTGGGGAATATATAGTGGGGCCTTGTCTTTTAATTTAGTGAAGACTAACTGTCGATTAGTGATTCTTAGAGTTATTTAAGGGCCCCGGTCACATGGTTATGGGAAACCGGATTAATTCTCTGAATTTTTATAGGTTAGCTATTTAATGATAAAACCAATTTTTCAACAATTTTTTAAGGCAAATATGCTAAAAGTCCCTTTAACTTCACTATCAATGAGCACATAATTGTATTTTTTATTTTATTTTGTTTCGATAGAAGGCCATCGCTTTTTTATTTTACAAAAAAACTCCCGATATTTTACTAGGTGACAATAATAGCGTGCTCGTAATGACTCAAGGTTCACTGTCAAATTTTATGTGTTCATATCAAATTTATTTAATTCACTAAACTATAGTAACTCAAAAAAGTAAATGAACCCTTTTTTCAATATTATATTGAAATATTATTCACTTGCTTTATTTCAACGTACGTATTTCAAATGAATAAAAATACATTAATCAGATTATATTAGATTGACAGATTTGTATTTGACTAGATGATTTTGTGAAAATTTCAAATACACCATAATAAATTAAAAATTAGTTTAAATTTGAAAGTCAATCATTTGAAATCTACCATAAGGGATTAATTCTTTTTTTTTTTTTTTTTTTTTTTTTTTTTAATTAAGGTAAATCAATTTATTATTATGAATTTGAAATGTTTTTAATATTTAAATTAAAAAATCCCATCCAAATGCAACAAATATAGAACGAATTAATCCAAATAAATTTAATAAATAATTTTAATTTCAGATTTCAAGGGCATTTTCGACAACATACTTGATTAGATCCCTAATTAACGGGACATTTGCAGGCAAAAAGTTCAAACACAGAGAGCATTTTCCACTCACCACCTTCTCTCACAAAATCATGGGGAAGTGCAACAAAATCCGTCACATTGTGAGAATCCGGCAAATGCTCCGATCATGGCGGAGGAAGGCCACAACGCACCGCCTGCCGTCTGACGTGCCGGCGGGACACGTGGCGATCTGCGTGGGGAGCAGTTCCCGGAGGTTCATCGTCCGCGCCGCTCACCTGAATCACCCCATTTTCCGGCGGCTTCTCAGCCACGCCGAGGAGGAGTACGGATTCGCCAATTACTCGGGGCCGCTGACGATTCCGTGCGACGAATCGCTCTTCGAAGAGATCCTCCGATTTGTTTCCCGAGTCGACTCGGTTAACTCGGACGCGCAGAGATGCTGCCATGGCGGCGGCGTGAGGAATGAGAACCCTGATTTTCACTGCGAATCTCGGCCGTTGCTCTATGGGTTCACTGCCTGATGTGTTTTTACTCTTTTACCCTTATTTGCGGGGTTTTTTTTTTTTTATATTTTATTTTAATATTTAAAATGTGAACTGTTTGCTATGGAGATGGCGAGAAAGTGTAATTGAGGCTAGCCATCCCTAGTTTATTTGGGACCAAAGACGAGTTATTAGCATCGTCTTTTCGAGTTTTTGTGAATCTTGTCTCGTTCGACACTGGATGATTATTAATTTGTTCGATTGTTTAAATTAGCGTGACAAAGTTCATGTACCACTGCTCATCGTTTGTCGTTCATGTACCACTGCTCATCGTTTGTCTTTTAATTACTATTCAAAGTATATATATATATTTATAATCACTATGAAATATTGAATTTACCTATTTGCATCATGTTATCTCTCATTTTATCAAGTAAATCTAAACACATTGTTTAATAGTCCATCCATTATTTATTGAATAATACTAAAAACTAAACATTTGACAATATGTTTTATATAATTCGATTTTAGGCTATTTATAAGGCTAAGGCCTCGTTTGCTTACCTATATCGGATTATATTGGATTAAGTGAGATTGAATTAATATCCCACTGACTAATTAATTATTTAGTTAGTAAGATGCTCGTTTGCTTACCTATATCGGATTATATTGGATTAAGTGATATTGAGTTAATATCCCACTGACTAATTAATTATTTAGAGTAAGATGTTTTATTCGTTAGATCAAATCTTGTATTAAATTTGTTAAATTCTGGTATTTAATGTGAATTGTATAAAAAATATTTTAATTAATAAAATTAAGATATAGTTTGAAGGATAAAATAGTATTTTCCTCTATTAATCACCCCCTACAAAATTAATCGCAGGGAAGGGGTGCTACTAATTTAATCAAATAATAGCATTTAATTGCGGACTTTGAGTGTATTAGCAGGCTTCGCTAAATACGAATCTCATTAACCAAATATTTTACTAAGGCCTACTACTTAGTTAATGGAGATTAATAGCACTAAGCAAACGAGTCCTAAATAAATAAAATAAAATAAAATTAAAAGACTTCGAAAGCTAAAATCCATAACAAATCTGTGTTTGGCCCATCAATCAATGTAAACTGAACCCACATTTAGTGGGCTTTATTGCCCATTTAATACATGTAAATTTTGTTTTTGTTGAGCCACGTTACATGGAAATATACACTTGGTGGAAGTGTGCCCAATTAAATGAAGACAGAAAAAAAAAAGGAAAAAAAAAAGGAAAAAAAAAAAAAAAGGAGGAAAAATTCATTCATGTTACAAGTAGGGAAGTATGAGATAACCAAAGTAGAGAGAGAAGCGTCGCAGTTCAAATGACTTACGATTGAGAGGAGAAAGAGATTTTATGTGAGTGAGTAAACGTCAAAAATTAAGTCATATAATTTGGACGTTCAAGATTAAGAAGTATTGATTCTGACCTGAGTTTTGAGTAGTGCACAATTCTTGAAGTCAGACCGTCGATGAATAAGTATCGGCCCAAACCTTAAAAGTCGTTGTCTCGTACTCAAAACATAAAGTAACAGATAGTCAAGTTATAACAACTTGGATTGGTTAATTTAAACCGAATAATCATTTTATTTAATAATGGTGATGTGAATTATATATATCCCAAGCGACATTGCATTATTTTTTCAGTCAAAATCATCCAAATTATGGACAATTGATAAGATGGTTGGGCCAAGTGAGTCGACCCAGCCAGCTGCGTGAAAACATTATATATGGCCCATATTATATTTGAAAGAAAAAAAAAACTAATATATTGCAATACGGGTTGACCCGATAAAGTTATTGGTCATCAATCAAGCCCCACATACAACGTTCGGGTATTTTAAAAGAAGGAAGCTTCCTCCCAATGATATTCCATGTTTTATCCGTTTTTCCATTTTATGTTTTAAAATTAAATGCTTTTCTGTAAATTACTGAAATACCCCCAAGAACTTTACGTAAACTTCAAGTATCTTAATTATCTCAACAAACGTATAAAAATTCAAATTTAATATTTAAAAAAAGCCCAAGCTGAAGGCATATATAATATTACATATATGCACTGATAAATTAAAAGAATATATATAAATAATAGATATTTTATCATCATGCAGAGGAGGTAGCAGTATATCCAATGCAGAAATTAATGTAGGGGAAGATATCAAACATATTGTGGGCTAAATAGTTAACCAATTGAAGGGGCAAATTAATTTACGCAAGATAGTTGTATGTATATTATATATATAATGTGTGTCAGAAGAACTTTTGTGGCTGAAACAAAAAGTGGAAAATTAAATTAAATTAATTATTAATACATTCATATAGGTAAAGGACCAGCAATCTGCTGTAAACTCACTATACTGGTCCCTATTGAATATTAATTTTGATGCATCTATCAAAGATTTTTCATTTTTTTCACACAGTACACACAGTAAAGGGTTAGATTTTTTTTTCTTTTTTCTTGTCTTGTTTCTGATTATGCAATTTATTTATTTATAATTTTTGTGTTTGGAAAATATAATTGATGGATTTTTTTTGTTTTCTATATAAAGTTAAACACAAGCGTACTTCACCGAATATAAATCTCGGACATACACTTGTATTGATAACTACATGTTTTACACGTATTCGCCTGCAGGATGTATATGTAATTATGTGTATATCTACGATGAAATAGTATAATATATATTCGGTGCCGTGAAGTATAATTTGGAATTAAAATATTAGCATTTATAGCTATACCCTTTTAGTTGGTGAAAATAAATTGAAGAGGGAATGGAGAGGTAGTAGCTATTTATGCAATTATTCCATGCAAATTGGATTTTTCTTTCCTTATATTTTTTTTTCAGTACAAGAAAGGATAAAGGGTATATGGGACAAGTAGGGTTTATGAGTTATCATTTTCCGGTGGACCCATATTCATATCTAGGCTTATATATATATAATAAATAAATAAATGTATAACTCCATAATAATATTAATAATAATATAATATAATATAACATGTATATCCGACAACTCATCATTCAATTAAGTAGTTCACAAATGTTACATGTTGTACATGTATGTAGTATGTATACTTTGTTGTATGCCATCATACATGTACTTCAATCTATCTATTAATATATTTATAATTATGCTTTTCTCATACAATCTAGATAAAAATCCAAATCCTTAATCAAAGCTTCAATTCAATTTGTTTTGGGGCGTACGGATTGGTCAATTTTATGTTTTTTTATTCAAAAAATTACAAAAGACGAGGTTGTGTAATTAAAAAGAATAACCACTTGTTCGAAATGTCGTACATGTAGTTAGAGTACTGAATTAAGATAAGCATGAATCAAGATACAACAACTTGTTGGTAAATACTTTGCATCTCAGATCTATTTGATCACGGATTCGAGGCACAAAAGGGGAATTAGGGAATCAGTAATTATTTCCCCCAATCGAGTGTAAAACAATGTAAAGAATATGAAAAATGTGATTATTAAAAGAACATTAAAAACTTGGTTAAATAAATTCTCTCAATAGGGTGTAAGCATTAAGCAACACCTCTATGAGGAAAATTACATACAAATTACAAACCACCTTTGTTTACAAATCAACCCACAAATTAAAATATTTATTACATGGGCCGTAGGTTATACATATATATATATATAATAATTAGACACCTAGTAGCTATGTCACTTACAAACACACCCACAAAATGGGCTCAAAACATAGCTAAAAAAAACACCACTAATTCGAAGACAGATGTTTAAAAAAAGACAAAAAAGCCCACACAAAAAAATTGCATGCCTGCTAATTTCATCTTGACACCATCTCTCTCCAATTTAAAACTTTCTCTCTCTTGTTTCTCACTCATCGGAGCATGGAAGTAAGTGATCGGAAAACAACTTCTTCACAGGGAAGAGTGAGACCCATTTCATGGTCAAACCCGAACTCCTCTTCGGCTCGTCGGAGCAGGCACTGAAATTCCGGGTGGGTCAGAAAGGAAATGGGCACAATGTATCTGGTTCGGTTTTGACCCACGTATACGGCGAAGTGTCCTTTCGGCACGTCTTCCGGCAGACTGTACTCATCATCGTACCCATTTTTCTTGCCCAGGCTCGAACATCTTTTCAAGATTTGCTTCAGTAATACTGCTTGCGGCAGCCTGTTTGATTTACTCTTCATACCCATCTTTTTTATTTATTTATTAATAATGGGTTTTTTTCTTTTTTTTTTTAAATAAATAATGGGTTGAAGAAAATTTGAAAGGAGAATTGGAGGTGGCGGTGAAGGTGGAGGGATGAATGAAGGTATTTATGAAGAAAGGTGGGGGGGTGGGGGTGGGGTTGGAGGGGGGGGTGGGCTATCTGAAAGTATGAAAGGACAATGTGGGGGCCAAATCCAGTTGGTGTATTATTTTATGTTGGACTTCCTAATGGCAATATGGGGCCTAATTGCCATTTAAAAAAAAATCTTACTTGGATTAATTTAATTAGTTATATATCTTTGTACAAAAAAATAAAAATTAGAAAAATATTGTTGATTATTTATGTTCGTCTTGAAACGTGAAAGAGTCGTATGTCTTGGATAATTTGTTTTATTTAATTAATTAGTAATCAGATGTTGGCATGTTGCCATAGTTTTATATGGATTTGACCAAGAACCATTGTGGTTCGGTAAATGTTAAGTCATGTGCATTCCATCAATAACATTGTGTTATATTTTTTTTACTAATATTTCTTTAAAATATTGTAGATGTGGATTAATCAGGAATCGAGAACGCATTAGGTTGCTGTCAAGACATAATTGCCCGTTGGTTAAGCGTTCGAGACACTAGGAGGGAATTGTCAAACCAGTAATTATCCTTATTTTAATAATAATAATAATATAAAAAAAAAAATTTAGGTTGCTATGTATTTTTGATGATAAATTTGGTTGAATTAAGAGAGTTTAGAATTAATCTAGTGTGTGTGTGTGTGAAACTACACACAAAAGGTTAGGTGGTAGTGTTGAATGGTGGTGTACGGTGGCCTCATACTTTGCTTTCACTGTTTGGAGTCTGTTTCAGGTTTCAACATCATTTTTTTCTCGGTACTTATTTCCATTTCCAACATTATGTCTCACTCATTAAAGCTTTTGTATTTTTCAAACCCTCATCTTTTCCTTTTTTATCATCTAAATTCTTACCATTTTACTATTATCTCAAACTTCTCATATTTTTTCGTCCAAATTATTTTTATTTATGTAAAATATATATCCCGTTCGTTCCAAATTAACTGTCGCTTTAGGGATTTTTCTTGTTTCAAATTATCTGTCACTTTAGAATTTCAATGATGCATTAATTACTATTTTCTCAATTTTACCCTTATTATTATTCATTAATTGACTGAAAAATAATGGAAACAACATTAATAACATGGATATTTTAGTCATTCTATGTACTTTTCTCTATAATCGACGCACATTTATTGATTTTCTTAATATGTGCGCAACAACCCAAAACAACACATATTTTGGCATGGAGGGAGTAATTTAGAAACAAACTTTCGATTACAATAATAAGTTTTACTTGATAAATAACGAAGAATTCTGTAAAGATAATGTTAGCCTGGATTTGGCGAGGCCTGGGTATTGACGATCCACAATCGAAATGTTGTGGACGTATGTGTATGCTGAATGCACTATAAAGATAGAGTGTATGCATTTAATACGGGTAACATTTTTAGAACTTTATATTTATTCAAATTAAAAAAATATTTTCATTTAGGTATGAGAAGTGAGTGAATATATATTATATAAATATTAAAAAAAAACACAGAGAACACACAGTATGGGTGGGGGAAGAAAGACTTCTCAAGACTGTACTAGATAGTGGTACGAAAGAAACCCTTTAACTTTAGAAGAATTTTTGGTATTTATCGATTGTTGGTACTTGTGATTCTCACTGAATTATTGTCAGCAAAAGACACAATAACTTTGCTTCAGTAAATCCATGTGTAGATACTTTCCAGGTTTGACCCTTTTTTTCTCTACAATTAAACAAACTACTCTTAATTCTGCATTTTACTTAAATTGTAATTAATAATACTAGTAGTTGTTAGCTGTTACTCTCTCTCCCATTTCAGTTTCAAATTAAGTGCTGCTAAAATTTCAACACATATTAAAATTAAGTAATAAATATTCCATTAAAAAAAATTAAATGAATTTGAAATAGAAAAAGAAAAACTGACTTTGTTTCAAGAAACTGAATGAGGTGTAAAAAATCCACGTAATCATGAAAATTTGACACAGAGAAATTAACATATTATGCCCACCTGTTAAAAAATAGTGATACCCGTGACCAATATGTAGTATTATTTAATCACAAATAACCCTATTAAAAATTGTCCTCTAAAGCATGTATAGGGGCCTGAGCGTGCTAGGTCACCGTTATTCAATATTCTAACGTACGTTACTTTTTAGTTTAGAATATTATATTTATTTGGTTAAATAGCACTTAACCCCACAATGATTTGAAATTTGTCCATATGACCCCTTTTACTTTTAATATACGCATATTACCCCCTATGGTATTCCACTTGGTAAGTAATCATTCTTATTAGGAAGAGGAATATTTTGTACAAGGGGGTTATATACTTATATTAAAATACAAGGGGGTCGTGTACTATATTGAAAATAAAAGGGGTTCATGTGCTTAAAATTCAAACCATAGAGGAGCTAAGTCCTATTTACCCTATTTATTTTACTAATTTCAGTTTCTTTTGCTTTTTATAATCTCGAATCAGGTCCGAAGATTTATAAAATTGACAAAAATACCCCAAAGGCGAAAAGATATCACAGCCACAACCGCAAGTTGCATGGTGAAGAGGTGGTCCGTATAAATATTGAAAGAGCCAACAACAAAAGTGGAATAATATTGATTAGAGAGAAGATGAAGCCCCGTTTCGAACGAGAACCACTCACAAATCCATCAATTTGTGCCCGCCTGCCTGCATGTTCCAAGGCTTAGAATGCCGATCCACAAAATTTATCAAAATAATAAATATTAACAAAAAACCGGAAATTTAATCTACCCAGTGCACATATATTAAATATTTACATTATCTCCAACTCCCGTTTTCTCTTTTTCTTTCACTTTCATGTACCGTCGAGTCCTTGACAGTACAGCTTTCGTATTCCCACCATATTAAATGTAAATATTTTTTTTTTCGAAATTTGTAAGCTGACAATGCAATTTTCAGAATGAAATAAGAAATTAAAAAAAAAAAAAAAAAAAACAACCCTTTCCGAATGGTCCTAGTCAAAATAGTGACGATTAAAACAAACTTCTCTCCAACTAATTCGAACCCATAAATTGAATACACTCACCCAAAAATTGTGTGTACAAAAGAATGACATGTAGATGAGAGAGTTGTCTGAAAATAGAATATCTCGGGACTTGATTGATAACATACCATCCATCCCATGTTCTGAGACTAAGAATGTATTAGAAAATAAAAATAAATATATATAAATGGCAATAGAAAGAAAATAGGTGGTCCTTTTAAATTAAATTTAAATTTAAATTTAAATATTTTGTTATCATCAGAATTGCGGTGCTGTGCATCAGAAACTGATACATCAACCGAATTTTGCCCCTTTTTCCAGTGATGCTGACCCAGCACTCCGTATTGCACATGAAGCCCATGTTACTCTTGCCCTAAAATTGTTTTGCTGGATATACATTATAAACAAAACCCCCTTTGAGATCACCTCACAACTACTTTGAAACTGTCACCTTAACTCCCACCTTAAATCCCTCTAAAATTAACCCGAATTCAACGTGTTTGACACACGCTCGTTTCAAAAAACCCGGAAAAAAAAAAAAACGATCTTTTTTTTTTTGGTTCTGATTTTCAAGGTTCGAAGTATAACTCTGTATCACAGAAGAAAAAAAACATGTTTCTTGAAAATTTTGGACGGTGTGAAATACGAAGGTGTGAAATGGGTCATTTCTAGGAGGGGGGGTTATTGAAGACAGTTGGGGCCAAACAACAGCTAAGCAAGATTTCGTATGTAAGAAGAGCTAGGGCATAAAAGGCCTAGATCTCGAGTTAATATAGGTAAAAAAAAAAAGACATATCACAGCATCTTAGAAACATAAGAATGTGCCAGGGTTTATGACAAGGACCCACACAAATTATATGAAGGAAGAAAAAAACAGATTTTTCATGTTTAAGGATAGTGATTTTCGTACCTGATGTGCTGCGACGCGAGAGTTCGGCTAGCGATGAAACGAGTAACTGAGTGAAAATGGATTTATTACCATTTTACTTCAGTCGCGATCCATAAGAACTTTACCTCAGAACTAAGTATAAGCTACAATTCGAAATTCAGACAGTCATATCACTATCGTAATCTGAAGATATGGTATACTAAGTACAGGTAAATAAAGTATACAATATCAGTCATGTAAGCAGAAATTAAATATTCTAGCAAGTACCTTAGACGGCTGTACAAATTAATATTGTGTCCTTCACATACTTAAGTTAGTCAAATCGTAAGCTAATCATGTATTCAATTACTTAAAGTCAATTCCAGTAAGTTTCGATATGTACAGCTAATGTTCCATAAATAATAAGTCCCCTCGGTCGGTACAATAATCAGTACATTGGTCCGACATATATTAAATCCTACAAGTAAGGAAACTCTAGGTAGGTTAAGTTCTTATACAGTACCTATAACACAAAAGGAAAGAATAGTATCACAGGTAGTTTCTCCGAACACTCTTCTACGTGAAACAATACCATCCACAAGAAGGAATTACTTCCACACTTAACTTCTGCCAACAAAAATAGATATTGTTTATGTTAGAAAAGAATCAAGTAGTGTAATATAGAATTATTTCTACTTCATCGTAAAAGCATAATCAAGCAGTGTAATACGATTAACAGCACCATAGACGCTTCGAACTATATGTACCGTCTTATAAATGAGATGAAGAAACTTAATAACATTCTTTTTTTCGATTTTCTTGATATAGGTAATTGCTAATTTTTGATCTGACAGAAATTGCAGCAAAGAGCTGAAAATGGAGCGAGTACAAAATTTTCCACTGTCGAGTAAATTCACAAAACAAGATATGCTAATTTTTAATCAATAATGAAACAAAAAAAAAAAAAACAGTTGACTTTTTTAATCTGTCGGTAATGGTAAGAACAGATTTGTAACGAACATTTACATGTCAGACGGTGCTTTCAGTTGTTGGTGCTGTCCATCAACCAAAGTCAACTGCCTCCTCAGTCTAGCAATGTGAGCTTGTACCTATGCATGTGTAGACGTTGTCAATACACAAGTTCTTTTTAATCGGAGAAAATGAAAGAATTCACCATACACAAAACATGTGATGTTAGAAATTAAAATATTCGCATAATTTAGACAAATCAAATGCCATCGATACTCGGGTGAATTCTTCAGAGTTCTTGTACTTGTGTTACTTGAATCAAATAGTACTTAAGTGAAATTAATATATGTATGCTTCGAACCACCGAAAAAAAACTCAATTGAAAGCTCCATAATTCTGTATATCATAATAAAACATATCTTGCACAAATGACTCCTAAATATAGTGATCCACCGGTTGCATGAATTTAAGGCTGTTCAAATGCACTTCCTTAAATGGGATATTATTACACTTGGACGTTCATTTGCCTGTTTTTTAACACAAGCCAGTGAGATGTCCATTTTGGAGAAATCAGTATTTGCGATAATTCAAATGGCTTAACGCTTTTCCCACTTTATTTGTGTTTAATTTCTTCACAGTATGGTTATTTTGACTACCACACTACTTTCATGCTATTTTTGGATTTTAAGTGAGAATAGGTTGATGGTTATCCAGTTAACAAATCTTCGAATATATTGAAAAGCGCATTGATAATGACCTGCTGCCGAGCTGCAGCGAGTTTCAATAACTCATCCGCCTCCGAGAAATTTGTAAACCACTGGTTCAGGGGATTATCTTTCGTATCAACTCTGTTCTTGCTGTCAACATCTTCCAAGGGCACTGTAATAACACACAAAGATTAAAAATCGTGAAATACAATAAGTCGCAAATCATTTATTTACCAACAAACAATATTTAAA
This sequence comes from Erythranthe guttata, assembly GCF_056151865.1. Lineage (NCBI taxonomy): Eukaryota > Viridiplantae > Streptophyta > Magnoliopsida > Lamiales > Phrymaceae > Erythranthe > Erythranthe guttata. The sequence goes on from NC_142534.1 coordinate 601,026, forward strand.
AAACAGAACGGACCAGGAGGTAAAGTAAAATCCGCAGGCAACCTAGGCACAATAACTGCAGGATGATTTTGCACCCGAGCAAAGAGAGCCTCGGAAGGTTCCGAAACAACAATTTCATCATAAGATTCTATTACAACAGGCTTCTTAGTCGAGAGCGGACCAGACTCTTCCTCGGGGTACAACTTCAAATGGTGATACCTATTTACAAAAAATTAACAATTTAACCTCACATGGAAATTCAAAAGAAAGTACGACTAAGATCACTATCGAGAAAGTTATCAAAATATACACACGATTCACAATGAGACAAACTCACAAGTGCAATGGCTTCTCGCCAACATCATTGTGAAAATGAAGGGTGATTGCAATTTCGAATTCACCCCATCCACACTCCGATAGCTCAAAAGGTGGCTTCTCAATAACCCTCGTGGGATTATTGAAACTCGAATGCAATTGGAAAACGGCACGCTTTACAACCACTCCCAGGTCCTCATTTGTTGCTCCCCGAACATAAACCGTCCACCTGTGCGATTGGTACCTGACCAGTACAGAACAAAATTACGAAAAATCAAAAACCAGGTTTCATCAAACACTTATTAAAATAGACTTTTTGAGAAAGAAACAGAAAAAGGAAAACACATATACTTACTCGCTCGCCTTCTTACCAAGCCAAAATGCAATGTTACCATACACAATGGGGATACAAATTTCTGAATCTTTAAGCTTCTTAGCCAAACTCTACATCATCAGAAGAATACGGAATTACGGATTTTTTTTTTTATTTCTAGTAATTACAAACGAATTCACATTATATATTCAAAGAAAGGGGGAAACATAATCACCTTTTTTTCGTTGTCGTCCGAGGATTTAGTGATTTTTGTGCGCTGCGATTTCTGCGTCGAGCCGCTGATTTCTGGCTGCTCAGCTCCGCTTTTGTTAGGCATTCTGCAATTGAACTGAACGGAATCACAAAATTAATCGAGATGAAATTAGGGTTTCCAATTGGATCATTTACGAATGTGCTATGAACTACTGTTAGAGTGAGGGGTTTGCTAGCTGGAGTAGGGATCGCATGCGGGAAGGTCTATCTTTAGACGTCTATTGATTGGACGAAACAAATATTGACCTCAGACTTTTTGGTCAACACGGACATAGATATATTGATTGTAGAAGCCCTAATAAACTCGCATTGCAGACGATTATGCTCTCAATTTTTAGTGTTTATTGCATTTAGAACCCTTTATTATACTAAATTTCTAAACAACTCTTCATATTATATATATTAGCAAAACAATCACTATGATGCATTTTTTTAGCACACGACCCCCTTAATAGTGAATTTTATGGGGTATTCACTAGTATTCAACTATAGGGAGTTTTTTTATATTTAAAATAAATTTATGGGTGCTAAATGCAATAAATTTAAATACATTATATAGTATAATAAGTGAATAGAAAAAATGGAATTTTCAAATTCCACCAATTTCGAAATGAAAGTTATCGATTTTAGAACAAGTTTTTTCATTCCAATTTCGAAAATCTCGGTTTCAAATTATTTCGATTGTTTTTTGAGCGAAAATGTAATTAGCTTTCATTTTTTTTAATTGCCGATTTTGACCCCTAATTCTAACTATAATTCTAACTATAATTTCATCATGAACTTTAATTTATGGACTTTTCTTTAAATCCACCCTTTCTCTATACATATGTAAAAACAATGAATAAATTATGTATTTCACAATTCATATTTCTTGTAAATATATATCTAAAAGATAATCAAATCTTCGTCAAAAAGGCCATTCAAATTAATAAATAGTCATGAAATTGAACGGTTTTGTCCATTAAACTATCTTCTAACTAGTATACAAAATTGTGCTACTCTGTAAACTCAGTATACATACATATATGTATATGATCTTCATCTCAAACGAGATGTTATCTCGACGAACAAATCTTGGCTACAAGGAATAGTTAGACCGCCCATCGGATGATGGAATCCGAATTCTTCTTCAACTCGACAAAGCAATTCTTGAAACAAAGGATGGTTCAAATACGACAACGGGATAACAAAACGCTTCTTTTCATTCTCCCCAACATAGACAGCTAAATGCCCCTTTGGAACGTCGGTCGATCTCTTCTCTGTTGAAAACGACCGTCTAAGTTTTTTACCAACCGCCATTGCTGTGTTTAAAGTAAATCTCGATGAAGCAGAAAAGTCGAGAAAATAGAAACGAACTTTTGTGGAGGCAAATGTGAACTGAGGAATTAAGCTTATAAGTTTTTCTACTTGTAGATGGTTATATATGTGTATATATATATGTAGTATAGAGGGACATGTAATTAATGTCGTATTGGAAAAAAAATCGAGATTGAATGGCTGAGAGGCTTATGCGGAATATGAATGGTGGTTAGAGAAGTTTAAGACATTAGCACATGAGGAATCACATGGATTTGCCTTTCGAGTGGCGGTACATATGTATTCGAGACAAATTAAAGAAAACGAAGCAATTTGTACTATTTGTCGAAGACTGTTTATTTTGGTAAGGGCCTATGTAATTAATTAGATAAGACAATGTGATACCTAACTTACAGCTAAAGATGGACACATCTGTCTCCATTCTTTCGAGTTTTCTATTTTTTCCATCTGCAAAATTGACGATATTGTACAAACGTGATTGGTTTGAAATGTAGACGAAGTCGATACTCGTAATGAGTGGACTAGTGTTTTTTATATATATATATATATTTATTTGGATAAAATCGCACATTCTTTTGTCGAACATATGTTTAGAGTTAACCGAACTGAAAAGTAAACATTACTGATTTTTTTGGTGCATGTGTAAGGAAAATTATACATATATAGTTTCATGGAGGAAAATTAATCGGAAAACGGCAAGTTTTACGCTAAGAGAAATGATTAAACAAGACCTGTTTGAAGTTACTTATAAGGTTTCTTGAATTTTGGTTTCCCATGTTAGTATAATATTGCAAGTTGAATATTTATAATATCCCGACGAGCATTTTTCTCGACGGTATACATAATTAAAACCAGTGTCCGGAACGATAGCTCGTTTAGAAATGATATTGGAACAACAGATGTTCTCTTGTCATACTCTTGCAACATATTTTTTTTTTCTATCACCATGATAAATATCTTATAATACGAACATGTAAATCGGTAATAAAGGCATTAATATATCGAAATGACTCGGAGTATATAAAATTTTGTATCGGTATAACCATTAATTTGTCCGAGAATACATTTTTGTACCCGACAAAGTATCTTCTGTGTGTACAAAAAAATAAAAAAAATAAAACAAAATTCTATTGGCCTAAGACCTAATATACAGCTCATGCTCTGGTCAAGTGAGAGGTGAGTTCGACGAATAACTCTTCACTGCAAGGAATAGTGAGTCCACCCATCGGATGATGAAATCCAAATTCTTCTTCGGCTTGGCATAGTAGTTCTTGAAACGAAGGATTGTTCAAATACGACAACGGAATTACGAATCGCTTCTTTTCACTTTCTCCGACATAAACAACGAAATGACCCTTTGGAACTTCAACCGATCTTCTTTCGTTGGATAGAGATCGTCTCAACATTTGTCGAATGGCCATTTTTGTATAGACTGAATCTTCGAAGGGAATAAAAGCCGAGAGATGTAGAGTATTTTGAAGTGTTGTTGGTGGTTATAATTGAGAAATGGTCTTGTATAAATAGGTTATAAGGAAATGATGTATTCTCGAGAAATCTAGATAAGTGCGGTGACCATACGAAACTTGGAAAACACAGGCAAATGCAGTCACATGCATTTGTCTTTCGAAAATCGAAGTTATTCCGAGCCAACAAGAATTTGTGTGATTGAAAATGTCGTGTCCCGCCAACTGTGGCAACATGGCCCTCGAACGATGACCACACAACATACGAATTTAATTAATTTGACAATATAATCTGTGCTTATGTTACGCAATGTGAATTATATGCCACATTTAATTAATTCGGAGGGTCCTACGAATACTGCCCGAAACCCCACAGTTTGACGAATCATTCATTATGTTTGCTCTGTATCGACAAAGTCATGTGATTCATCATGTGCTTTTGTTTCTTCGAGTTTTCCGTAAAAACCACATATCCTTTGGCCTATTCGTCACCACTCGATCCAGCTAGATTTACAAGGATACATACAACATTTACATGTACTTCATCTATATATACATATGAGAGACGGCACATTTCTCAACCTACAACCAACTTTCAATACTCAACTTCTCGTATAACTCTCCATATTCCTTCATCTTTCATCATCAACTTCACAAAGATTTTTACTTGAACGAAAATCGATGGCAATTCACAAAATTCTTAGACGGTCTTTATCAGCTGAAAAGAGGTCGAACGAAGTTCCAAAGGGGCATTTAGCTGTTTACGTCGGGCAAAACGAGAAGAAGCGCTTTGTAATTCCATTATCGTATTTGAACCACCCTTCGTTTCAAGAACTGCTATTCCAGACCGAACAAGAGTTTGGATTTCATCATCCAATGGGAGGCCTAACTATTCCCTGTAGCGAGGATTTGTTCGTCGATCTAACTTCTCGCTTGAGCTGAACATGATATATATGCATACACATCGTAGCAAATAGAATTGTATTAGCTAGTTCCTGGACATTTTTTTTGTATATAGAGAAGATACTTTGTCGGGTACAAACTGTATTCCTGGACAAATTAATGAATTAGATATCTATAAAAGATTTTTTTTATACTTGAATTCCCCTGCTATTTACAAGTTCTTTATCATGATTACATCAAAGTATAAATGTATGATTAGAGAAGAAACTAACACTGTGAAGAGAAATGCTTCTGCTGAAAATTAAGTACCAAGTGCTGATTGAGGAGAATATAGGCTCAGAAAATTATCCCACATCGGAAAATAACTAACCAATACTTTATAGCAAGATATATAAATACAAAGGCAGAAACACTGTTAAAAATCACGCAGCTGCGCAGTAAGCACATAGCGAACTATTCTTTCGCCTTTTACTAAAGAATACCGTGTGCTTGCTGCACTTCAAGCAGCATACGCCTCTTTTTGGAGGGTTATTTTCCTTTCGGAAATTGCCCCAACAATTTCAGTCTAAGATTGTTTATTTTTATTTTGTTTAAAGTCGATAATTGATATATAAAAATTATTTGGAAATAAAAAGGGTAAGATATTGATTTAAACACTACTTTTAAGTTCAGGTAAGTTGGAGCTCAAAATAATTCATGTATACACTAATTTTGTGGTTGTATACATCTCTTTCCCGCATAAAACTATCATGTATGTGTGTATAAAGGATATGAATCAAGAATAAGAATCTTTCTTATAGAAACACTAATCTTTACAAAACTGTGATATTCCTAAACATATCTATTCGTGTATACAATCAATCATGTTCTGCTCAAACGAGATGTAAGATCAACGAATAGATCTTCGCTGCAAGGAATGGTTAAGCCTCCCGTTGGATGATGGAATCCAAATTCTTCTTCGGCATGAGATAGCAATTCTTGAAATGAAGGGTGGTTCAAATACGACAACGGAATAACAAAACGCTTCTTTTCATTTTGCCCGACATAAACAGCTAAATGCCCCTTTGGGACTTCAACCGATCTTCTTTCGCTCGATAAAGATCGTCTCAAAATTTGGCGGATTGCCATCTTTGTGTCAACTGAATCTTGCTTAGAGGTGAGGTGAAGGAAAAAAACCCTTTCAAGAAGTATTTTGAAGATCTGTTGTTGGTTGTAATCAAGGAATGGTGTTATGTATATATAGGTGAACTATGAATTGTATATACTTGAGAAAATCTAGATGAGAGTACTGGTCAAAGTAGAAAACGGATATGTGGTGCTCCACGAAAGTCGAAAAAACCATACGCATATGGAATCACATGCATTTGTCTTTCAAAAATCATAATGAATTCAAACCAACAAGAATTTGTGTGATCGAAAATGTTGTATCCTACTAACTATAACAACAAGCCCCTTAAACGACCCTACAATATATTGTAATTAATGTGACAATACATCAAACTCTCTCATGCTATATGAAGACCCTTACAGGCAATTTGACATGTGAACTTCCATTTGCTGGTGTAGTTGGCCCCGTTTTACGGCCCCTAATTGAATTGTCTATTAACAGAAAATTCAATAAGTGGAGGCCGTTCATCTATCTAGCAGCAGACACGAAAACACAGCTATCTACTAAGCCTTGAATAAGTTATCGACTGATCTGATTATTAGAGGATGAGTCCCACATCAAAGTTAGTTACTCGATTTATTGCAGTATGGTCGTCTGAGGGCCATCGTTGCCACAGTTAGTAGGATACAATTTTTTCCGATCACACAAATTATTGTTGCCTAAAAGTCTTTACGATGATTCAAAGACATAACCATGTAATTCTATTTGCGTATGTTTATCAAGGATAATAACAACTACTGCTTGCCTATATATACAAAACACCGTTTCTTGATTTACAACCATCAACAAGTTCTCAAAATATTATAGTTTTCTCATCTTTCACAATACTTCAAAGAATATTATCGGATTTCAACTACAAAAGTTCAGTTTATACAACAATGGCCATCCGACTGAAGTTCCAAGACTGAAGTTCCAAAAGGGCATTTGGCTGTTTACGTTGGAGAAAGTGAAAAGAAGCGTTTCGTAATTCCATTATCATATTTGAACAATCCTTCGTTTCAAGAACTACTATGCCAAGCTGAAGAAGAATTCGGATTCCATCATCCAATGGGTGGACTCACAATTCTTCGTTTCAAGAACTACTATGCCAAGCTGAAGAAGAATTCGGATTCCATCATCCAATGGGTGGACTCACAATTCCATGCAGTGAGGAATTATTCATTGATATCACCTCTCACTTGAGCAGATCTTGATATATACATACACAAACTAGCTCTTAGAGCAATAGAAATTTTGTTAGCTAGTTCGTGAACGATTTTATTTAATTTTCATTCTTTGTACACAGTGAAGATACTTGTCGGGTACAAAATGTAATTCCCGGACAAATTAACGGTATTACCAAGAAACTCGTATATCTCTGAGAAACCTTGTGTATATCTCAACTTATTATTTAATGTTCGTTTTTGGCGGAAAATTATGTTCTGCGTTTTATGCGTTTTATGGCAGTGTGTTAAATCACATATTATGCTATTCATGCAGTGAGGACACATAACTATGAACAGAAGATCGATTTGAAATGCTGAGTTCGTATAAAATTAGTATATTTGCATACTCGAACCAAATAATGTTTTGGCATCTTTAAATAGCTGGAAAAAAACTCATGTAAACTGTAATTTTGTTCTTGGAGAAAAAAACTAATTTACAAAAGGTAAAAGTTGCTTTGTTGTACTCGTTCGCCCAAGTGAACGTTGTCTAGAGCATCACCTTGCTCCACTGAATCCGGGTAAGATTTAGATGCCCACAGCACCACTACATCCTCTGTTCCACAACGATTTAGTTAGAACGTAATTCCACAAAAAAAAAAAAAAAAAAACGCGTACGGAACAAAGTACTTACCGGAGTGACCATGTGGCGTTAAGTAGTTGTAATTCAAAGTAAATATCTTTGTGACATTGTGAAAATCGGGATGTTCTGCAAAAACATTCCATTGCCTGTTCTTGGTCACTCTATTCAAGTCTCTGAGTGAAACGACTAAATTCCATTTCTCTTGGTCGTTGAGCTTTACGTGCCAGAGTACTCGAGCAGGGCACATACGGCTTCTACACTCGACGAGAGGTGTTGAACTGTCATTACCCGTAATTGAAACAATCGAACGTATAACTGGAGAATCCAACCTGGTAATAAATATCACAAGGTCCAATTAGTTATCTTCCAATTACCCATGACAATAAAAAAAAAAAAAAAAAAAAAAATTGCGGGTCGAGCAGAAAAATTATGAAGTTAAGCTACTATTTAGTTAATCTTGACTAATCTCCCTAACCAAACATGGATATCATATATCTAAAAGTCCCCGATAATTGAGGAAAACATGTAAAACTAGATAAAATTAATTTTGCAAGTCAACAAGAAAAAAATATTGAGTTAACCAAATATCAAATGAAACGCTACTATTTAGTTAATCTTGACTAATATATATAAAAGCCCTAAATAATAGAGAAAACATGCAAAACTAGATAAAAGTAACACTTACTCCACACAGCTACCCGGTCGAGCGTTGTTTGTACAACCACAAGAACAAGTAACATGACGTACGTCGGGGGAAGAGATTCTAGCACAAAAGGTGGATATCCTGTGAGCCACGAATATAGACCTTGTGCATACAACTCTCCATGTTTCTTGCATAAGAAAAACCCCAAGTCAATAACAATTTTCAAATCTATATTTCATAAAATTAAACTAATTGAATCTAGCTGAATAATAATATAGCTTACTGAAAGCTCGAGTAACGTGCTTCCCATCTGGAGTCGTAATTTTGGCAAGTCTTACAACTGTAGCGGGCCCACAATTATAAACAACGCCCGGTGTTCGCAAAGTGTGTGTGGACGGTACCCTAACGTTTTCGCGGCTTGTCCCCGCACGGCCAACATTTATTTGGAGTGAAGCGGCGACGACTTCATTATTCGGCCGCGAAATATTCGAAACTCCGAATTTATTTGAAACTGTGGGATTCTTTACACAGCTCTGAGGAATATTCTTTTCGAAACTCGAACAGTTCCCTTGTTCTCTAGTTTGACCTCCCACCATGCTCGTAATTACCTCGTCTCTTTTCCACCTCCAACCGAATTCCCATCCGGTTGGATCGATTTTTTGATGATTTTGAAAGTTATATATCGTAACATTTGCCTGATGCATCATTCAAATATAAAAAAAAAAAAAAAAAAAACGAGCTAACGGTAACTAATATTTTATTAAGCTTGGGAGTTATATTTATTGTACTTACAATATATCCATCTGTGGTCCAGTTTGTAACATCCCATTCAATAGTTACGTTTCCCATCGGACCAAACGAATCAAAGCATGCATCTGAAAAAACATCAAACCAAGACTTTATGACCAGAAGAAATTACAAAAAGGGCATATATGTTTTAATCTACGACTTCATTAATAATATCGGAATCTTGTTTACGGCACGAATTAATATTGTTTCTTAGTTCTGAATTAAGATGCACAACTATCGCGAAAGCGCAGTCGGTCGTCCACAATTTCATAGCAGCGATTTCTTTATCAGCATGCATGAAATTCATGATCAAGAATATAAACTAACAGTAATCAAGAAACTTTCACCAAATATTTTATTTCAAGAAATTAAACTACAATTGATAACCGTTTACGCACAAGTGAATTCGTATCGCAATATAAAAAAGAACAAAATCGGATAAATATTAGATTGTAACAGAAGATGGAGAATAATAATATTACCAATAGATACGAAGTTGCCCAAAGAAAGCACCGAAATCAGAAAAATAATAGCGAAATTCCAAATCCTGAAGGATTTCATGTTTCTGCGTAGTAATATTTGAGGTGAAGAGATAAATTAATCAAGAAGAAGAAGATTTTGAGAGATGAAGAATAAAGAAAAGATGAATCGTTGGCAAAAATAATAATATATATATATATATATATATATATATATATATATATATATATATATATATATATATATATATATATATATATATATATATATATATATATATATATATATATATATATATATATATATATATCCTTCAACAAGTAAATTAAATAAACGTGCAACTGATGCAACTATTATTAAGGAAAACAGAAAGACTAGGTATACACCACTACCACACAATGCAACAAACTCTTCCTACTAGTATTTTGCATATACTCAAAAACCGAGAAACTCGGGTTTTTTTTTTTATAGATCTCCTTAATTATTTCAACTTCATGTTCTAATTAATTATGCTTTTTAAAATAAAAAATATATGAGCCTAATTAATTTAAAAATAGACCATCTTTAACATTTGACCCGTTAAATTAGAGACGGTCCTGAATATAAGGAAGGCAAAGAGTTTGTATGTGCCGATGCTTCTATTTTGGCTGGGACAAAGAATCCCACATCGGAAAAGAAACAAATAATTGTTTACAGTCAGCAGTCCCACATCGGAAATTAACCAAATAATAGTTTATAGAAAGCTATATAAATACAAAGGCAGGAACATTGTCAAAAATCACGCAGCTGTGCAGTAAGTACAAAGCGAACTATTCTTTCGCCTTTTACTAAAGAATACCGTGTGCTTGCTGCACTTCAAGCAGCATACGCCTCTTTTTGGAGGGTTTTTTTCCTTTTGGAAATTGCCCAACAATTTAAGTCCAAATGTTGTCATAAAAAATGCTCTGATTAAGTAATTAAATTGTATTACAATTTATGTATATACAGTAATTTTGTGTGTATAAAGGAGAATCTTAATTGTACAAAATGTGATCTTCCTAAACATGTCTATACTTGTAGATATAATCATGTTCAGCTCAGACGAGATGTAAGACCAACGAATAGATCTTCTGCTACAAGGAATGGTTAATCCTCCCATTGGATGATGGAATCCAAATTCTTCTTCAGCACGAAATTGCATTTCTTGAAACAAAGGATGGTTCAAATAAGACAAAGGAATCACGAAGCGCTTCTTCTCATTTTGCCCGACGTAAACAGCTAAATGCCCCTTTGGAACTTCGTTCGATCTCTTTTCAAATAAAATCATAGAATTGGGTTCATAAATCCCACATAGGGTTCCAAATAAAATCCTAGAAATAAGAAAATTAGCTACTCATGATTAAAGGATAAACACAAATAAAATAAGTCATAAACGATAAATCTATGCTTAGAGTCTTCGAATTCTTCGTCTTCGTTATTGCTTTGTTGCTCTCCAAATTGCGTAAAAAAAATCCCTAATTGTGTGCTTGGATTGGTCTTATATAGGGTGAAGAACTTTCAGAATTTTGATATTTTCACTTTTGACCCATATTTTCGCCAAAATTGCATTTTTGACCCCATACTTTTCCAATTCTTCAATTTGTACCTAAAATACAATAAATCAACTTTTTAAGCACCAATTATCATTAAAACACACCAAAAGCCCAAATAAAAAGATACGATAAAGTGTAAAAATACACACTTAACACACCCCCAAACTTGAACTTTTGCTTGTCCTCAAGCAAAATTTACCAATAAGCAAATAACTCAACGATAACATCTCATCACATAGATCAATGACCAACTTCACGTTTTCAGAACTTGTAATTATAATGACAATTCTTAGGCATTCGCAAGCTCAAAATTCAACAACACTTAGTCACTCACCATTACCAAAAACCACAATTCATACAATTGCTTCAAGCATCCAATATTTGCAAATTAAAGATAGAAAGAATTTATACTTACATGCATATGCTTGACTCCAAATACTCACCAAATTATTCTACTCTACTAATATCGAACATTAAGCTATTGGGATCATTGGGGCTTTGTGGCTTTCAATTGTTAGGCTCTTTGGTTCGAGGTAGGAAATATGGGTATGTGTGGCTATTCTTCTTGAATTTAGGTGATTACGCCAAAATTTGAAAGATAGGCGTTTGAAACAATGAATTCACCTCTACGGACTTTAATAAACTCGATTCACAAAAGTTCAAAAGTCTCCACTTTTGCTTTTGAGGCAATGGATCGAGTTTTCAAAAATAATTTAACAACTAGTCCTTATTTCTCCCTTCTAGTCTCTTCTTCTTCTCTTTTTCTCTCTTTCTTTTTTTTTTTTTTTTCGAAGAAGAAGAAGGACCTTATAAAATTTTTGACCGAACTCCAAGGGATAATTTTTAAGAATCACCACCTATTCTACCTTACACATTGGCTAAAAGAAAGAACACCTTTTCTCCGAGGCTCAAATCAAGGTTCTAAGGAATATTTCGATAAAAAGGTCGGCTTGAAAGGCTCAAACGGTTCAAAGAAGGCCCAAATCATATCCCAAATCACTTACTACTCAATACTTCGTATCATAAATTTCCTAAGGTGAGTCTTAAAACCGAACATAGCATGATCTAACACAAATTAATTCCAAATTTAAAATACAAAACATTCAACCAAAGCAATGCACAAAATGTGATTCCTAGCAATAATTCGCTTCTAAGTTCCGTTGAATCGAAAGCTAAACAAAAATCAAATCTTTATCACACAAAACAAGCAATTCATCATCAAACATTGATCATCTCTCATCATCATAACTCATCGATGCATTCGACTCACAATTTTTTTTTTTTTTTTTTTTTTTTTTAAATTCCGGAAAAACGAGAAAAGCAATAAAAACGAAAAAAAACCTAATGCATGCAAACTAAAACACATAAGCACAAAAACATGTTTTTCACCCCCAAACTTAAACTTTTCATTGCCCTCAATGAAATTAGCACAAAGTTTAAGGATAGAAAACACCTGATTTAGTCGGAGTCGATGTGATCGGGGTGCTCCTCCCTAGCTCTCTCACGCTCGTCCTCATTGGGCGGTGGCACTTTTCTTTCCCTTTCCCTTCCCTTTGGAAGATGATGCTTCGCTCGTGCGGCCTCGTTTGTTGGATGACATAGTTGGGAGAGAGGTTGGAATAGATTCGGTGAGAATTGGTTAACAATCGAACTCAAAACTTGGTTGGAGCAAATTGTCGAACACCTTGTGGGCGTGCCTTGAAAGAGTAGATTTTGGGGAATTTGGTTCGATTCTCTAGCCTCCATTTGTGTGTGGGAGTTCGAGAGAAGGAAATAGGAGGGTTTAGGAAATAATGGGGGAAAAATCGAATTTTTTAAAGTTAAAACGCCCCAAAAATAGTCGGACGGCCGTCCCGGGTTTTGTGCTTATTTTCGGACGGCCGTCCGAGATGTTTCTCTCGTTACTGGTTTTGGGACGGCCGTCCCACATTTACACCTATTTTTGGGACGGCCGTCTCACAGGCAGTGGTGCAAATTTTTTTTTTTTTTTTTTTTTTTACGGACGGCCGACTCGACCCTCGATCACGTTTTCGACCCTGAAAAGTAAAATTCAAATAGTGAATTAGAATGCATGCTTATGACAATAAAAAAAACGAAACGAAAAATTAACGAAAACTACGAAAAACAATAAAGCTCGGGTTGCCTCCCGAGAAGCGCTAAGTTTAAAGTCTTCAGCCGGACATTTCTTTCTTAAAATTGTTAAGTCCAATCCAAAGCCTTGTAGATTGCGCATCCATCCATGAGCTTTGTCACTTCAATTGCAACCGATACAGGGATAGGATTGCAATATGTCAGGGTCCACCATAGCTTGTAGTCTTTCTTAGTTGTAATCAATCGGTACGAAGCCAAGTTGGGATCTTCATCACCCGCTCCCTCAAATCGGTACACAAAAACCTCACGTCCGCGTATAACCTCCACTTCAAACACATTCGCCTTCTTATCAACCTCTATTGATGCCTTCAAAGCCACGTCAGGAATAACAATAAGATCATCAATTTGAATATTTGCACTAACCACATCCATCTCCTTCTTCTCTTGTTCCGAGACATCTTTGGAGTTGAGCTCGATTTCATTGTCTGATTCATCATCTTCAAGTGTCTTCGTAATTTCTTTTTCCCTCTCATCGACACTATTTTCTAGGTCTAAAGGATTTTTCTCATCACAAGTTTCAGACGAATTTTCTTTGTTGCAACCATTCTCGACATTGTCTGAAATATTTTCAAGAGACCTCTTGAGCTTCATCTCTTCCAACATTATTTCAAGTCTTCGGATAGATGCTTGAGTGGATTTCATAAAATCTTCAAGGATGGATTTCCTATAACACTCCTCAACAGTGGGTTCTCGTGGCTTGTTGGTGTATGTGTTCCAATAACCGCCGTTTGTGTTATCTATGAAATTATTCGCTTTCGGTGCATACCAACATTGGTTAGTGTAATGATCTCCACCACATATTGAACAAAGTGACGGCATATTATAGCTATTTTGGAGGTATTCGCCAGACGGAAGCCATTCATATCCCGTTTGAGGTGCGCGGAAATTGTAACCTGACATGTAACCAAAGAAAAAAAAATATATATTAAAAAAAAAATCAAAACGAAAAGATAAAAAAAAAAAAAATAATAATAATTTGGGTGAATCGTGAAAATTGTTCAAATTTAGAGCTAGAATAAAATAAATAATTAAAATATTCCCCGGCAACGGCGCCAAAAACTTGTTCGGCGAAAACCTACACGCAAGTGCACGTATCGTACAAGTAATATAGTGGACTAAAAGTCCGGATATCGAACCCACAGGGAATATTTAATTATCTAATCCTAGACGCTAAATTCTACCAATTATTATCAAGCCCACCCTACACAGTCGACTTTAGAGAGAATTAACTAAAATAAATTAAAAAGCAAATTAAAACGACAAAGCAAGAAAGCAAATTAAACACGAAGATTTATCAGAGTAAACGAGCCTAGGATTTTATTCTTCCCCCTATGTGATTATTATTCCCCCAATTCCTTCAATCATGCAAGCAATTAACCCGGATTATTAACCTGAGATGCTAAAATAATCATAACCCGCTTCCGCGTGTATTACGATTCTAATACTCTAGATTCAATTACTATATTCCTATGCAATTAATTCTAGAACACAGCATTAAGCACAAATCTCAATAATGGTTACCTAAGAGATTAACTATATTCCTATGTTAATACTACAAATGCTCTTCTACCACAGTTCTAATTATTAACCCGATCTTCCGATTCATGCGATTAACAATAACATAAAAGCGCATAAAGTGGCCAGTTTCATGAACTTAATAAAACAAGAAGAAGAAATAATCCGGAATTAAAACTTGCATAAAATCATAGAATTGAGTTCATAAATCCCACATAGGGTTCCAAATAAAATCCTAGAAATAAGAAAATTAGCTACTCATGATTAAAGGATAAACACAAATAAAATAAGTCATAAACGATAAATCTATGCTTAGAGTCTTCGAATTCTTCGTCTTCGTTATTGCTTTGTTGCTCTCCAAATTGCGTAAAAAAAATCCCTAATTGTGTGCTTGGATTGGTCTTATATAGGGTGAAGAACTTGGGGAAGAAGGCAGTTTCCTTGTGCAATTAAAATCCCTTTACTGCGCAACTTCGGGGTATGGGACGGGGGTCCCATAATTTGCACTAAAACTGGGACGGGGGTCCGAGCCTTGTTTCTTCAGAATTTTGATATTTTCACTTTTGACCCATATTTTCGCCAAAATTGCATTTTTGACCCCATACTTTTCCAATTCTTCAATTTGTACCTAAAATACAATAAATCAACTTTTTAAGCACCAATTATCATTAAAACACACCAAAAGCCCAAATAAAAAGATACGATAAAGTGTAAAAATACACACTTAACAGATGATAAAGACTAAATCTTTCTGAAGTGAAATAGAAAATAGAAATCAAGATTTTTTTTGTGAAATAAGTGATCTAAGCAAAGGAAGCTAATGCTTTTGAATGACTTGTTATCACCGAGAAATGTATTATAGAAATATATATATAGAAATATTGTCTTCCATAAATTTTATGTGATAGTCTGTTAAACTTTGATCGAGGGACAGAAGCACATGACGAAGATGAGAAATAGGCCTCAAAAGACCCCCCCACCGTAATCAAATGGATAACAAATTTTCGATGCCTCGTCTCACCTAAAACATTAAAAAGTTCAATTAATTTCATTTTATATTATGTCATGATACAGATGAACTACCGCAAAATCCGTATAAACATATTGAATGAAATGCCAGCGCACCAAACTCTATCTAATTGTCTGCTAATTTGTATGGTGATGAGGTTTATAACTAATCAAAACATAACGGTCCACACAGATGCGTTAGGCACATACATACAAGAGGTGAAGGGGTTGAAGAAATCGGCAAATCATGTGATTATGTTTCGTGGTATACATAATTTTCAAAATTAAATATTGCAACTTAAGTTATGCAAATTTAATTCAGAAGGCCTTATATGGGGTTTTCTTGTTGGAGATGGTAGGAATAATGTGATTGTTCATGTGCTTTTGTTTGTTCAAGTTTGCTAGGCACCACATACCCTTTGGCCTATTCATCACCATCCAATCCAACTTGATTCTCATATGTGTATACATGTACATATATGCAAGTACCACTTCATCTATATATATATGTACATTTACTTGACATATTTCAAAACTCAATTCTCATATTCATCTTGCTTTCACACAACTCTCATATACATTCTTCCATTTTCATCTAACAACCTCACCAAGATTTACCATAACAAATCGATGGCTATTCACAAAATTCTTAGACGATCTTTATCGGCCGAAAAGAGATCAACTCAAGTTCCAAAGGGGCATTTCACAGTTTATGTCGGAGAAAGTGAAAAGAAGCGATTTGTCATTCCATTATCGTATTTGAACAATCCTTTGTTTCAAGAATTGCTATGCCAAGCCGAAGAAGAATTCGGGTTCTATCATCCGATGGGTGGCCTTACTATACCGTGCACCGAAGAGTTATTCATTGATGTCACGTCTCACTTGAGAAAACCCTGATACACATATAATAATAGATCTTAGAGCAATACATTTTTTGTTAGTTAGTTTCTCAACATAGTTCGATCTTTTTTACTTCTTGTAGGCACAGAAGATACATACTTTGTACGATGAATTTAATTGTATTTACATTGAAAAGATTTGTACGCTCTTGACCCAATTTTGATGTCATAATATACTTGCAAGTTCTCAACATATATTCTCTCTTTGGTATGATTACTGCAAGTGCTAATGCAGAGTTAATTACAATAAGAATAAAAAACCAAGGGCTTCTTTGGTTTGCATTATTAGGCTTGATGGGACAATCAATACCTCCCAGTATGCTGTTTGGTTTGGTAGTTGATCAAATGTTGATAAGTGGGCCCACTGTTTTCATCCCCCATTTGAATTATTAATAGTCAAGCCAAATTCGGCTTGATAGTTTGTCATCAAGTAATCCCATCATTTAAGTCCTTGTGCAATGTCGTTTTTGACCTCAAACAACTTAATTAATTACAAAATCCTTACATATAAATAGCTTTTTCCCTCAGAAAAATCCCTCTCCCCCAACATCGATGAACCCTAATTTTTTGGATGGTAAAGTTTGTTCTTCTCCGCCATTTTCAGATTCAACAAATCTATAACTCAATCTTACAAATACGCATTAGATCTTTACCATATCTTTTGTTAGGAAAACAACACCATTACCAAGTAACTGAAAGTCGTTTGTGTTAGTGAGGTCATTGTTCTTTTGCTCCAGTAAATCGGTTTGTTACATATTTGATTTTCGTGTTCATCATGTCCTAGAAGACGAAATCCGCCGTCGAACTCGAGGGTTTCGTCAATTTCCTCGTGAATCTTCTCGATTTCGAGGAGAGCGAAATTCAAGATGAGGCGGCCAAATCGGTGTCTTTAATTGCAGGTTTTCAGTCCCACAAGGGTGTTCTAATCGGTGCAGCGGTGATTGCCCCTTTGATAAGGGTTCTAGAATCTGGGAGTGAGCTGGGCAAAGAATTTGCCGCCAGGTGTTTGATGAAAGTCACGGAGAATTCCGATAATGTATGGTCGGTTTCCGCCCACGGCGGAGTGCCTGCCCTGTTGAAGATTTGCAGTAGTGATAGCAGTAGTGGGAGTGAATTGATTGCTTTGTCTTGTTGGGTGTTGAAAAATCTCGTTCTTGTCGAAGAAATTAAGAAATTTGTGGTCGAGGAAGGAGCCATTGTTGAACTTGTTGAACTTGCTAGTTCTAAAGATGAAATTGTACAAATAGGCTCGCTCGATTTACTGCAAACTATAGCTTATAGAGATTCGTCGATTAGGGAAACGATTATTAAAGAAGGCGGACTTCGAGCATTGGTTCGGATTTTGGATCCAAAATCATCGGTTTCAACAAAGACAAGAGAAGTGGCATTTAGGGGAATTACGAGTATATGTTCCTCGTCGGAAAATTTGATAAGTATACTTATAAATTACGGGTAAAATTCATTTTAGTCCCTCACATTTACAATCAAAATTAAATTCATCCCCGTGGTTTTAATTGGATTCAATGTCATCCCTGAAATATAATTTTACTGCTAAAATTCATTTTTTCTCCCAAAATACCCATATTACCCTTTTAAAACCTGGGGACTTAAATGAAACTCCGCCCAAAATGCCACTTTTTTCTCTACAAAATATATTGAACTAAAATTCTATTTAATAATATTTACTAGAACTTATGGGAAACAAATCAACAAATAATTATGTATAAATGTATGTTACAAAATTAACTCCATTTCTTTTCATGTCAAATTTGTTGCTGATATTTTTTTGTTGGAAATTGATAATATTTTTTTGGTTTTGTAAATTTCTCGTGTAAATTTTTTTTTCCCAAACCACATTTTTTTAGGTATTATGGCATTGTATTTTTTATTATTACTTTTGACCCCCCGAGGTTTTTGCAAATATGTGTCTTAACTCTTAATTTGTTTCTTCTTCACAGTCTTATATAAATTATACTTGTATATATCATATTTAATATAAAAATATTTAACAAAATGGTTAAAATTTGTATTTTTAATATAATATTTATGAATATTTACTTATTTTTTAATTTTTTTATCGATGTCTCTTCAAACTAATATGTGACGATGCCATTAATTTTCAAAATATTTTAAGTGCAATAATTAAATTTTTTTTGGCATACTTAAAATATGATAAAACTATAATATATATGCTATTTTAATTAAAATTTATCAATATAAACTTATTTTTGCTATGTCTTGTGAACCTAATTTTTTTTTTGAGATGCTGCTCCGAACCTCGAAATCTTAATTAGCCCCCCTACATTTTGATCCTGGTTCCGCCCCTGCTTATGAAATTAATTGTTACAACATATGGAATCATACTAATGTTGTTATAGTCTAACGTGGTAATTCGAACGCCGAGAATGCAATGTTACTAAAACATGTTTTTTTTTAAATCGACAATATTTTTTAATATTTAAGTCTACGATGTTATTTATTTTTGAAAAATGTTTTAGTGGAATAATCTTTAAATACTATATTTTAATTTGTATTTTAAGAAGAAATAACTTGTACTTTAGTAGTTAATTTATGTTTAAAGATTTGAAATTAAAAAATAATTTGCAACAAGAATTTGAAAAATAAAATAAGATTTGTGTGTATTTTAGATATTGTTTGAATTAATGAGAGAAAATAAGTTTTGAGATCTTGAAATGTTATTAAATATAATTTTATTTTGTGGTGTTCAGCAAAAAAGAGCATTAGGGCTGAATTTCATTTTAGTCTCCCAGGTTTTCGAGGGGCAATTTGGGCATTTTATGAAAAAATGATTGATTTTGGCAGTGAAACTGAGTTATAAGGATGACATTAAACAAAATTAAAAACACAGGGATGAATTTGATTTTGGCTGCAAAGCTCAGGGACTAAAATGAATTTTACCCTATAAATTACTCGTTTATGGATCATATACTTTATTTTCTTCGATATGGCGATATTTCCGTACAAGAATTGGCATTAAAGGCTGCGTTTTGGCTATGTGGAACTTCGGAGGAAGCTAAGAAGTTAATGGGTGATGCAGGGTTTATGCCGGTTCTTGTTAAATTTCTCGACTCGAAATCGTTTGAAATACGAGAAATTGCAGCTGAGATACTTTCTAGTATTTTGATTAAAATATTATATGACTTTTGTAAGGGTATTTACGGCAATATGGTTTTAATCCCAGCTGATTTCTCTAAATCATGCAAACAAAATGGAAACTGAATAGTCAACATATTATTAGTCATGAGTTAATACAACTAACCAAATGATATGACTAATAACATTCATCATGTTTTTAATCACAGTATTAAGTATCTCATCCCACCCTTATTATCACGTCAATCAAACCAAAGAGGCCCCAAGAGTATTATCTATCCCACATCGATAAAATAAAGTTTAGATAGTGATCTAAGGAATTACATAATGAGAAGAATTGTGACTTAGAAAATTACTTACCTGGACGGGGTTGATAGACGATCAAGAAGGTCTATAGCCTATGCTTGCGATCTCCATTGCACTTTGGAGGGGACCTTGCGTAAGGTCGGCCCAAGTGGTCGAGCCTGCGTCATAATTTGTGTCAGAGGGGGCCTGCGTTCGCGCGGCCCCTGCCCAATTGAATTTTAATTTTTTGTTTAATTTATAAGTTATGATAATTTAATAATTTGATTTCCATTTTTAGTAAGAATATATTGTTATACAAATCGTTACATTTTTGGAGAAAATCAAGTTTTTCCTGAAGAAACATTGTAATTTTGAAAGTCGGAAAGAAACAAAGTTTGTTCCAAAATAGAAATTTTTCGAATCGGAAGTCGGAGCCGGTGGTCAAGTTTTTCCCGAAGAAACATTGTAATTTTGAAAGTCGGAAAGAAAAAAAGTTTGTTCCAAAATAGAAATTTTTCGAATCGGAAGTCGGAGCCGGTGGAACATCAAACTTCCAATTCTGTTCTTATCCATGTTATAACTAATTATCTATGTAGCAAATACGAATTATTATCGGAATCCATGGGTAGAGATATTCACTGAAGTATGAACAGATGATATGTATTTGAATTGTTGAGTTCATATACATAATTAGTCTAATCATCTACTCAAACCAAATAATGCTTTGGCATCTTAAAATAGCTCAAAATTTCTCATGTATGCTATATTGTATATATCTACAAAACTGTGATCCTCCTATACATATATCTATATTTACATATACAATCATGTTCTTCTCAAACGAGATGTTAAATCAACAAATAGATCTTCACTGCAAGGAATAGTGAGGCCACCCGTCGGATGGTGGAATCCGAATTCTTCTTTAGCTTGACATAGTAAATCTTGAAATGAAGGATGGTTTAAATAAGACAATGGAATTACAAAGCGCTTCTTCTCATTGTGCCCAACATAAACAGCAAAATGCCCCTTTGGAACTTCAACCGATCTTCTTTCGTTGGATAAAGATCGTCTTAGCATTTGACGGATGGCCATTTTTTTTTATAAAACGAGTCTTGTGTACGTGGAAAAAAAAATTCGTTTATGTATCGTATTTTGAAGACTTGTTGCTGGTTATATATTAATCAAGAAAATGGTCTTGTATATATAGGGTAGAAAGAGAGGATGAACACTTCATATATATTTCTAGAAAATTGATATGTGGTGGTCTACGAAACTCGAAAGACCTACACAAATGCAGTCACATGCATTTGTCTTTCAAATCGTAGTTATTTCGAGCCAACAAGAATTTGTGTGATTGAAAATATTGTGTCCTGCCAACTATAGCAACATGGCCCTTGAATAATGATGACCTTACACCAAGTATTTCGATATTTGTACTATTCGGGCCCTGTTATGTTACGTCACATTTAATTCGGAGGGTCCCTATGAACTAGGTTTTCTTTGCTGTTGGTGTTAGGAATTAAATAATTTATCGAAAAACCATTCATTATGTTGCTCTAAAATCTTGTGAAGATATTTCGACAAAGGCATGTGATTCATCATGTGCTTTTGTTTCTCCTGAGTTTGCCACAAAAACCAAATATCCTTTGGCCTATTCATCACCATTCAATGTATAGCTAGATTCTCAAGTATACATACGGAATTTACATGTACTTCATCTATATATACACCTAGCTACAACCTAGCTACAACCACCTTTCAATACTCAACTTCTCATATTTCAATATCTTCGATCACAAAACCTCACCAAGATTTACTTGAAAAAAAATCGATGGCTATTCACAAAATGCTTAGACGGTCTTTATCGGCTGAAAAGAGATCAAATGAAGTACCAAAGGGTCATTTTGCTGTTTACGTCGGAGAAAGTGAAAAGAAGCGATTTGTAATTCCGTTAACGTATTTGAACAATCCTTCGTTTCAAGAATTGCTATGCCAAGCCGAAGAAGAATTCGGATTCCACCATTCGATGGATGGACTCACTATTCCTTGCACCGAAGAGTTATTCATCGACCTCACCTCTCATTTGAGCAGAACATGAGTTACATAAATGTATATACACTAGGTCTTAGAGTAATAGAATTTTATTAGCCACTTCACGAACATTTCTTTTCCCCTAAATTTGGATGTACACAGAGAAGATACGTTTGTCGGATACAAATTGTATTCCCGAACAAATTAATGGTTATTTTGTATACACTGAGGAATTTTGATATGTGAATGCCTTGTCTTTTGGTGTTTGTCACTGCCAAAAAAATATGTTATAAAAGGTTGTGAAATCCATTAATCCATATACCATGCATGCAGAGATTGATGCTGTGATGTGAGAAATTATGAATGAGAAATAGAATATAACAATGGGAATTCGTTTGAGTGTCATGTAACCCAACTACGTCTGAATTGCAGTAAGTATATAATACAGAGTGCTGATTGAGGAGATAATAAGCTCAGAAAATTATCCCACATCGGAAAATAACCAACCTATACTTAATAGCAAGCTATATAAATACAAAGGCAGAAACACTGTCAAAAATCACGCAGCTGCGCAGTAAGCACATACCAAACTATTCTTTCGCCTTTTACTAAAGAATACCGTGTGCTTGCTGCACTTCAAGCAGCATACACCCATTTTTGGAGGGTTTATTTCTTTTTGGAATAGCCCCAATAATTGAGTATAATTTTTTTAATTTTTATTTTGTGTAATGTCGATAATTGATATATAAAAATTATTTGGAAATAAAAAGCTAAAGAAATTGATTTAAACACTACTTTTATGTTCAAATTTAAGTTTCATGCAGTGAGGAAACACAATTAAGAACAGCTGTTCAGCTAAAAAAAGTTCATGTATACAGGAGAAGAATAAAACTATCATGTACTGTGTGTGTAAAGCAGCTGTTGAGCTCAAAAGAATTCATGTATGCACTATATAAAACTATCATGTATTTGTGTATGAAGGATATGAATCAAGAATAAGAATCTTTCTTATAGAAACACTAATCTTTACAAAACTGTGATATTCCTAAACATATCTATACGTGTATACAATCATGTTCTGCTCAAACGAGATGTAAGATCAACGAATAGATCTTCGCTGCAAGGAATGGTTAAGCCTCCCATTGGATGATGGAATCCAAATTCTTCTTCGGCATGAGATAGCAGTTCTTGAAATGAAGGGTGGTTCAAATACGATAATGGAATAACAAAACGCTTCTTCTCATTTTGCCCGACATAAACAGCTAAATGCCCCTTTGGAACTTCAACCGATCTTCTTTCGCTCGATAAAGATCGTCTCAAAATTTGGCGGATTGCCATCTTTCTGTAAAGTGAATATTGCTTAGCTGAGGTGAAAAACAAAAACCCTTTTAAGAAGTATTTGAAGTGAGTAAAAGCTGAAGTATTTTGAAGAATTGTTGTTGGTTGTAATCAAGAAATGGTGTTGTATATATATAGGTGAACTATAGATTGTATATAATTGAGAAAATCTAGATAAGAGTACAGGTCAAGGTAGCAAATGGATATGTGGTGCTCTACGAAACTCAAAAAAAACATACGCATATGGAATCACATGCATTTGTCTTTCAAAAATCATAATGAATTCAAACGAACAACAATTTGTGTGATAAAAAATGTCGTATCCTACTAACTATAACAACAAGCCCCTCAAACTACCCTACAATATATTGTAATTAATGTGACAATACATCAAACTCTCTCATGCTATATGAAGACCCTTACATGCCTGATACACCTCATTATCTCTGTTTATTATGACATGTAATCTTATTATATTTTAGCTACAGAAACTTAGTTAGGTAGTTGATTAATTGGCAGACAACTTACATGTGAACTTCCATTTGCTGGTGTAGTTGGCCCCGTTTTACGGCCCCTAATTGAATTCTATTAATCAAAAATTCAATAAGTGAAGTCCATTCATCTATCTAGCGACACGAAAACACAGCTATCTACTAAGCCTTGAATAAGTTATCGATTGATCTGATTATTAGAGGACGAGTCCCACATCAAAATTAGTTACTTAAATTATTGCAATATGGTCGTCTGAGGACCATCGTTGCCACAGTTAGTAGGATACAATTTTTTTCCGATCCCACAAATTATTGTTGCCTAAAAATATTTATGTTGATTCAAAGACATAACCATGTGACTCCATTTGCGTATGTTTATCAAGGATAATAGGAATTATTGGTTGCCTATAAATACAAAACAACATTTCTTGATTTACAACCATCAACTAGCTTTCTCATCTATCACAATACTTTAAAGAAAATTATCGGATTCAACTAAACAGCAAGTTCAATTTACACAACAGTGGCCATCCGACAAATGCTGAGAAGATCTTTATCCAACGAAAGAAAATCAAATGAAGTTCCAAAGGGTCATTTGGCTGTTTACGTTGGAGAAAGTGAAAAGAAGCATTTCATTATTCCATTATCATATTTGAACAATACTTCGTTTCAAGAATTGCTATGCCAAGCTGAAGAAGAATTCGGATTCCATCATCCGATGGGCGGACTCACAATTCCTTGCAATGAAGAGTTATTCACTGATATCACCTCTCACTTGAGTAGAACATGAGTTATTCTTAGAGCTGTAGGATTTTTATTAGCTAGATTCTTCACATATTTTTCCTATTCGTTCACACAGAAGATACTTTGTCGGATACAAAATGTATTTCCGGACAAACTAGTGGTATTACATATAAAATATTTTTAGTATAATCTGAGCCATTTTGATATCTGAAATACACTTTTCTATTTACAAGTTCTTAAGCTCTTTATGATGATCACATCAACTGCATATGGTTATCATTTACAATGTTTTCGATTTTTTGCCCTTCCTTTAATTTTCTCTCAACTTTATTAACATTGCAATGCAAGTTGTCATCAATCTTGTTTAAGTGTACTGAGAAGCAAACTGAACGTCCAATTTTATTCAGGAATTAATTGTTTGCTCGTACTGAAGACAAGTATTCCACATCGAAACAAAACCAAATAATAGTTTATTATAACTGCTGATGCTTCAATTTTGGCTCGGACAAAGAATCCCACATCGAAAACTGACCAACTAATACTTGAAAGCCAGATATATAAATTCAAGGCAGCAACTAATTTGTGAACTCACGCAGCTGTGCAGTAAACACATAGCGAACTATTCTTTCGCCTTTTACTAAAGAATACCGTGTGTTTGCTGCAATTTAAGCAGCATACGCCTCTTTATGGAGGGTTAATTTTCCATTAGGAAATTGCCCCAACAATTAAAGTTCAATTTTTATTAGTTCAATTTTTATTAGATAGAAAAATACCAAATTTATTAATCAAAGAACTTAAATTATTATTAATTTAATTAAAACTTGGAAGAGTGACTTGGAAATTTGTTGACAGAATTATCTGTTGTAAATAACTAATTTGTAATGGACTTACTATAGAAAACTTGTTGCTCGAATATGTAATTTGTATATGTACTCTAATTTTGTGCTTTCATATATTTCTTTGATTGATAGACCATCATCTTTGTCTAGCAAACGAGAAGAATGTTTCTCGAGAAGAAAAGCTAAATTTACAAAATCTCGATCCTCCTAAACCTATGTATCAATATATATCATGTTCTGCTCAAACGAGAAGTTAAATCCACAAATCGATCTTCACTACAAGGAATGGTTAGGCCACCCATTGGATGATGGAATCCGAATTCTTCTTCGGCTCGGCATAGCAAATCTTGAAACAAAGGATGATTCAAATATGATAATGGAATAACGAAACGCTTCTTTTCACTCTCTCCAACATTAACTGCAAAATGGCCCTTTGGAACTTCGATTGATCTTCTTTCGTTGGATAAAGATCGTCTCAACATCTGTCGTATGGCCATCTTTGTACGAAGTTAATTTTGCTTTATCGAAAACTTTTTTGAAAGTTTGTGAAATGAGTGAGAGTTGAGAAAGGTAAGAGTATTTTTTTGATGGTTGAAATCAAGAAAATGGTGTTTGTATATATAGGTGAACTATAAATTGTATATGCTTGAAAAAATATAGATATGTGGTGGAAGTGGAGAATGGATACATGGTGTATGAAACTTGGGAAAACATATACATATGGAGTCACATGGATTTGTTTTTGAAATTATCAAAAATATTTCTAAGGCAACAAGAATATGTGTGATTTGAAATTATGTTCCTACCACCTCTAACAAAATGGCCCTCTACAGTCTGCACTCATATACTCAATTATGGCCACCAACTTGTCTATTAATCCGTTTGGTTATACATTGATGTCTACACATATATATATTGACTTGGTCCACCATGTGATAACAAGAATGTATCTTCATTATTAAAAAAAAAATTAATTAGTCAAGTTAATTAAATAATTGGCATCCAAAATGGACTTTGTAAAACTTAACCTCATTATCCAAGTTAATTAAATAATAACAAAAATACTAATTCTAATAGCATTTTGAACTAGAATTGGGCGGGGGCCGCGCGAACGCAGGCCCCCTCTGACACAAATTATGACGCAGGCTCGGCCACTTGGGCCGACCTTACGCAAGCGCCCCTCCAAAGTGCAATGGAAGTCGCAAGCATAGGCTATAGACCTTCTTGATCGTCTATCAACCCCGTCCAGGTAAGTAATTTTCATTACCACATTTCTTCTCTTTATCTAATTCCTTAGATCACTACCTAAATTGTATTTTATCGATGTGGGATAGTACTCTTGTTTTCTCTTCTTCTTATTGTAATTAAATCTGCATTAGCACTTGCAGCAATCATGTTAAAGGGAGAATATATCAAGAACTTGTAAGTATATAATTACATACCAAAATTGCTCAAGAGTGTACAAATCTTTTCAATGTATATACAAAAGGAAAAAAAGTAGTAGTATGTTGAGGAACTAGCTAACCAAAATTGTATTGCTCTAAGATCTATTACTACATGTGTATCATGCTTTTCTCAAGTGAGAGGTGACATCAATGAATAACTCTTCGGTGCATGGAATAGTAAGGCCACCCATCGGATGATAGAATCCGAATTCTTCTTCGGCTTGGCATAGCAATTCTTGAAACAAAGGGTGGTTCAAATACGACAATGGAATAACGAAGCGCTTTTTTTCACTTTCTCCGACATAAACAACGAAATGCCCCTTTTGAACTTCATTTGATCTCTTTTCAGCCGGTAACGACCGTCTAAGAATTTTGTGAATAGTCATCATTTTTTTTGTTGAAGACGAAAAATGAAGGATTGTCTATGAGATTATGTGAAGCAATTGAAATATGAGAATTGCGTTCTGAAATGTTTGTTACAAATAAACATCTATATATAGATATAGACGAAGTAGTACTTGTAAATGGCGGTAGTACACATGCGAATCAAGTTGGATTGAGTGGTGATGAAGAGGTCAAAAGTATATGTGGTGTCTAGCAAACAAAAGCACATGAACAATCACATTATTCCTACCATCCCCAACAAGAAAACCCCATATAAGACCTTCTCAATTAAATTTGCATAACTTAAGTTGCAATATTTAATTTAGAAAATAATGTATACCACGAAACATAATCACATGATTTGCCGATTTCTTCGACCCCTTCACCTCTTGTATGTATGTGCCTAACGCATCTGTGTGGACCGTTATCTTTTGATTGGTTATAAACAAATTAGCAGAGTCCATTAGTTAGAGTTTGGTGGGCTGGCATTTCATTCAATAAGTTTATACGGATTTTACGGTTGTTGTTCATCTGTATTATCACATAATACGAAATGAATTTAATTGAATGTGTTAGTGTTTTAGGTGCGACGAGGCATCACAATTTGTTATCCATTTGATTACGGTGGGGTTTTCTGAGGCCTATTTCGCATCTTCGTCATGTGCTTATGTCCCTCGAGTTTAACATATCAATGAGTTTAATATACACTACTCAGTTCTAAATTTATGAAAGATACAACATTTCTACATTCACCTATATGTATGTGTATATATATACAACACATTTCTTGGTCATAATAACTCATCCAAAAGCACTAGCTTCTTCTGCTTTCACTTATTTCACAAAACTTTCCAATTTTTTTTTTTTTTTTTTCTGTTTCGTCTCGGCAAGATTTAGTCTGAATACTTTAATGGCCATTCGAGGAATGCTGAGACGGTCTTTATCATCTGAGAAGAGATCAAATGAAGTTCCAAAGGGGCATTTAGCGGTTTATGTCGGAGAAAGTGAAAAGAAGCGTTTCGTTATTCCATTATCATATTTGAATCACCCTTCGTTTCAAGAATTGCTGTGTCGGGCTGAAGAAGAATTCGGATTTCACCATCCAATGGGTGGACTAACCATTCCTTGTAGCGAGGAGTCGTTCATCGACCTCACCGCTTACTTGAGCGGAACATGATATATGTAGAAAAACACACTTCTGCAGATTAGTTAGTATAACATAGACTTTTTTATTTTATGACTTGGCAAAATATGTACCTTTACACAAAATTAAAATTGGCGGGAGATTTTACAATTAATCTTATTTCATTATAAAACAATTGAATTACTAAACGAGTACTTTTTTTATGACAAAAATTTAGAATTTAATTGTTGGGGCAATTTCCAAAGGAAATAAACCCTCCAAAAATGGGCGTATGCTGCTTGAAGAGCAGCGAACACACGGTATTCTTTAGTAAAAGGCGAAAGAATAGTTCGCTTTGTGTTCACTGCGCAGCTGCGTGAGTTTAACACTGTTTCTGCCTTTGAATTTATATAGCTCGCTATAAACTATTATTTGGTTATTTTCCGATGTGGGATTATTTGTCCGAGCCAAAATAGAAGCATTTACAATTATAAATTGCATGAAATTTCTAATGAGTTTGGCTTCTTCTCCTCTAGCAGATTTACCAGTTTCTAGAATGATATCGAAACGACATACTTTATGCATGCACTCATACTTTTTGGCACAATTTCTGTTTGTGACGAACATCGAACAAAAAGTCAGAGATAAAGTTTTGAGAAAGGAAACATCAGTCCACACAAAAGAGCTTATGATAAGAACTTGTAAATGGATAATAAAGCATTCAAATACCAAAATGGCTCAGAGTATACAAATTTTTTATAGGTACTACCACTAATTTGTCCGGGAATACATTTTGTATCCGACAATATCTTCTGTGTGTACCAAAATTCTATTGCTCCTAAGTGTATATATATAACTCATGTTCAGCTCAAGCGAGAAGTTAGATCGACGAACAAATCCTCGCTACAAGGAATGGTTAGGCCTCCCATTGGATGATGAAATCCAAACTTTTGTTCGGCCTGAAATAGCAATTCTTGAAATGAAGGATTGTTCAAATACGACAACGGAATTACAAATCGCTTTGTTTCACTCTCTCCGATGTAAACGGCAAAATGGCCCTTTGGAACTTCATTTGATCTCTTTTCGGCCGATAAAGAGCGTCGAAGAATTTTGTGAATAGCCATCGATTTTTGTTTTTTGGTGAGGCTGAAGATGAAAAACGAAAGAATGTATACGAGAGTTTTGTGAACCAATTGAAATATGAGTAAGTTGAGTACTGAAAGCTTTGGTTGTGAGTTTGGACAGGGCCGGTTCTGAGGGGAGGCGAAGTAGGCGGTCGCCTAGGGCCCCCGGATTTTTTCAAAAATTTAGGGCCCCCAAATTTTTTTATACCCTTTATATATGAACATTTATTGAAAAAAAAATATATAATATATATATAATTATTGAGAACTTTAATTCATAAATAGCTATATATCAACAATTCTTACTTATTTCTAGAATTCCTCTAATCAGGGGCCCCTAATTATTAAATTTAAATTTGTAATGAATTAGTTATTTACTTTTTTATATATATATATATATATTCACTTGTTTTAGTGCTACTTCATGCAAATTATCCTTAAAAAAATCGGGGGCGCTGCCCCCGAACCCCCGTAAACTTTAACCCTACTATATCACAAATTTTTAGCCTTGCCACTGACTACGTACCTTACAAAATCGAGTTAAATAGAGTTTATCATCTTTTGTAAAAAAAAAGTTTTATTGTAAATTGGAGAAGGGGCCCCATTTTTTATCCGTCTTCAAATCTCGCCTAGGGCCCCCAAAATCTCAGGAACGGCCCTGAGTTTGGAAATGTGTAATACAAACATATATATAGATGAAGTTGCAAATTGGCACATACTTGAGAATCTAGCTGGATTGAGTGGTGATGAATAAGCCAAAGGATATGTGGTTTATTGCAAACTTTGACAAACAAAAGCACATGAACAATCACATGGTTCTGTCCATATATTTTCACAAGATATTAAAGCAACATAATAAATGATTTGGCTGAATACCTCTAGTAGTACACTACATATAACTTCTGCAAAAATTAAATAAAATATATATTTTTGTTAATAATTATAGGGTAAATTACAATCACCCCTGAGTTATGGTCAAATTACGAAAACTCCCTCTTGTTTGGATAATTACAGCCACCCCTCAACTCCTCAAATTTAGTGGAATCTTCGAGATTATATGGA
Organism: Erythranthe guttata; assembly: GCF_056151865.1. Lineage (NCBI taxonomy): Eukaryota > Viridiplantae > Streptophyta > Magnoliopsida > Lamiales > Phrymaceae > Erythranthe > Erythranthe guttata. The sequence goes on from NC_142534.1 coordinate 631,578, forward strand.
GTATTATCACTTTTGTACCCGTTTTATCCCATTCGAACTCTACATTTTGAAGCAAGATGATCATAATTACGAAATCTAGATGATTATGTGGAATTTGACACCATAAGGGTGGAGGTGTAAGAAAAAATCATAGTTGAGGGGTAGATGTAATTATCAAAACAAGAGGGATTTTTTCGTAAATTGACCATACCTCAGGGGGTGTTTGTAATTTACCCATAATTATTTATATGCGTCCATTTCATCAAGTCAATAAAATCCAGTTGGGCCCAGTTCTCTTAAACAATCAGCCCAATCTGCTCTAGCCCATCTCCTTCTGTTAACTTAATTCCCAGCACATTTCTTTGTTTAGTAATTAAAACGCTGTCGTTTCATTCTTCATATTTAATTCCAAAATCAATCAACTTTCCTACAATCCGCCGCCGTCTTCGCCACCGTGATCCGCCGCTACCGTCTCCTGCATGAGCAGCATAAGTGGCTTTGCTACATCAATTAAAATAGAATTTTAAACTAGAATAGGACAGGGGCCGCGCGAACGCAGGCCCCCTCTGACACAAATTATGACGCAGGCTCGACCACTTGGGCCGACCTTACGCAAGCGCCCCTCCAAAGTGCAATGGAGGTCGCAAGCATAGGCTATAGACCTTCTTGATCGTCTATCAACCCCGTCCAGGTAAGTAATTGTTTAAGTTACAATTCTTCTCTTTATGTAATTCCTTAGATCACTATCTAAACTTTATTTTATCGATGTGGGATAGATAATACTCTTGGTTTTTTTTTCTTATTGTAATTAACTCTGCATTAGCACTTGCAGTAATCATACCAAAGAGAGAATATATGTTGAGAACTTGCAAGTATATTATGACATCAAAATTGGGTCAAGAGCGTACAAATCTTTTCAATGTAAATACAATTAAATTCATCGTACAATGTATTTATCTTCTGTGCCTACGAAAAGTACAAAAAAAATCGAACTACGTCGAGGAACTAACTAACAAAAAATGTATTGTTCTAAGATCTATTATTATTTGTGTATCATGCTTTTCTCAAGTGAGCTGTGATATCGATGAATAACTCTTCGGTGCAAGGAATAGTAAGGCCACCCGTCGGATGATAGAATCCGAATTCTTCTTCGGCTTGGCATAGCAATTCTTGAAACAAAGGATTGTTCAAATACGATAATGGAATGACAAAGCGCTTCTTTTCACTTTCTCCGACATAAACTACGAAATGCCCCTTTGGAACTTGAGTTGATCTCTTTTCGGACGATAAAGATCGTCTAAGAATTTTGTGAATAGCCATCGATTTGTTATGGTAAATCTTGGTGAAGTTGAAGATGAAAAAGGAAGAATGTGTATGAGAGTTCTGTGAAAGCAAGATAAATATGAGGATTGAGTTTTGAAATATGTCAAGTAAATGTACATATATATATAGATGAAGTGGTACTTGCATATATGTACATGTATACACATATGAGAATCAAGTTGGATTGGATGGTGATGAATAGGCCAAAGGGTATGTGGTGCCTAGCAAACTTGAACAAACAAAAGCACATGAACAATCACATTATTCCTACCATCTCCAACAAGAAAACCCCATAAAAGACCTTCTCAATTAAATTTGCATAACTTAAGTTGCAATATTTAATTTTGAAAATAATATATACCACGAAACATAATCACATGATTTGCCGATTTCTTCGACCCATTCACCTCTTGTATGTATGTGCCTAATGCATCTGTGTGGACCGTTTATGTTTTGATTAGTAATAAACAAATTAGCAGACACCATTAGATAGAGTTTGGTGGGCTGGCATTTCATTCAATATGTTCATACGGATTTTTTACGGTTGTTGTTCATCTGTATCATGACATAATATGAAATTAAATTAATTGAAATTTTTAATGTTTTAGGTGAGACAAAGCATCGAAAATTTGTTATCCATTTGAGTACGGTGGGGTCTTTTGAGGCCTTTTTTCATCTTCGTCATGTGCTTATGTCCCTAGAGTCTAACAGACTATCACATAAAATTTATGGAAGACAATATTTCTATGTACACCTATATATATACAACACATTTCTCAGTCATCCAAAAGCATTAGCTTCCTCTGCTTTGATCACTTATTTCACAAAAAAAAAAACTGGATTTTGATTTTCTATTTAAATTCAGAAAGATTTAGTTTGAATACTATAATGGCTATTCGACAAATGCTTAGACGGTCTTTATCATCCGAAAAGAGATCGAACGAAGTTCCAAAGGGGCATTTAACTGTTTACGTCGGGCAAAATGAGAAGCGTTTTGTAATTCCATTGTCGTATTTGAACCATCCTTTGTTTAAAGAATTGCTATTTCGTGCTGAGGAAGAATTTGGATTCCATCATCCAATGGGAGGATTAACCATTCCTTGTAGCGAAGATCTATTCATTGATCTTACATCTCGTTTGAGCTGAACATGATCATATATACAAGTATAGATATGTAGTATATATATGTTTAGGAAGATCACAGTTTTGTCAGATTAGTGTTTCTGCAATAGTCTTATTCTTCTCCTTTCTACACACATTAATTATAAAACAATTTAATTAATTAATCAGCATTTTTTATGACAAAATTTAGACTTAAATTGTTGGGGCAATTTCCAAAAGGAAAAAACCCTCCAAAAAGAGGCGTATGCTGCTTGAAGTGCAGCAAGCACACGGTATTCTTTAGTAAAAGGCGAAAGAATAGTTCGCTTTGTGCTTACTGCGCAGCTGCGTGATTTTTAATTAGTGTTTCTGCCTTCGTATTTATATAGCTGGCTATAAACTATTATTTAGTTATTTTCCGATGTGGGATTCTTCGTCCCAGCCAAAATAAAAGCATCGACACATACAAACTCTTTGCCTTCCTTATATTCAGGGCCCTCTCTAATTTAACGGGTCAAAATTTAAAGATGGTCTATTTATTAATTAATTAGGCTCATATAATTAAATAAATAAATAACATAATTAATTAGAACATGAAGTTGAAATAATTAAGGAGATCTATAAATAAAAAACCCGAGTTTCTCGGTTTTTGATATATATATGCAAAATACTAGTAGGAAGAGTTTGTTGCATTGTGTGGTACTCCTGTAGTCCTAGTCTTTCTGTTTTCCTTAATAATAGTTGCATCAGTTGCACGTTTATTTAATTTACTTGTTGAAGGATATATATATATATATATATTATTACTTTTGCCAACGATTCATCTTTTCTTTATTCTTTCTTTACCTCTCAGAATCTTCTTCTTCCTCTTGCTTAATTTATTTCTTTCACCTCAAATATTACTACGCAGAAACATGAAATCCTTCACGATTTGGAATTTGACTATTATTTTTCTGATTTCGGTGCTTTCTTTGGGCAACCTCGTATCTATTGGTAATACTATATTCTCCATCTTCTGTTACAATCTAATATTTATCCGATTTTGTTCTTTTTTATCGTGCGATAGGAATTCACTTGTGCGTAAATGATTATCAATTGTAGTTTAATTTCTTGAAATAAAATATTTGGTGAAAGTTTCTTGATTACTGTTAGTTTATATTCTTGATCATGAATTTCATGCATGCTGATAAAGAAATCGCTGCTATGAAATTGTGGACGACCGACTGCGCTTTTTTTGGATTTTTATCGCGATAGTTGTGCATCTTAATTTCGATATTATTAATGAAGTCGTAGATTATAACATATATGCCCTTTTTGTAATTTCTTCTAGTCATAAAGTCTTGGTTTGATGTTTTTTCAGATGCATGCTTTGCTTCGTTTGGTCCGATGGGAAACGTAACTATCGAATGGGATGTTACGAACTGGACCACAGATGGATATATTGTAAGTATAATAAATATAACTCCCAAGCTTAATAAATATTAGTTATCGTTAGCTCGTTTTTTTTTTTTTTTTTATTTATTTGAATGATGCATCAGGCAAATGTTACGATCTATAACTTTCAAAAACATCAAAAAATCGAGCCAACTGGATGGGAATTCGGTTGGTCGTGGCGAAAAGGCGAGGTAATTACGAGCATGGTGGGAGGTCAAACTAGAGAACAAGGGAACTGTTCGAGTTTCGAAAAGAATATTCCTCAGAGCTGTGTAAAGAATCCCACAGTTTCAAATAGAATGGGGGTTTCGAATATTTCGCGGGCGAATGAAGTCGTCGTCGCTTCGCTCCAAATAAATGTTGGCCGTGCGGGGACAAGCCGCGAAAACGTTGTGGTACCGACCGATCACACTCTGAAAACACCGGGCGTTGTTTATAATTGTGGGCCCGCTACAGTTGTAAGACTTGCCAGAATTACGACTCCAGATGGGAAGCACGTTACTCGCGCTATTAGTAAGCTATAATATTATTCAGCTAGATTTAATTAGTTTAATTTTAATTATGAAATATAGATTTAAAAAGTGTTATTGACTTGGGGTTTTTCTCATCCAAGAAACATGGAGAGTTGTATGCACAAGATCTATATTCGTGGCTCACAGGACATCCACCTTTTGTGCTAGAATCTCGTCCCCTAACGTACGTCATGTTACTTGTTCTTGTGGTTGTACAAACAACGCTCGACCGGGTAGCTGTGTGAAGTAAGTGTTACTTTTATCTAGTTTTGCATGTTTTCTCAATTATTTAGGGCTTTTATATATATTAGTCAAGATTAACTAAATAGTAGCGTTTCATTTGATATTTGGTTAACTCAATATTTTTTTCTTGTTGACTTGCAAAATTAATTTTATCTTGTTTTACATGTTTTCCTCAATTATCGTGGACTTTTAGATATATGATATCCATGTTTGGTTGGGGAGATTAGTCAAGATTAACTAAATAGTAGCGTTTCATTTGATGTTTGGTTAACTCAATAATTTTTCTGGTCGACCCGCAAATTTTTTTTTTATTTTTTTTTTATCATGGATGATTGGAAGATAACTAATTGGACCTTGTAATATTACCAGGTTGGGTTCTCCAGTTATACGTTCGATTGTTTCAATTACGGGGAATGACAGTTCAACACCTCTTGTCGAGTGTAGAAGCCGTATGTGCCCTGCTCGAGTACTCTGGCACGTAAAGCTCAACGACCAAGAGAAATGGGATTTAGTCGTTTCACTCAGAGAGTTGAATAGAGTCACCAAGAACAGGCAATGGAATGTTTTCGCAGAACATCCCGATTTTCACAATGTCACGAAGATATTTACTGTCAATTACAACTACTTAACGCCACATGGTCACTCCGGTTAGTACTTTGTTCCCTACGCATTTTTTTTTTCTTTTGTGGAATTACGTTCTAACTAAATCGTTGTGGAACAGAGGATGTGGTGGTGCTGTGGGCATCTAAATCTTACCCCGATTCGGTGGAGCAAGGTGATGCTCTAGACAACGTTCACCTGGGCGAACGAGTACAACAACGCAAGTTTTACCTTTTGTAAATTAGTTTTTTTCTCCAAGAACAAAATTCCAGTTTACATGAGTTTTTTTCCAGCTATTTAAAGATGCCAAAACATTATTTGGTTCGGGTATGCAATTATACTAATTTTATAGGAACTCAGAATTTTCAACTCGATCTTCTGTTCTTAGTTATGTGTCCTCACTGCATGAATATCATAATATGCGATTTAACACAGCCATGAAACGCAGAACATAATTTTCCGCCAGAAACGAACATTAAATAATAAGTTGAGATATACACAAGATTTCTCAGATATATACGAGTTTTTTTTTATAGGTAATACCGTTATTTTGTCCGGGAATACATTTTGTACTCGACAAGTATCTTCATTGTGTACAAAGAATGAAAATTAAATTAAATTAAATCGTTCACGAACTAGCTAACAAAAATTCTATTGCTCTAAGACCTATAGTATATGTATATATATACATCAAGCTCTACTCAAGGGAGAGGTGATATCAATGAATAATTCCTCACTGCATGGAATTGTGAGTCCACCCATCGGATGATGAAATCCGAATTCCTCTTCAGCTTGGCATAGTAGTTCTTGAAACGAAGGATTGTTCAAATATGATAATGGAATACCGAAACGCTTCTTTTCACTCTCTCCAACGTAAACAGCCAAGTGACCCTTTGGAACTTCATTTGATCTTCTTTCGTTGGATAAAGATCTTCTCAACATTTGTCGGATGGCCATCTTTGTATCAACTGAACTTGTTTAGTTGAAATCCGATAATATTCTTTGAAGTATTGTGAAAGATAAGAAAACTATAATATTTTGAGAACTTGTTGATGGTTGTAAATCAAGAATCGGTGTTTTGTATATATAGGCAAGCAATAATTGCTACAATAATCATCATAAACATACGCAAATGGAGCCACATGGTTATGTCTTTTAATCATAGTAAAGATTTTTAGGCAACAATAATTTGTGTGATCGGAAAAAATTGTATCCTACTAACTATGGCAACGATGGCCCTCAGACGACCATATTGCAATAAATTGAGTAACTGATTTTAATGTGGGACTCGTCCTCTAACAATCAGATCAATCGATAACTTATTCCAGGCTAAGTAGATAGCTGTATTTTACTGTCTGCTGCTAGATGAACGAATGGCCTTCACTTATTGAATTTTCGGTTAATAGACAATTCAATTAGGGGCCGTAAAACGGGCCAACTACACCAGCAAATGGGAAGCTCACATGTCAAATTGCCTGTTAGGGTCTTCATATAACATGAGAGACTTTGATGTATTGTCGCATTAATTACAATATATTGTAGGGTCGTTTAACGGGCTTGTTGTTATAGTTAGTAGGATACAACATTTTCGATCACACAAATTCTTGTTCGTTTGAATTCATTATGATTTTTGAAAGACAAATGCATGTGATTCCATATGCGTATGGTTGTTTCGAGTTTCGTAGAGCACCACACATCTGTTTTCTATTTTGACCAGCACTCTCATCTAGATTTTCTCAAGTATATACAATTTATAGTTCACCTATATATATATACATAACACCATTTCTTGATTACAACCAACAACATATCTTCACAATACTTCTTGAAAGGTTTTTTTCTTCTTCTTCACCTCACCTCTAAGCAATTCAGTCCACACAAATATGGCAATCCGCCAAATCTTGAGACGATCTTTATCAAGCGAAAGAAGATCGGTTGAAGTTCCAAAGGGGCATTTAGCGGTTTATGTCGGAGAAAGTGAAAAGAAGCGCTTTATTATTCCATTATCGTATTTGAATCACCCTTTGTTTCAAGAATTGTTATGCCAAGCTGAAGAACAATTCGGATTCTATCATCCGATGGGTGGCCTTACTATTCCTTGCACTGAAGAATTATTCATTGATGTCACCTCTAACTTGAGAAAAGCATGATGACAATAGGTCTTAGAGCAATACAATTTTTGTTAGCTAGTTCCTCATCATACTACTACTTTTTTTTCCCTTTGTATATACATTGAAAAGATTTGTACACTCTTGAGCAATTTTGATATGTAATTATATACTTACAAGTTCTTAATATATTCTCCCTTTGACATGATTTCTTAAAGTGCTAATGCAGATTTAATACCAATATGAAAAAAAACCAAGAGTATTATCCCACATCGATAAAATGAACTTTAAATAGTGATCCAAGGAATTACATAAAGAGAAGAAATGTGAACATAAAAATTACTTACCTGGACGGGGTTGATAGGCGATCAAGAAGGGCTATAGCCTATGCTTGCGACCTCCATTGCACTTTGGAGGGGCGCTTGCGTAAGGTCGGCCCAAGTGGCCGAGCCTGCGTCATAATTTGTGTCAGAGGGGGCCTGCGTTCGCGCGGCCCCCGCCTAATTCTAATTCAAAATTCTATTATAATTGATAGTTTTGTAATTCAATTTTAGAGACCATTTATTTAATTGATTAGCTTGAGTAATTAGTTTTTTTGTTTAATTATCTTATGAAATCAAACTGATGAATTTGTAATAATTAAGATATACATTCTTGTTATCACATGGTGAACCAAGTTAACACTATATTTATTTCTTTCTAATACATATAACCAAACGGATTAATAGACAAGATGGTGGCCATAATTGATAGATTATTTGAGGATGAGTGTAGACATCAATCTCTTGTTATTGCATGCAATAGGGTCAATTAGACTTTAGAGGGCCATTTTGTTAGAGTTGGTAGGAAACAATATTTTCAAATCACACAAATTCTTGTTGCCTTAGAAATATTTTTGATAAATTCAAAAACAAATCCATGTGAGTCCATATGTATATGTTTTCCCAAGTTTCATACACCACCATGTATCCATTCTCCACCTTCCACTACATATCTAGATTTTTTCAAGCATATACAATTTATAGTTCACCTATATATACAAACAATATTTCTTGATTTCAACCATCAACAAATACTCTTACCTTTCTCAACTCTCTCTCATTTCACAGTACTTTCAAAAAACTTTTCAATTTCGGCTTTTAAGCAAAATTCACTTCATACAAAGAAGATGGCCATCCGACAAATGTTGAGACGATCTTTATCCAACGAAAGAGGATCAACCCAAGTTCCAAAGGGCCATTTGGTTGTTTATGTTGGAGAGAATGAGAAGAAGCGATTTGTCATTCCATTATCATATTTGAATCATCCTTTGTTTCAAGATTTGTTATGCCAAGCCGAAGAAGAATTTGGATTCCATCATCCAATGGGTGGCCTAACTATTCCTTGTAGTGAAGATCGATTTGTTGATTTAACTTCTCGTTTGAGCAGAACATGACATACAGATATATATGTTTAGATGGATCGCAATTTTGTAAATTTATTCTTTTTTTCTCGAGAAAGATTCTTCTCGTTTACTACACAGATATTGTTTACCAATCAAAGAAATGTATGAGAGCACAAAATTTGTGTGTATACAAAGTACATATTCAAGCAACAAGTCCTCAATTATTTATGATTACTAAAGTAGTATGTTACAAGTTTAATCAATTTCGATTATAATAATTTTACATTCTTTAATAAATTATTTTTGTATTTTTCTATCTACTAAAAATTCAACTTTAATTGTTGGGGCAATTTCCTAACGGAAAATTAACCCTCCAAAAAGAGGCGTATGCTGCTTAAATTGCAGCAAACACACGGTATTCTTTAGTAAAAGGCGAAAGAATAGTTCGCTATGTGTTTACTGCACAGCTGCGTGGTTTGTTGATGAGTTGCTGCTTTCATTTTATATATCTGGCTATAAACTATTATTTGGTTTTGTTTCGATGTGGGATACTTGTCTTCAGTACAAGCAAACAATTAATTCTTGAATAAAATTGAAGGGCCTAATCAAAACAGGGTAAGTAAATGATAACTACATGCAGTTGATGTGATCATCATAAAGAGCTTAAGAACTTGTAAAATAGACAGGGGTATTTCACATATCAAAATGGCTACCATTAGTTTGTTCGGAAATACATTTTGTATTCGACAAAGTATCTTCTGTGTGTACATATATATGTAAAGAATCAAGCTAACAAAAATCCTACAGCTTTAAGAATAACTCATGTTCTGCTCAAGTGAGAGGTGAGTTCAATGAATAAATCTTCACTGCAAGGAATTGTGAGTCCACCCATCGGATGATCGAATCCGAATTCTTCTTCAGCTTGGCATAGTAGTTCTTGAAACGAAGGGTTGTTCAAATACGATAATGGAATAACAAAACGCTTCTTTTCACTTTCTCCAACGTAAACAGCCAAATGACCCTTTGGAACTTCATTTGATCGTCTTTCGTTAGATAAAGATCTTCTCAGCATTTGACGGATGGCCATTGTTATATAAAACGAACTTGTGTATAGTTGAAATACGATAATTTTCTTTGAAGTATTGTGAAAGATGAGAAAACTATATTATTTTGAGAACTTGTTGGTGGTGTTGTAAATCAAGAAACGGTGTTTTGTATATATAGGCAATCAATAATTGCTATATCCTTTATAAATCATCATAAACATAGGCAAATTGAGTCACATGGTTATGTCTTTGAATCATCATAAATATTTTTAGGCAACAATTATTTGTGTGATTGAAAAAAATTGTGTCCTACTAACAATGGCAACGATGGCCCTGAGACGAGCATATTGCAATAAATTGAGTAACTAATTTTAATGTGGGACTCGTCCTCTAATAATCAGATCAATCGATAACTTATTGAAGGCTAAGTAGATAGCTGTAATTTCTTGTCTGCTGCTAGATGGACGAATGGCCTTCACTTATTAAATTTTCGGTTAATAGACAATTCAAATAGGGGCCGTAAAACGGGGCCATCTACACCAGCAAATGGAAGTTCACATGTCAAATTGCCTGTAAGGGTCTTCATATAGCAAGAGAGACTTTGATGTATTGTCGCATTAATTACAATATATTGTAGGGTCGTTTAACGGGCTTGTTGTTATAGTTAGTCGGATAATACATTTTGGATCACACAAATTCTTGTTGGTTTGAATTTATTATGATTTTTGAAAGACAAATGCATGTGATTCCATCCTTATGCGTATGGTTTTTTCGAGTTTCGTAGAGCACCACATATCCATTTTCTACCTTGACCTGTACTCTTATCCAGATTTTCTCAATTATATACAATCTATAGTTCACCTATATATATATAACACCATTTCTTGATTACAACCAACAACAGATCTTCTAAATACTTCAGCTTTCACTAACTTCAAATACTTCTTAAAAGGTTTTTTTTTCACCTTAAATAAGCAAGATTCAATCCACACAAAGATGGCAATCCGCCAAATTTTGAAACGATCTTTATCGAGCGAAAGAAGATCGGTTGAAGTTCCAAAGGGGCATGTAGCTGTTTATGTCGGGCAAAATGAGAAGAAGCGTTTTGTAATTCCGTTATCATATTTGAACCACCCTTCATTTCAAGAACTGCTATCTCATGCCGAAGAAGAATTTGGATTCCATCATCCAATGGGAGGCCTAACCATTCCTTGTAGCGAAAATCTATTCGTTGATCTTAAATCTCGTTTGAGCAGAACATGATTGTATACACGTATAGATATGTTTAGGAAGATCGCAGTTTTGTAAAGATTAGTGTTTCTATAAGAAAGATTCTTATTCTTGATTCATATCCTGTATACATGAACTTTTTTGTTTTTTGAGCTGAACAGCTGTTCTTAATTGTGTTTCCTCACTGCATGAATTACTTAAATTTGAACATAAAAGTAGTGTTTAAATCAATATCTTAACCTTTTTATTTCCAAATAATTTTTATATATCAATTATCGACATTACACAAAATAAAAATTAAAAAAATTATACTCAATTATTGGGGCTATTCCAAAAAGAAAAAAACGCTCCAAAAATGGGCGTATGCTGCTTGAAGTGCAGCAAGCACACGGTATTCTTTAGTAAAAGGCGAACGAATAGTTCGCTATGTGCTTACTGCGCAGCTGCGTGATTTTTAACTGTGTTTCTGCCTTTGTATTTATATAGCTTGCTATTAAGTATAGGTTGGTTATTTTCCGATGTGGGATAATTTTCTGAGCTTATTATCTCCTCAATCAGCACTCTGTATTATATACTTACTGCAATTCAGACGTAGTTGGGTTACATGACACTCAAACGAATTCCCATTGTTATATTCTATTTCTCATTCATAATTTCTCACTTCACAGCATCAATCTCTGCATGCATGTATGGTATATGGATTAATGTTCAGTAGAAGCATTGTTTTTCACAATATTAGTTATGGATTTCACAGCCTTTTATAACATACTTTTTTGGCAGTGACAAACACCAAAAGACAAATGCATTCACATATCAAAATTCCTCAGTGTATACAAAATAACCATTAACTTGTTCGGGAATACAATTTGTATCCGACAAACGTATCTTCTCTGTGTACAGCCGAATTTAGGGGAAAAGAAATGTTCGTGAAGTGGCTAATAAAATTCTATTACTCTAAGACCTAGTGCATATACATTTATGTAACTCATGTTCTGCTCAAATGAGAGGTGAGGTCGATGAATAACTCTTCGGTGCAAGGAATAGTGAGTCCACCCATCGCATGGTGGAATCCGAATTCTTCTTCGGCTTGGCATAGCAATTCTTGAAACGAAGGATTGTTCAAATACGATAACGGAATTACAAATCGCTTCTTTTCACTTTCTCCGACATAAACAGCTAAATGCCCCTTGGGAACTTCATTCGACATCTTTTCAGCTGATAAAGACCGTCTAAGCATTTTGTGAATAGCCATCGATTTTTGTTGAAGTAAATCTTGGTGAGATTTTGTGATCGAAGCTATTGAAATATGAGAAGTTGAGTAGTGATAGGTGGTTGTAGGTTGAGAAATGTGTCGTCTCGCATATGTATATATAGACGAAGTACATGTGAATGCCGTATGTATCCTTGAGAATCTAGCTATAGATTGAATGGTGATGAATAGGCCAAAGGATATGTGGTTTTTGTGGCAAACTCAGGAGAAACAAAAGCACATGATGAATCACATGACTTTGTCGATAAAATCTTCACAAGATTTTAGAGCGACACAACGAATGGTTTGTCGATAAATTACCAAATGCAAAGAAAACCTAGCTCATAGGACCCTCCGAATTAAATGTGACTAACATAACAGTGCCCGAATAGTACAAATATCGAAATAAAACTTAGAAACTTGAGCTACTTGTTATCATAATTCTTATGGCGTAAGGTCATCATTATTCAAGGGCCATGTTGCCATAGTTGGCAGGACACAACATTTTCAATCACACAAATTTTTGTTGGCTCGAAATAACTACGATTCTTGAAAGACAAATGCATGTGACTGCATTTGTGTAGGTCTTTCGAGTTTCGTAGACCACCACATATCAATTTTCTAGAAATATATATGAAGTGTTCGTCCTCTCGTTCTACCCTATATATACAAGACCGTTTTCTTGATTAATATATAGCCAGCAACAAGTCTTCAAAATACGATACATCTCTCAGCTTTTATTCGTTCCAACCAAAAAAAAATATTCCACGTACACAAGACTCGGTTTATACAAAAATGGCCATCCGTCAAATACTAAGACGATCTTTATCCAACGAAGATCGGTTGAAGTACCAAAGGGGCATTTTGCTGTTTATGTTGGGCAAAATGAGAAGAAGCGCTTTGTTGTTCCATTGTCGTATTTAAACCATCCTTCGTTTCAAGAATTGCTATGAAGAATTCGGATTCCACCATCCGATGGGTGGCCTCACAATTCCTTGCAGTGAAGATCTATTTGTTGATTTAACATCTCGTTTGAGCAGAACACGATTGTATATGTAACTATATAGATATGTTTAGTAGGATCACCGTTTTGCAGATATACAAGCTAGTTAGTTAATCAGCAAAATAAATGTTTTCCAAGCACAAATTTATAGCATACATGAAAATTTTGAGCCATTTTAAGATGCCAAAGCATTATTTGGTTTGAATTGGTGATTTTACTAATTATGTATGAACTCAACAATTCAAATACATATCATCTGTTCATACTTCAGTGAATATCTCTACCCATGGATTCCGATAATAATTCGTATTTGCTACATCGATAATTAGTTATAACATGGACAAGAACAGAATTGGAAGTTTCTTGTTGCTCATTCAAAGTTTCTGGAATCCAAAGTTTTTCCATATTTTAAAGGACCTCTTCTTTGATCTTTTTTCGGTTTACTTCATTTCTGCAAAATCGGTATCAAATATAGTAACTAGGGTGAAACTTGGAGCGGAAATTCCAATTTCCACCGGTTCCAACTTCCGATTTGAAAAAAATCGACTTTGGTACAAACTTTTTTTTGTTCCGAATTTCAAAATTACAATGTTTCCGAGTTTTTTTTTTTTAGTAGAATTGGAAGTATATATAAAATAATTCGAACTTTTTTATTTTTGATTTTAATTTCCAAAGTAATTCCGAAAAACCTCGATTTCCTCCAAAAATACAACGTTATATTATTTAACAATGTAACAATATACTCCTAGCATAAATGAAAATAAAATTAAACAAATTATAATTATCATAATATAAAAAAAATTATTTCAAACTGAAATTACTAAAATTAAACAAATTATAATTATCTAATTACTCAAGTTAATTAAATAATTGGTCTCTGAAATGAAATTTATAATACTAAACATAATTAAACAAGTTAATTAAATAATTATAAAACTATCAATTATAATATCATTTTAAACTTAGAATTGGGCGGGGGCCGCGCGCCTCTGACACAAATTATGACGCAGGCTCGGCCACTTGGGCCGACCTTACGCAAGCGCCCCTCCAAAGTGCAATGGAAGTCGCAAGCATAGGCTATAGACCTTCTTGATCGTCTATCAACCCCGTCCAGGTAAGTAAGTAAATCATTCACATTTTTCCATTTTATACAATTCTTATCTCACTATCTGCAGTTTAATACATCGATGTGGGAGAAATTCTAAACCATTTGTGAAGTATTCATAACCTTTTTGCAAGTAGATTAGGCATTCACATATAAAACATAGCTGAGTGTATAAATAACATTTTTGTTAGGCAATACCATTAACTTGTCCAGGAATACATTTTGTACCCGACAACGTAAATCTGTGTGTACAAATCAAAAAGAGAAAAACAAAAAATAGTTTGTCACAAGTTCTATTTCTCTAAGACCTAGTTTATATATATGTATATGTATATCATGTTCTGCTCATGTGAAAGGTGAGATCGATGAATGACTCTTCACTGCAAGGAATAGTAAGGCCACCCATCGGATGGTGGAACCCGAATTCTTCTTCAGCTTGGCATAGCAATTCTTGAAACGAAGGGTGATTCAAGTATGATAGTGGAATAACGAAGCGCTTCTTTTCACTTTCTCCGACATACACTGCTAAATGCCCTTTTGGAACTTCATTTGATGATCTCTTTTCAGATGATAAAGATCGTCTAAGGATTTTGTGAATAGCCATCGATTTTTTGTTGACGTAAATCTTGACGAAGTTGAAGATGAAGATGAAAGAATGTATATGAGTTTTGTGAAGCAATTGAGATATCGAAAGTTGGTTGTGAGTTGAGAAATGTGTCGTTACGCATATATATTTATAGATGAATTAAGTACTTGTAAATTGGCATATCCTTAGCTGGATTGGATTGAGTGGTGATGAATAGGGCAAAGGATACGTGGTTTTTGTGGCAAGCTCGGAGAAACAAATGCACATGATGAATCACATGATTTTGTCGATAAATCTTCACGAGATTTTAGAGCAACATATATAATGAAATGATTTGTCAACTGTGAGGGACAGTTTTCCCACACTAACAGCAAGAAAACTTAGCTCATCGGACCCTCTAAATTAAATGTGATATACAAATATATATGTAACCAAAAAATAACAGATGGAAATAAAAATTAGGACATCTTTCACTTTCAAAGTGTGTTGAAGTATTCATTCAAATAAATTGAAACATTAGCACATACATATTCACATGTATAATTATGTTATCTAATCATCAGTCGAACCGTTCTTAACAGACCAAAATGTTGAATTAAAAAAAATGTAAACGAATTTTCTTTATCTGGCTTAAATGTGTCTTTTTGAACTGTTGAATCCATCAATAATTTGTAGCAACAAAATAAACCAGATTATGTTTCATTTTAAAATGAAATTATTTAACTGAAATTATTGGATCGAATTTTATTTAGAAATTCAACCCTCCAAAAATGGGTGTATGCTGCTTGAAGTGCAGCAAGCACACGGTATTCTTTAGTAAAAGGCGAAAGAATAGTTCGCTTTGTGCTTACTGCGCAGCTGCGTGATTTTTACAAGTGTTTCTGCCTTTGTATTTATATAACTGGCTGTACAGTATTGGTTGGTTATTTTTCGATGTGGGATAATTGTTTCTTGTTCTTTATAAACAGCTATTTGTTTCTTTGCGATGTGGGATGTTTGTTTGAGCCTTTTCTCTTGTTAACAATGTCAAACCAGATCTTATAAATTCAGAAATCTTGTTTATAAATAAACGCTCGAAATCGGATAAAAGTATATACTAGGCATCAAAAACTCCCGTGCAATTCAAATGTTTGTGGCATGAAATTTCATTGATTTGCGTTCCTTCTTCTTCTCATTCATAACCAGTATGGAAATAGATAGTCGAGATAAAACAAGCGCGAAAAAAACGCAACAAAACAAATGATTGATCGTACATTGTTACGATCACGATAAAGAGGTTTTGATAATTACTTGTAAATTAAGTAGGTATCTGCTGTTTGCACTTCGAAAAAGAAAAAAAAAATGAAACCGTAATTAGTAGACAAGGCACTCACATGTCAAAATGGCTAAACTTTCGACTTTCATATAGTTTGTTCATGAGTACATTTTATACCCCATAAAGTATATTAATTCTCTGTACACTAACTAGCTTACAAAAATTGTATTGCTCTAAGGCCTATTGTATATATATATCAAGCTCTGCTCAAGTGAGAGGTGAGATCAATGAATAACTCTTCACTGCAAGGAATCGTGAGGCCGCCCATCGGATGATGGAATCCGAATTCTTCTTCGGCTTGGCATAGCAATTCTTGAAACGAAGGATGGTTTAAATACGATAACGGAATTACAAAACGCTTCTTCTCGTTTTGCCCAACATAAACAGCTAAATGCCCCTTTGGAACTTCGTTCGATCTCTTTTCAGACGATAAAGACCGTCTAAGCATTTGCCGAATAGCCATTATAGTATTCAAACTAAATCTTTCTGAGGTGAAATAGAAAATAAAAAATTAAGAAATATTTTGTGAAATAAATGAGCAGAGCAGAGGAAGCTAATGCTTTTGGATGACTTGTTATGACCGAGAAATGTGTTGTGTATATATAGGTAATAGGTGTATATATAAATGTTGTATTTCATAAATTTTATGTGATGGTCTGTTAGACTCGAGGGACATAAGCACATGACGAAGACGAGAAATAGGCCTCAAAAGACCCCACCGTAATCAAATGGATAACAAATTTTGATGCTTCGTCTCACCTAAAACATTAACAAGTTCAATTAATTTAATTTCGTATTATGCCATGATACAGATGAACAACCACCGTAAAATCCATATAAACATATTGAATGAAATGCCAGCCCACCAAACTCTATCTAATGGTCTCTGCTAATTTGGTATATAACTAATCAAAACATAACGGTCCACACAGATGCGTTAGGCACATACATACAAGAGGTGAAGGGGTCGAAGAAATCGGCAAATCATGTGATTATGTTTCGTGGTATGCATTATTTTCTAAATTAAATATTGCAACTTGAGTTATGCAGATTTAATGCAGAAGGTCTTATATGGGGTTTTGTTGTTGGAGATGGTAGGAATAATGTGATTGTTCATGTGCTTTTGTTTGCTAGACACCACATATTCTTTTGGCCTCTTCATCGCCACTCAATCCAACTTGATTCTCATGTGTATATATATGTACAAGTACTACTTCATCTATATATATATATATATATATATATATATATTTCAAAACTCAATCCTCATATTCATCTTGCTTTCACACAACTCTCATATACATTCTTCCATTTTCATCTTCAACTTCACCAAGATTCACTATAACAAATCGATGGCTATTCACAAAATTCTTAGACGATCTTTATCGGCTGAAAAGAGATCAACTCACGTTCCGAAGGGGCATTTTGCAGTTTATGTCGGAGAAAGTGAAAAGAAGCGCTTTGTTATTCCACTATCGTATTTGAACAATCCTTTGTTTCAAGAATTGTTATGCCAAGCCGAAGAAGAATTCGGATTCCACCATCCGATGGGTGGCCTAACTATTCCTTGCAGTGAAGAGTCATTCGTCGACCTCACCTCTCACTTGAGGAGAACATGATATATACATATACTAGGTGTTAGAGCAATAGAACTTTTGTTAGCTAGATTCTTTACACATTTTTCCTATTTGTACACATGAAAGATACTTTGTCCCGATACAAAATGTATTCTCGGAAAAATTAATAGTAATTTTTTTTGATAGAAGTTCGATAAAAAAAATTTAATGTATTCATTTCTCCAGGATATGAAAGAATTAGATTTCTTGGAAATATTATGGTGACAAGATTTTACCTTTATAGAGCTTTGTTGGATGTGCTTCTGACAGGTTTTATTAGCTTAGGGGAGCAATTCAATTGATAACTAAATGTTCTTTGTTAAACCTCCTGTAATGTACTATAGTAGTATCCGAAGTACGTGAAAACAAGCTGGGCTCCATATACCGATAAACGGGTTGACATGAGATTCTTGAGTACTCACAGTTAGTTGTTTCTGGCCAACTAGACAATAACAGTAGTGAATACATCTGTCAGTTTGATTACATGTGAACTACATTCATCTCACAAGATTGTTTTCCTTTTGATATCTCGAATTCAGAACAAACAAATAAATTGTAAAAAATGTAGTACTAAAGCAAAATTCCAGGGTTCATCTAAGATACAAGTAATCAAGAAAAATCTACGCAAGATAAACACATTTTATAATTTAAAATTCATCGTACAAAACTCTCAATTACGAGAATATTCATGCAAGGTTCTTGGCTTCATCAATGTTCTTCTTCCTTTCCTTAAGACGATTTACGCTTGACCGTTTCCTCTCCTTGCTCATCTGAATAAGAAGCAGTAACACATGTAAGCAACAACATAAATATGATCTTACTATATTTCAAGAAGGTAGTTTGCTTTCCTACATTTGAACAGCAAAACAAAATGATACAATATAAATAAACGAGATGCAGAAAGGATTTTTTTTCTTCACAGCTTATCACGAAGAAGAAGACTAATGATATTTTTACCGAAAAAAATCCGTATATAAAGAAAAAAAAATGATTAACATCCTCACCTCCATAGCTTCTAGAAGCTTTCGCTTCTTGCGGGGCATTACAACCTTCGACATATTAGATACATCATCCGCAATTTGCTGTACATCAGATATGGCGTCTCCTACAGCATCCTTAACCTCAATTTCTTTAGGAACATCAGATAACGGGGCACCTTTGAGCTCTAGTTTAAGCTCATCAAGGTACTGTTTCTCCAGCATTGAAATCTTCAAAAAAAAAAAATAGTATTTTATAGCCAAGAAATCACCATCGACGAGATTTAGTAATGAAATAAATCTTAAAATAATATATTACCTGTTGTTTTCTCTTAGCAGCTTCAATAGCTTCTTGGCGGTCACTAACAAGTAAACCCTGAGGGTCATCTAAATCTTCTATTCCAGTGCCAGGCAATGGTAGGACTTCTTTTCTTCCTGCAGCCTTAATTCGTTCTACGGCTTCTGCATAATCGGGGACATGGCCTTCTGCTTCATTATCAACGAATGGAGACAAGTGCGGTGGAGGAATACTGTCAAAATACGAAATTCAAATGTAGAAATGTCAAAAATTTGTCGCTGTAATAAATGAAGCAGACCTTTTAAGGAAAATGTAATAGCTTAAAGAACAAAGAGCCAGCCCAAATAATTGTAAACATGACTAAGATCCTCATTCTATATAAGTATTATATATATAAAAAAACTCAGAAATTCAGTCACATCAAAATAAAAATGAGCTACGTACAGGTCACAATTCATATCTTGCAGGCTAGCAATTTAAAAAGGTGGAAGGGAATTGAAAAAAAGATGCTAGATGAAATTGTTCCGGAACTTACCATCCCACCATATATTTATCAGTGGGCAATAAGATGCGTGCATTTACACAGTCATACACCCACTGTGGCTGAACATATTCCCTGGAAAGGAATCTGCGCCCTTGTATTGGCCTATCAACGACCTGCACAAAAACAGAATTAAACCTCAAACAAATTTCTGCAAGTTTTAATAGTGTTTCGATAATTTAAGTAATTCTGCTGAGCAACCAACACGATTAATTCCTAAACCCAAACACCTACAGTTGATTTGAATTTATCTACATTAATACTATAGGGAAAAAATAATTATGCAAGATATACAGGCAGATCCAACCAGTAGGTAACACTAAGAAATGCCAATATATATCGACTCATATAATACCTTGTAAGATGAAAAGGTTGGTAAAACTATAAATAAAATTTATATTTAATTTCAGAGTAAAATTTACCTTGTTAAGAAATTTGTCATAATTAAAGAATCATAAGTCTGACCAACAGAAATTAATTAACAATATTATGGAGTCATCACATACAAACGTATTCATAAAAGCATGTGGAATTACAGACCTGATGGGTGATGCTGTCGTCAGACTCATCAAACGGTGCTCCTTCGCCTTCCCAAGAAACTGTGCCGCCAAAAGCAGGGATAACAAAGAGCAACGACTCTCTCGGAACCTGAAAAAGAAACATTTGGAAATGAGAGAGAAAGCATATTAATTACAGAATCAAGAAATATTATGTACAAAGAGGAGATAGAATGTGCATATTGGAAGCAACAAATTCTCAATGAAAAAAACAAAATAAAAGATTTTCTATGACGGAAATTTTAAATCATTGAGTATAAAAACCACTACCAAATGCAACAATGTAAGGAACGCCATTTTAGTATGGTTATATCAAACCATGATGATTTCATAGTGAATCCCATAGTACTTCCTAATGCATATAGTTGTTGCAAACATCATATATGAAATAAAAATAAATGTAATAGTATAGTATAGCAAGTAAGTCATGGCGGCTCACCTCACGACTCAAGAAGAATTTCACGTTCTTAAAGAGACTTTTACATTCCCGTGTTTCTAAATCTTCATCCTCTTTATTAGAACCGTCATCAAGCAGGTGCATCAAAGCACCAGGTTCATTAGAAGGGAGTTGTTGATGAAGCTGGGCAAGTCTAACTTCAGACTCATCAAGGTTTGTTCCCTCCTGCTGGTTTTCAATTTGCTTAGACTTACCATTGGCATCGAAGTATCTTGACAACGCGTAAAGATCTGCATAATTCCAACATCAATATCAGAATCTATTAAGCAACAAAAGAATAGATTGGAACCTAGATAACAAAAGATAAAACAAACCTGCAGCCAGAGCTTCAAGCCGGGGATCGAGAATGGGTGGATAGCTCACATTTATTGAACGATAAAGTTTGTAATTGACAAATGCAAGAAGAGTCTGCAAACAATAGATTAAAATGGTTCAAGATAAAGATACATATTCATAGATTATTTCAAAATCATCTAATTCGGTGAAGAATCAATTCATGGACTATTCAACTAAATTTTGGTACAAATGACCGACAAGAGAGAGAGAAAGGAATCATTAAAATCCAAATGAGCTCTTAACCAATCATTTTCTTTAAGAGAGATAAATTAGTCCTACCGCAGGCTTAATTGAACACATTTTGTTTTTGCACGCACAAAAAGTTCAGCCATAGAAAGGTAAATAAAGAACAACAATTACACCATAAATGTCTAAGAGATGAACTAACCTCATAAAATTCCAAAAATGTTAGCAAGACTCTATAATCAACTTCTGGCAGTACTTGTTGCAATGCATGTGGAGTTAACCAAGTAACTATTTGCCCCTCAACCTCTGCCTGTAATTATAAACAGGATGATGCAATCACAGCCAACAAAAAGAAGCGAGTCGATACATTCATAGGAACTTAAGAATTACATATCATACATACTTGGTAATATATTCCTTTAACAGAAATGAACGTCTTCCTCAGTTTATGGGTTCGAGAAATGTAAGCCAGCCACTCATGACTCAACCTAGAACCGTCATTGAATCAAAACATACACAGAAACAAGATCAACACAATCGTTTTACATACATGAAAATTTACATATGGAAAACAGAAAAAAATTAAGTTAAAAAGAAATGAATAACGATGAAAGAAGCAGTTACCTCCTGCAATTATGGACACGTTCTACAGGTATCTTTTCTCCATCTACAGCCCTATCCACAGCAGGCAATGCAGCAAAAAGATGTACCATACTAAGACAGTCATCAAGATCCCTCAGTGCATCAATGAATTTCGGATACCTAAAAGCCGAGCAAGAGTAACAGTAAATGAACAACACTAACCAACACCATAGAAAAACCAAGCACAAAAAAGAAAAAGCACAAAAGTAATAAGAAAGCTGAACTCCACCTCTCTCTAACAAGCATGTCAAGTGTGTAAGAGGGCTTTCGTGTCAACAAACGTTCGGCGAGGTCCCTATTCTTCTTTGACACGGCCTTCTTTATCTTCTTATCATAAGTTCGTATGTCTCTCAATTTCTCCAGCAAGGGCTCGTGTTTGAGGAACATGATATCTTTCATATGATAATAAGAATGGTGATTTCCCTTCACCTTCTTCTTCGGTACCCGAGGAAACACACCTTTCAGGATACATAGTTTCCTGAGTTGTGAAAATCTCGTAAGAAATTACTCGCATTGATACAAAACATCACACAATTTCATCGCTAGACCAATGACATAACAAGTAATTTGTTTTAAACAAAATCGAAGGTGGATGCATAATTATCCTTGACAATAGAAAAAACTAAGGAGAACCCAAACTCTGTAAAATGTTTAAATACAGATTAAAGGAAATTACAAATAAAAACACCTTTATAAGCTAAAAAAAACATGCTAAAAATCCTATACAAATATCACCGCAACAAATTAATCCATGTTAATAAAAAAAATTACAGATATTTCAGGATGCACACTTTTTTTTACTGGATTGTAGCATTTAAACTTAAATAAACCTTGAACTAGTATATCACCACCGATTTCAATGGCTGGGAACTGATTATGACACAAGTTACAAAACAAATTGTCAAAATATTCAGAAATAAATTAAACCAAACCTGAAAACTGGAAGGCTGATTTGGAGGTATTTTACAGCCTGAGTTCGGGTGACATATTTCGCCGCATTTCCTTCCTTTTTCTTTCCCTGGAAAAAAAAAAACAAGTTAAGAAACAAGAGTTAACAGTATTAGGTTAGCGATTGAGAAGCTGCGGCGGCGAAATCGGAACTTACGGCGGGCCTGTAATGCTTCGGCATGGCGTCGGCGACGTACGAGTGGTGGTGAAGGGCAAGAGAGAAGAGAGAGAGAAAATGAGGGATAGGTGAGTTTTATTGAGATTTTAAATTATTTGGGCTGCAATTCGAGCGCAACAACCCTAATTGGGTGGGCGGATCTTTGGCCCAATAACTTAATCGGGGCGGATCGCATTCTAATTTGGGCCTGGCTCATGATTTAAAAGCCCGCATCCAACAAATTATTCCCAATTTTTTAATTTCAATTTACTTGTATGAAAATAATTACCATATTTTCGATTTCAAATATATAGTTTGTTTATCTGATAATGCACGACCGAATCCCTTCTAATTAGATTTAAATAATTTTATTTCGGTTTTTTGTAAAGTTCTAAAAAAATGTAGATTATGGGATGAAAATTATTGATTTGAACCAAAAATGGCTTTTAATTTTGTTTTTGCTCGCAGCAGGTGAGAAAAAAAGGAGAAAAAAAAAGATTTCTATTGCATAAGGGGATGAAGACAATAAAACGATGTCGTTTTACACGCGTGGGGGCCAAAAAAAAAAGGAGAAAAGAAAATAGGAGGGGATAATTGAGAAGTTCCGAGCTTATATAAATGTAAATATTACGCGGAACTTCTCAATTATATGTAAATATTACATATATATAAGCCCGGAACCGAAAGGACGAAGACCAGAATTTATATACATTTCTTTCATCAAAATTTCTATACATTTCTATCGCCTTTGCACATTGTATCTAATCTTATCACTCCCTAATTTCAATATATACTGCGTGCTCAATTCCTGATCAGAAGTTTGTATCTACTTCGTTCACTCGTAAGATTGAATGTCTCGCAATTTCTGCACCAAAGGGTCGCGCGCGTTCAAGAAACGCGACATCTTTCACACCCAATAATAAGAATGGCGATTTCCCTTCACCTTCTTCTTTCATTCACTACGATACACACCTTTGACGATGCACAGTTTCCTGATCAGTTATAATAATTAAAATAAATTATAAGAAATTAAGTACCTTGAAATAAAACATCAATCACACAATTAATTAATTATTTACATTGCATGCATGAATGGAATTATATTAGATACTGCTAGAACAATGACATATACAATATGAAATTTAAAAAAAAAAAAATTAAGGTGGATGGATGCATGTGTAGTCAATTTACAAAACCAATTGGAAAATTAAAATATAGTTGACACTTTAATTTGTATATATCGTATCAAAATCCCCACCAAGTTTTCATTTGTTCACTAGCACATTACAAGAAAATAAAAATAAAAATTAATAATAATAATAATAATAATAATAATAATAATAATAATAATAATAATAATAATAATAATAATAATAATAATAATAATAATAATAATAATAATAATAATAATAAATAAAAACCGAAAAATCTTAATTCAATGAATCTGAAAAAGTGAAATATATAGAAATTGAAGGCTCATGTCCCTTCTCTATCTATCTCTCATCATAATAATCAAGAAAAAAGCATCTTTAATTATTAATTAATTTGATTGAGATTTTGTTGTCCACAACATGATTTTCAATATTAGGACAATGCATATATACTTCCAACTTGCATTTCTCATTGTTGCTTCTTTACTATGGTAGGCCATAAATGTTTTTATTTATTTATTTATTTTATTTATTTATTATCAATTCCCATAGTTTTTAGTCAAGAAATTCCATGTGATGATTCTTTCCCAATAATTAATTATAGAGAAAACATTAAAAACGGATGATCCGTTTATATTATATTAAAGGATGCCACTCAGAAGATGACATGTGGATAAAATTAATAACAATTCTCTCCCTTTTATTGAACATATTTTAAAAACATAAAATTCCGGTGTTCATAATTAATTTACTATTTAATGGTTAGATGATATTACATATTTTTTTATTCATAATTAATTCATAAATCCTTTTATTTTTTATTACTATAAATTACATGCTCTTTTTATGAAAATTTATATTAAATGAAAAACTCTAATAAATTTAATGAAGAAAATATATTATGAATTATATCTATATAGTGTGAAATAATTTGTATTAAGAAAAAAGGTCTATTAAATAGAATAAATAATATTAACTTTATATATATATATATATATATATATATATATATATATATATATATATATATATATATATATATATATATATAAGTTGTAAGTAGTCACGAGTAACATAAAAAATCATTTACATTATACTAATTAATGTTTTGTGTAATTTAAATAATTTCACCCTGAACATTTGTAGGATACAATATTATACGATCAATAAAAAATATCAAGATGTACTAAATATTTGTTTTCGAAAAAGTTTATACTAAGTTAAGATTTATTCTAATTTCTAAATAAAAAAAAGAATAAAGAAAAGGATACGAAAAAAGGAGAAAATAATAAATATAATTTGTTAGTGGCAAAATTACGTGGCCCCCTATTAAGCATTAATTATAGTAGTTAATTATTCCTATTATAAGATGAGTAATTGGAAGCATAACAATTCAATTCTCAGTAAATACATACACGTGTCAGCTAATGAGTGGAGCCCGAGATTTCAATATTAACGGACGGTCCGTTCAGAATGCTCACCCTTAATTATATATAACTTGATCATATGTCTTGCTACATTTTCTTACCTTTCATCCAGGCTTCATTTGGTTTGCCCCTATATATACATAAACACACACTCATATTCCCTCATCACCTCACAAAAAACACTCTACAGTTCAACTCCCTCAAGTTCTTACCAATTAGTTCTGCTATTCCAAAAAAGAAAAAAAAATGGGGTTTTTGTTAGCTCAAACCAAAGAAAGACTCAGGAGAACTATTTCCCCGAGAAAATTAGCAAATGTTTTTTCGGTTTACAACGATGTCCCAAAAGGGCACTTTCCGGTGTATGTTGGTCCAATGCACCGAAGATTTGTGATCCCGATATGTTACCTTAACAATCCGATGTTCCAAGATTTGCTGCATTTGGCTGAAGAAGAGTTTGGATACAATCATCCAATGGGAGGCCTTACAATTCCATGCAATGAAGATTACTTTCTAAGCCTCACTTCTCAACTTAGTTCAGAATGAAGAACAATTTCATATATACATTGTAGAAATAGATTTTTTTATTTTATTTTATTTATTTATTTATTTCAAGAACTTGGAAAAACTGAGTTTACTAGCTAGATTAGTAGTGTCGTCGATTTTGTAATCGAGACTAGATTCGTAATTCTTTCGTTGTAGATTATTCTTGTTTGTAAACTGTAAACTACTCTTGTCCCATGAATTATTATTACAATATATTCTTACCATTAATTTGGTCAAGTTCATATATGCTATTTAATTTCTCTATGACAATTTAATTATATCAAATGTTTCTTGACAGACATGGTCAATGAATTTGTCCTTTTTTTTTTTTTTTTTTTTTTTACTGCACCTTACAGAAGCAGATCAAAGGAATTCATTTTTACACATCTAAATTGCAGCAAAAAAAAAAAAAAAAAAAAAAAAAAAAAAAAAGAAAAAAGATGGTGCCTCGTTTGATTTAGGAGGTGTTTGGCTAAACTTATAAGTTTTTATGAAGAGCTTATAAGATGCTTAAGAACTTATAAGCTCTTTCAAATTGTTTGGTAATTTAAAAAAAAAATATCTTAAAAAAAAAAGTTGTTGTTGGAGAGCAAAATAAGAGTAAAAATAGCATATAAGCTCATTATCCAAACACTTTAAAAAATTAATTGTAAAAATAAGACGTAACAACTTATCATCACTTAAAACAGCTTATCATGACGTACGAGCTTATCAGCTATTTAAAATAAGTTTAGCCAAACGTGCCCGTACTTTCAAGAGGGTAATTTTTTTAGGGTAACGTAATTGGTAAAATTTGTGATTAACCCCTGAGGACTTGCATATATAGTTATTTATGAAAGACAATTTAGAGTGGTTTGGTTTGAATTGTTCATGTGTGTGTACATACATACATAAAAATAGATATAGATACACACACTTATTTCAATATAGGCCAAATTTCTGTCTTCTGCAAATGTTTTTAAACTGGTGGTGGAGCACCCATTTCAGAAATAGTTCTTCAAAGGACAATGGCACATGATACCTCACATGCTTTTGCTTTCCATTTTCTAATAATTATCAAGAAATTATATTGCATGCATATGTGTATGTATATATAATACATAGATATAGATATATGTTGAAGTGCAATACTAACCCTACCACTTAGCACAACAAACAGCAAAATTTGCCCCTTCAAATGAATTATGGTGATAAGGACTGATTTAAAAGCTTATTAATTATTTCATCGGCATATAATAGGGACCGAAAACCGCCTAAAACAACATCTGAATGTTCGATAATAGTCGATAAATTATCCGTTAATTAACCTTTATAAAAGATCGGTCCTACCTTAATTAATTCATACATAACAAAAGTAAATCTAGGGTTTGCTCATATCTATGTAAAATCAGTAGCCTTACCTGATCGAGATTCAGAAAATTAAATATATATTTTCTGAATTAGAATATGTAGCCACCACCCAGAAAAGGGTTGACTTCAAAAGTCAATATATAGATATATAGATGTATATGTATATTTAATGCATGTGTTCAAGAACACCAAGTATGAACTGAAAGAACATATTAATGAAAATATATATATAAAGGGGATTTTTATTGAGTCAATATTATGGGCTAATTAATTGATATACACAATTTGTCTTCACAATGTTTGTGACATGCTAAAGAGTACTTGTCATATATATATATATACTTAGCCTTATCCTTCCAAACAGAAATTAATTAAATGTCATTTTATGTGGCTAATTTAATCTATTCATATATAAAAAAAAAGGTGATTGATCCGACATGTATCTAACTTTAATTGAATTTTTTTTCCATACACCATTTGCCCTAATATTAATATTTCTTAACTGATCAAGTGGTGCTGCTTAACTCGAAGGAAACACGAAAAAACAAAAATGGCCGATGAATCAATTCTTAACTAATATTTCCATTACTGGATAAGATGTCTTAAAATTAAACAAGTATTCCATTAACTAGTTCCTTTAGCTAGTTAGTTGTCCTAATTATTACTTGGGTGTTTGAAAATTTTGCTCCGTCGATGTGAATTCTCAACTACGTGATTAGAAAGTTTAAACGACCAATACAGCATCTAACGAAGAAATTATGCACATGAAAAAAGAGAGGCATTACTTTAGATCACATAATTCGTTGGGGACGACACTGAATCATTATTGCAAGGGCCTCTAATTTTCTTGGACAATATTCGCTACTTGCTACACTAGCGAAAAGCGCGTAAGTCTAAATTCAATGCTTCTCTACTGAAAAAAAATTAAAAAAAAAAAATTAAATAAAAAGGTACTATCTTCTTTGATCATCAATAACTAAACCAAAATTTTTGAAAGTTTAATTGAGTGGTTGTTTGTGCAGAACAGCATGTAAAACATTAGAAAAAAATAAATATTAATTTGTCAAGCTATTTTTTCTTTGTTTTTGTTTTTGTTATTTATTTATGGTTTATTTATTTCTTGTTGTAATTGGTTCCCTGAAGTGGTAGGCCAATATGTCATGCTACAGATTAGTCAAAACCATGTGATCCTTTGCCTGTTACTTCATCTGATATGTCTACCAACTTTCCTAATATTCTACATCTTAATTTACAGATTAAAGCCTAATAATATATACTTACATA
The DNA here is from genome assembly GCF_056151865.1 of Erythranthe guttata. NCBI lineage: Eukaryota > Viridiplantae > Streptophyta > Magnoliopsida > Lamiales > Phrymaceae > Erythranthe > Erythranthe guttata. The sequence continues at coordinate 660,266 of NC_142534.1, forward strand.
CATTACATATATATACACATATATATATAACTTCTTCCTGCTCAACGAATGAGATCAATTCAAATTTCAAACCATATATTCTTGTGAGATCACTCAAGAATAAATCATACTTTATTCTCGACTTTCGAAATCGTTACCTATAATTTTTGTTTTATTACTAAAAATGGGAATCAAGCTAACAGGGATAGCTCATGCAAAGAAGAAACTGCGTCGGACGATTTCCTCCAAGAACGGGAGCTTTTCTACAACGACATGCTGTGACGTACCGAAAGGGCATTTTGCAGTTTACGTAGGCGAAAGTCACAGGCGGTTCGTTGTACCGCTGTCTTACTTGAATCAACCATTGTTCCAAGAGTTGTTGCATTGGGCAGAAGAGGAATTCGGATACGAACATCCAATGGGAGGCCTCACAATCCCATGCACCGAGGATTACTTCTTAAGCCTTATCACTATACTAAATTCTTCTTCTTGATTTATATATATATACATATGTATGTATGTATGTATATATATAAATATATGCTGTTATCTGATAGATTTAGTTTGAAGCTTTTTCTCTCAAAATTTGCTGTAGTAATTAATAGTGATTGAGGCAACCAAATTTGTGTTCTGCCTAATTTAATTTTTTTTCTTTCTTTTTTTCTCTTTTAAGTCCTTTTCTATAGCAAATGTATATGAACATGACAGTTTCTTTTGCCATCACAGAAATGAACATACTTTTCTTAGATCAATTAGGAACTGAGATCAAGCGCATTTCAGCGTAACGAACCATTAAATTTTTTTTCCTTTGTGTTTTCGGAACACGGCAGTAAATTCCTCGAAAATTCATGAGTTTTTATCCAACAAATTAAGACAAAAATCGACTAAATTTAAGCTTCATAAATCAAGCATGTAACAAAAAATCAAGTGAAACATGGTTCAAAAAGTTACTCTAGATCTAAGGCCGTAACACATAATATTCAAGAACTCATCATTGATTATGTCAGAGATATATTAATAAATAATTTTGGTGTCAGGCACAAATCACGTAGTATTTAAATCTCTTTCGTCATAACTCATAACCAACAACACTCCTCAAGGACAGCAAATAATTATTTATTTATTTTAAAATTAAGAAAAACTGATCTAGCATGAAATTGAACACTACTCATCAATGTCAAATTTGTAATATCCACCTTTTTTTCCTCCACATTTTTTTTTCTTTTCGATTAAGACATTATTTTCAAAAGTAGGAAACAATATAATACATTGGCAATATGCGTGCATGTGACATGGCAGTACAAAAGATCTAGAGAAAGAAAGACCCAATTGTTGAGCCAGAATTAGTATTATAATAAGACCGACCATACATACAAATACAATAGCAGTTCATAAGCAAGTGGTGTATCTATTTTTTTTTGGGTAAATAGCACTTAACCCCCTTGTGGTTTGGACATTTTGCACATGACCCTCTTATGGTATGAATTTTGGCACATAACCCCCTTGTGGTTTGGACATTTTGCACATGACCCCCTTATGGTATAAAATTAGGCACATAACCCCCTTGTGGTTTTGAAATTTTGCACATAACCCCCTTATGGTATGAAATTAGCACATAACCCCCTTGAATAGAAAACTGGAAAAGACTAAATTACCCCTATCAAGTCAAAAATTCTTGTTTTAATTTTAAAATAATTATTCTATAAAATGAAAAGTTTAATGTATTTTTTGTAAAATGAGAAATATAATATATTATTGTGTTTTTTTAATTTTACAGCACAAATGGTATACAATGCTAGTTATTGTACGATTGACAATTTATTCGATTTTAAAAATCAATTTGAAAATATTTAACATTATCATTATTTATTATTATTATATTACTATTTTCTATATAATATATTATATTATAGCTGTTATCGAATTTTAATTTTTTTAAGAAACAAAGTCTTTATTTTTTTTATTCTTTTGGAAAAATCTAAAAAAAACATTTCTCTGAAGTTGAAATGAAAATTAAATTAGAAAAAATATATGTGCGGTAAAATAGAAAAAAACACAATAATATATTATATTTCTCATTTTACAAAAAAATACATTAAGCATTTCATTTTATAGAATAATTAGTTTTAAATTAAAACAAGAACTTTTGACTTGATAGGGGTATTTTTGTCTTTTTTAGTTTTCTATTCAAGGGGGTTATGTGCTAATTTCATACCATAAGGGGGTCATGTGCAAAATTTCAAAACCACAAGGGGGTTATGTGCCTAATTTCATACCATAAGGAGGTCATGTGCAAAATGTCAAAACCACAAGGGGGTTATGTGCCTAAATTCATACCATAAGGGGGTTATGTGCAAAATGTCCAAACCACAAGGGGGTTAAGTGCAATTTACCCTTTTTTTTTTTTTTTTTTTAATGAGAATCAAGTGGTGTATCTAGGCTAGCTAGAGAGAGTATACATAAATAATTGTGCCTTATTATTGGTTAGTCATAAAATATTACAACTTGTACTTCTAAAGGACATGCAGACATCCACACTGTGTGTTGTGTGTGTGGGTGCGCTGTAAGGTATGGTCAAGGACATTTAAATGCTGGGTTAGTTAGAGAAAATAGGTCTTGTCACTTCACTAGCTACAAATGGATATTTTTATTATTTCAAATAATAATTAATAAATATTAATATATATATATATATATATATGTATAACAGATTTTTTTCATTTATTTTTTTATTATATCATCAATTTGTGTATGACAGATGAGGAAAACAGTGGGCGTTTATTTGATTTTTTTGATTGACAATTGGGGAAGATGATTGCCTCAACTCAAGAACTCAAGAACACAATAACGCAAGGATCAAAGAATATGCTTGAAGCACAAAAGGTAAAAAAACGAAAAAAAGGGTAAATTACAACCACCCCTGAGGTATGGTCGAATTATGAAAAAACCCTTCAATATTTGAAAAATTACTTATACCCATCAACTATAAACTTCTGACATCTCCATTCTTAAGTGTCAAATTCAACATAATCATCTAGATTCCGTGGAACGTTCTCTAGTTTGTACTCGTTTTGTGCAAAAATACAGTTTCTGATGCACCAGAATCTGATATACAACAGGCCAAAAAACACGTCCTTATGATCATCTAGCTTCAAAATGTGGAGCTCGAATGGGATAAAACGGGTCCAAAATTGAGAGTATTCTGTATAATCTAGAAGATTCCACTAAATTGAAATCGCAAGGGTGGACGTGTAAAAAGATTTATAGTTGAGGGGTGGTTGTAATTACCAAAACGGGAGGGGGGTTTTCGTAATTTGACCATATATGGGGGTGATTGTAATTTACCCAAAAAAAAAAAGAAAAAAAAAAGAAAAAAAAAGGGAAGAGGATCAAACACACACTTCTAGTGAAATAGGTAGTTAATTCATAGAATAACTTCAAGGCTATTTTTAAACTTCAAATTTTATTACGACCGTGTTTATTTCTGACTTATTTTTTCTAGCTGCAAAGTTAGTGATATTAAAATCGAAATGCAGTTGCCAGAAAGATATATATTATAGATACATATTATGCGTGATCGACACCAAAAACTCACTTTAAATAAACAAAAAAAAAAAGGAGGATTAAGAGACAAGGGTGATATCATATCGTGCAGCTGCCTCATCTTCTTAAATTTAAACCAAACCCATCCATCCACATTATACTAATATTTATTTAGTTTTCTATTATGAGAACAGCCCATACAAATCGCGTATGTTTACGATAAATATACGACTCCGCTCTCAAGTCTTAAACCAATTGTTATATCCATATATACATTGGCTAATAAATATGCCACATGCGGTATGTAGATATTACGAAAAGAATTATATTTTCATCCAACTTGTCAGCTCACAGATTCATATAATCCACCACTTCTTAAAAATAAAACTAAAATTCTGTCATTGCTAGCTTAAACTTACGATTATATCATGTTAAAAGCCCGTCTGTTAATTTACTGATTTTTTTATATATAATCAAGTCGTGACATGATCAAGACAAATTAAAACCATGGGCAATGGTGACGCACTAAAACGAAATTAAATCCTCACAAGTTCGGGATAGTAATATTAAGTTAAACGAACCCTGACCTGAATAATGCATGCAGATGTACCATTCTTGTAAGGAGGGTAAGAGCCAACTCCGGCCCTACAATTACTATATGGACCCTAAATTGTCCACAAATAATAGATAGTAAATCAATTTATTATCAAAACTTACGATTAAAATATTTTATTAAGAATAAGACATACCAGAAATGAAATACGGTGGGCAAGGCCAATGAGTCATATAACTGCTTTTCAAAATGAAGGAAATCTATCCTCTATAACAGTTGCAACAAAAGGTGGGGGCATATTATGCTGGTAGGTGGATTAAAAATACTTGGACCCATCAAAAAGATTTATATAATTAAATTCAAATCATTACACAAATATTTAGAACATACCATGTAAACGGTTAAGCAACTCCGGGTTATATGTTGCCCCTTTTTATCCGGAACCTGTAATAAAAGCATATTTAGATTCATGATATAAACTTGAAAGGTGCAAGTGGGATTCCTAAACCATGTGAAGATGATCTATGGATAAGAAACTTTATTTTTTTCTTTTTTCTTTTTTTGGGAATTTCGTGACAGAAGCCATGTGCACCTCCTTGGTAATGTAGACCCCCTCTTAAAAAGTATCAGAGCCCCCAAATTCCAGCTCTAGCAATTATAATATATATAAATATTGTGCATAAATTAATAAGTAAATATTTGTATATAAATAGGCATCCTCAATCTTCAAGAATTCACAGTGCAACAACAACTAGAGCTAAATCCAGAGTAAACAAATCAAACCCTCAAAACAAGATATGGCTATTATTCGCTTACCATCGTTGATTTCGAATGCCAAGCAATTCTACAAGCTACAATCCTTTCTCAACAAAAATCAATCAGATGTGCCTAAGGGCCACCTGGCAGTTTACGTAGGAGAGAGAGTTCAGAGGAAAAGGTATGTGGTTCCCTTATCGTACCTGAATCACCCTTCGTTTCAAGATTTGTTGAGACGAGCAGAGGAAGAATTTGGCTTCA